>NC_143143.1:60380530-60683560 GCF_059928025.1 Delphinapterus leucas | reverse complement strand
TTTACTTGTACGGGTCCACAATCTCTTATCTTACAACTCTGAAATCAGAAGAGCTTTGAAAACCCGGCGTTGTTGATTGTTTTGTTTTGTTTTGTTTTTTTCATAAGATTGGTGCCACACCTTGTTTGGTAGCAAAACCTGAACTGAAGTGGCATTAAGCTCCTTATATGTTCATTTTGTGTGAATTCTCATTCATTTTGCAGAAATATTAAGGTATTGGTTATAGGGTACTACACAATAATATGTTAGGTATATTCATCTGACCTTTCTGAAACATGAAAAATTGTGAATTCCAAAACACATCCAGCCTAAGATTATGGATCTGTGTATCCTTTGAATTTTGAATTCAGTCTGTGTATTGTTTTGAATTTTGAAACTGGTGAAGGCATTACCTATTCAGAAAATTAAATTTTAAAAACTAAATTTAGCATGGTGCCCGACACAAAGCAAGCTGTCAGTAAATATCGGCAGCTGCTATTATTCCATTCTTCCAGGCCTTTCCTGTCAACAAACCTGTTCATGTCCAATACTATGTTTCACCATGACAGCAGACTCTTTGAGTGTTACTACTTAGATTTTCCATCGTAGAAGACTGAGGTGCAAACCAGCCAGACCCCTGCCAACCAGCCAGACAATCCCCCACCCAGAGTCCTGAGGTTTTTCCTGTTCACCAGACCACCTCAGCCATAAGAATGGCGTCAACAGGATTTGTGTGCCCAAGAGAGGCGTGTTGTTTTTATCTAAGAGGAGAGCACATAAGGAGGAATTGTGTGCGGTCAGGATCACCCCCAAATCCCAAAGGGCCTTCAAAGGGCCCCAATCCCAAAGGGCCCGTTTTGAAGCTAGGCCTTACTGTCCAGTGGGCCCACTAGGCAGTTGCGCCTACAGCATTTAGTGTACAGCACTCTCTTTCAGCTGATTACTAGATGAAGTTTTAGGGGCTTGATTCTAGAGACCATTTACAAAAATTAACTTCTTCTTTTTTTTTAATCCCGAGAGCCTCATTCAGCATATCCAGTACTGAGACTGTTTTATAATAGGATCTGGGCGTGTATATAATGAGCTCACAGAAGCGTGCATGTGTTGCAGTTAGACTGTGTTGAGTGTGAGCCTAAAGGATATGCCGTGACAATTGCAGGAAAGCAGATTGTTGGGGTGGGCCTGGCAGCTGCCTTTCTAGCCTCCATTGTTCTCTATCTCTTCTTTCCTCCCCATGCTCTGTGGCCTAGGAGAGAAAACAGAGGTGGCTCCATGTTTCAGGAGCCATCAAGGCTCTGTTTTCCAAGTCATTTTTATAGCCACTAGAAGCTCCTTCTGCTTGCTGCTCTGTAGGGGGCAGTTTGTGGAGACAAGTGTAAAATGCTTGCTGTCCTCTGCACCACTTGGTCTGTCCAGTGAGGCAGGTTGTTGGGAGGCCACCAGAAGGTTTGAACTGCCAGCTCCGTGAACCATGGCTTGGAAACAATAACCTAGGTCGGGAAAAATTGCTTCCCTTGGAAGCCATGTCCATCTAAATCATGGTTTCCTTTCCAGCTCATAAGGTAGAACTACCTGGAGAAGCACCTACTTTTGGATTATTTTCCTAGTTGCTTAATTAATGGCTTCTTACCTGTAAGCTTTGATTAGCTGCTATTTACCAGGCTTTTCTGAGGTCTCCCATGCCCCAGAACTGTCAGGTTTGTATTGCTCACTGGGGCTCTAAGCAGATTCCAAAGCACACTTTTTCAAATACCAAATCTTCTTTGTTTTATTATATCCATAGCCATATCCTATATAGAAAAAACAGGAAAATATAAAGAAGAAACTTCTCCCAGGTTTAACTGTCACTGTTTATATTTTCAGTTATGCTTCTTTCTAGTTTTATTTATACACACACACACACACATTTTTCATAGTTGATTTCCTAGGCTGTTGATAATCCCCTTTTCTCCCACAGTTAACACTGGAGCATAAACATTTTTCCACATCATTTTAAAACATTCTAAGAACATTGTTTCCATGGCTGCATTACCATGATCTGCCTAACTGGTCCCCATTTACAGCCAATCCTGTTCCCTTGGTTAAAGTCTTTATGGTGATATTTTCATTTGAATTATGTATTATTTTTTTAAGATGGATACCTAGGCATAAAAGTATCAGATCACAGAATGTAAAGATACAGAAGGCTTTTGAGAGACAGATATATTTTGCGTGTATATATATATTGGTATAGACTTGGTCTCCGCAAAGCACACACTAATTTATTCTCCTGGCTCCTGCAGTCTCAGTGTGGGCAAAAATTGGTTCTTGGTTGGGGGGTGAAAAAAATCTTAGAAATTACAATGGTTTGTGGCTATCCAGTGCAGTATCTGTGATATTAGCATTTCATGCAGGGGCCATAATGAGAAAAAGGTTGAGAAGCACAGTTCTAGTTGTATATGAGCACCCATCTCACTCCACCCTTCGAAGCTTTTAAATCTGAGCTTTTGGTTTGGGGTTTTAGAATAGTATTTTTCTGATCTAAATGTTCTTGGTTCTTTGTACAAACTTTAGGAGCCTGGGAAAGGTATGAATAAAATAGAATTTATCTGGTTGCCACTGTTCATATTTTTATCTTTCTACATTACTGGGATCCTCCATGTTTCTAGTTTTATGTCCAGCTCTTTTCGCGTAATTGCCATTGTAATAATTTCAGTGTTAGTCTGTGCCAAGGACCACTTTGAAATATCCCTTGTGTTCTGGTCTCACGCAGGGGCTTCCCCTGTCCCCCATGCCTGGGAGTACATTTGTGTCCCCAAAGGCATCAGGTTTGGACCTCTGGGAGCCCAGGCTGCTCTGGGACTTCCAGTAATTGTCCCTTGTTTGTTTCAGGTGTGATCCCCTGGGCCCGTTTGCTGTCGGGGGAGAGGACCTAGACCCCTTTGGGTGAGTACTGCTGGGGAGGTGACAGCAACACGACTTGCTCTTATGGCCTTTCAGCCCAAGCTCATCTTCTAATTTTAGAGCTTTTCATCAGTCTTCCTTTGGGGTGAAGGAAGCAGTTGTTGCTGAGTGGCTGAGAAAGCATTGCCACCGCTCTGCTCTGCTGTACCTGGAGCAGTGCAGGAGGGCTCTGAGTGTTGGGGAGTGGCTGAGCAAGCCCAGTGGGCAGCTCCTCTGTTGTTTTCTGGCCCTGCTTGTTTTGGTGGAAGACAGCAGCTGTCCCTTGGTTGGAAGGATACCATGGGGATCTATCAGGTGCAGACTGAAGAGCACACGGTGGGCTACAGACCTGAGGGCAGTTCAGGGCTATTCAGAGGTCACCTCACTCGGTAAGGGGAGTCTCTGATCCCCATTAGACTCTGGTGTGGTTCTTGTCAAGTCCCCAACAAAGTTATTTCAGCCTCAGCTAGGCACTGTCTTCTCTGAATGCTTTTAGATTTTAACCTCTGCTGCAAAGTGTCCCCAGCTTGAGTGTCTCACCTTTAGACCATGGGGAAATCATAGACGTCTGCAGTTAAGCTTGAACAGTGACTTCAAAGTCTGGGGAGCACCAGCTTATTCATCCTAGTTGGAGCCCTGAGGTCGGATGCATGGAATTCCATGAGGGACAGATGCTGTCAAGAGCCAGACTTGGACAACCAAAGTATGGATTGCCCCGAGACCTTGAAGGAAACAGCAAAAGAGCTAGCATCATGAATTATCTCAGTTCATTAGTCCTTAGACCTAAAGTAGTAGCCTGCAGAGCCTTGTGATGGTTCTGCCTTGACCTTGACAAGTTCTGGCACACGCTCTTTATCGAATTGTCCCCCTTGGGTGCAGGAGATGGCAGGGATCTCAATTTTGTGGGTTCAGGGAGCCTGTAGAGCTGAAAGTACAGGCCCTGATGGCCAGAGAAGGTGTGCTCTTTGTGTTGTTGCTCTTGCCCACTTCCTGCTGGCACTCAGGCAGCCATCCGTGTATGTCTGCTTGAACCATCCAGAGTTGATGTCCCAGTCATTTTTAGTCCATTCTCACCACCTTCACTCCTTCTCCAACAGCTGCTTGCCACATTTGCTTACCCATCGTTCCTTCTTGCTTCAGGCGTCAGAGAGGTGGCATGATCGTGGATCCCCTGAGATCCGGCTTCCCAAGAGCACTTATTGACCCATCATCGGGCCTCCCAAACCGGCTTCCTCCAGGCGCTGTGCCCCCAGGAGCACGCTTTGACCCCTTTGGACCCATTGGGACCAGCCCACCTGGGTAGGTATTCACTCAGGTATGCTGAGAAGTAGGACCTGATGGCAGCTCAGCTCAGCATTGCAGGAATGAAGGCGTCTGACGCCAGGCGCAGTCACCACTACCTCTGTCCCCTGCTGCCAAGAGAGTGGAGCCTCCTCCAGGCACCTGCCTGATGCCTCCCTGGAGCCTTCCAGGAGCTTCCTCAGTGCCTCCCTTCCCCAGCTCCCGTCACAGAGGACTCAGAGGAGGGGTTGCTACTCACACTTAATGGACTTTTTGTATGTGTCAGGAACTCACTGGATCCTTATGTCAACACTTGTGGGTAGATATTACTGTCCACATTTCACAGATGCAGAAATCAAGGCCCTGAAAGGTGGAGTAACTTATCCAAGGTGGGAGAATAAGAATTCAGACCCAACTCTAGAGTGCATGCTCTTGAACTGCACAAAGCACCACATCATTCTGAGGCAGGCTCCCTCCATTCAGGACCCTGTGTGCCCGTGCGCCGCTGGCTCTCCATCGCCCCAACTCACCAGCCCCTCTTTCCATTACAGACCTAACCCAGACCATCTCCGCCCGCCGGGCTACGATGACATGTACCTGTGAAGGCCTCAAGAATGTAACATACCATCCTTCCCTCTACTCTCCTGGAGCTGCCACTGCTAGCCCCATCAGCAACCGTTTTCTTGTGGGCTGGGGGCAAGGGACTCTGCCCATGTGTTTGCAGGCCAGCTGGGATTGCCTCCCCACCCCCTGCCAGGGCCAAGGTACCTGCTGTAGCTGTCCACCTGGCTGCATATAGGTCCCAAAGAGAAATCAGTGTCTCTCACCACCAGCTCCTCCCCACTTCCCAGGGAAGACTCCGGCAACATACACCCTCGACCCGATGCAGTCCCGGTTGCAGCACTGTAAGAACAGAACACATTTTGGATGTTATTATTAGGAACCAAATGTCAATACAAAAATCATGTTGCCAGTCTCCCACTCTTCTTTGCTGCTCAGTTCCTTCCATTTATGAGACTTGAGAGTTCGAATGTTTGAGGGGCTAAATGACTCTTTTTTCCTACCCAGGGCCTGTTCTTGCTTCTCAGGCACCTTCCTTTCATAAATTGCTCTTGCTCCTGACACCACTAAGAATGGGTCCCAGTCTGGCTTCTGGATGAAAATGAGTGACTGGAAACCCCATAGGCCACAAGGATGACTTTCTCAAGGACAGGCACATTGTGGAAAGACTGCATCATTCTGAAAAGGGCAAAATCTTCCAGTTCTGCTTGTCTGAGCCAGTCCTCTGGGTCCCTCTGTACCTGGGCAATGGCAGCCTATGAACAGAGGAATAAACAGAACAGACCTGAAGGCTAGTCTCCTTTTGCCACTAACTTACTGAGTGACCCTAAGCAGGTCCCTTCCCCTCCCAGGGCCATCGTGTCTACCTACGAAATCTGAGGTGTGCCTTTCTTGCTCTAAAACATTCTGGTGTCTGCTTCTATGTCTGATGACCCCTGGGAACTGGGGCAAAAGGGAAAGAATAAAGGTTCAAGGCTTTGTGTGGTACTTACCTACAGAGTCCGCAACTGTGTGCCTCTCACCCCTCTTGTGGCTCAGACACAAGCATAGCAGCGTGGTGCTGAACTTCAGGATAAGCAGGGAGCCTGGTCTCTGAAAGCCAGTGGCAGGGGGCGGGTTGGGGGGAGTGTGTGATAGGGGTGAATGAAGGAGCTAGTGATGCAAGAAACAACCCAGGAAGGCTTTTCAGCCTGAGGCCTGACAGGTGTGGTCAGGGATGAACCCCTGTGCTGGAGTGGAAAGAGCACTCTAGAGCACCAGACTCAAGAGGCAAGAGATCAAGGCACTAGTCACTTTCACTCCCTAACTAGCATTTCAGCCACGGGTGGGTCCTTAAACTTCTCAGCTCCTTGGATTCCTTCCCCTAAATTAGGATGTATTATTTATCTGTGGGCAGAGGGCCGCCTGAGGCGTCTGCTAATATGCTGTAGCCCGAATTGCCTGTCTGTTGTGTCTGAGAGTGGGTTAGGAGTAAACTAAACAGGCATATGTGCCCAGGGGCAATCCAAGATGGAGGCTCGCGTGAGCTGGCTTCCTGGGCATTTCTGGCAGACCCCATTTCAAGCACTGATTTAGTTAAAGACCACCTTGAAGCTTTTACAACAGCTCTGCTCTGGAGAAAGACCCAGAGGTCAGGCAGAGCTACAAATGCAGTCATTAATAGTCGTCTTCCTCAAGAGCCAGCTGATGGGTGGAACGTTTTTGTTTTGAAACTGGATCATACCTTCAACCAGAAGGACTTGGGGCAATTTGCTCATAAAAGCATCTTTTATTATAAAACGAAGCATTTAAAGGAACATCAGACAAGTGGGAGAGGTAGATAACTTTTAGGACCCTGATTCAAGGAAAGGACAAGATTGAAACAATAAATTTGCCACTTAGATTTTCTAATAGTAAAAGTGGAAAGGATAGCCATAAATATAATTCTGTTTTCTGAAAATAGAAACTTTAGTGATCCACCTGCAGAATCAGCAGGTTTTTTGAGTGGGTCTCCTTGCATCAGGGACAGTGAGGAACACAGACTATGTCTTGGTTATGTGGGGGAAGGTGAATGGGGCCTTCAGGAGCTTCCAAGTCAGGCTGTCGGTATGTGTTGTATGTCTGGGCCACTTCCCTCCTTCCAGCCAAGCAGCCAAAGGGAATGGTTCAGGTATATGTTTTGTGGAACCCAAGAGGTTGGAGCCTTAGCAATAAACATCAGCACTTAATAACCTGTTCCTCTTTTTTAAAAATACAGCTTTATTGAGATATAATTCACATACCCATAAAGTTCACGTTTTTTAAAGTGTACAATTCAGTGTTTTTAGTATATTCACAGTGTTGTGCATCCATCACCATATCTGATTCCTGAACATTTTCATCACCCCAAAAAGAAAACCCATGCCCATTAACAGTCACTCCCCATTCCCTCCTCCCAGCCCCAGGTAACCACTAGTCTATATTCTGTCTCTAAAGATGTGCCTATTTTGGACAGTTCTTACATGTGGAAATCACACAATATGTGGTCTTTCATGTCTGGCTTCTTTCACTTAATGTTTTCAGGGTTCATCCATGTTGTAGCATGTATCAGTAATTCATTCCTTTTAATGGCTAAATGATATTCCACATTTTCTTTATCCATTTATCAGCTGATGGACAGTTAAGGTGGTTCCCACTTTTTGGCTATTATGAATAAGGCTTCTATGAACATTTATTTACAAGTTTTTGTGTGGTCATATGTTTTTGGTTCTCTTGTGTATATCACCTAGGAGTGGAGTTGCCGGATCATATGATAACTAATTGTTTTGAGGAACTGCCAGACTGTTTGCCAAAGTGACTGCACCATTTTACATTCCCACCAGCAGAGTGTGAGGGTTCTGGTTTCTCCACAGAAACTACTTCAGCTTTTTTAAACAAAGAATTTTGACCTAGGTCACGCAAAACAGAGACCAGAGACAGTCACCCCTGGGGAGCAGACTATGGCTTTGGTAATAGCCACCTTGGGATGACCACGGCTGGTGAGCCACAGAGGAGTTTGGGTTTGACTTTTGGGGAAGTTTCAGGGCTGGATGTGATATAGAAAAGGTCCTGTCTGTAGGGAAGTTGCCATGACCTTTCTGGGTCTAGCATGATTCATGGCATCACTTTTGCTTGGTTTGAAATTTCTTTGTTGATCCAGTGGCTTACAAGTAAAATAAAGGTCTGGTTCTAAATCTTTGTCTTTCAGTGAAGTGCCATAGACCATGTGTACCATCTCTGGCAGCCCCTACCTTCCCACCTTCTCTTCCTTGCCTTGTCTCTTTCCTAATTGTTAGAGCTGGCTGTGTTTTTCATTGCATTGCATTTATCTACTTAGTCATGAGCTTCTGTCAGCCTCCATGGTGAAATCATTGGTCTCAAGACCCTGACTCTAAGAATGCATTATGTTCAAAACAGATTTTATATTCCTATGCTGGATGGTCAGTACCTGTTGACATGTAGTTAGAAAGTGGGTAGCAAGCCCCATAACAACCTCATTCTTTGAAATCCAGCTTCCTTCATGGCCTCCCTCTCTACTCTCATTAATGACATTCTATTACTGATCCATGCCTCTTCACAGAAGAAAAATTAGAATCTGTGGAGCAGTGAATATCTGTCACCTTCTAATCTTGTCTACTTTGGGCAGTTCCAATGAGACAGGTCCCACCACCAAGGAGAGGAAAGATCCCTCACAT
Source organism: Delphinapterus leucas (assembly GCF_059928025.1). Taxonomy (NCBI): domain Eukaryota; kingdom Metazoa; phylum Chordata; class Mammalia; order Artiodactyla; family Monodontidae; genus Delphinapterus; species Delphinapterus leucas. Next base: position 60,675,125 of record NC_143143.1, on the reverse strand, counting down.
GCATATCCTCAGCTTTGTCTTTTATAAAACTTAACATGCTTATGGACCACTATTGACTTTTTGCACCAAAAGAGAGATTCAAAGGCAGGCATCCAAGCCCCCAGCTCTTGTTTGTCCTTGGGATACCACAAGGCACACACTAAGTCACTCCAGCTGTGCTGGACCCTGAACCTGACCCAGAGGGTGTGTCACAAGTAGAAGTGGCAGGCAGTGAGGGTGGTGGCCAGAGAGGAGTGGCAAGACCCAGGTGACTAAAGGTAGACCCTAGAGTGCAGAGAGCGGCAATGACACGAGGTTGGAACACCTCACTAGTGGCAGGGCCTGTCTCTGCTTAGGCTGATGGCGCAGTCTAATGGAGGAGATTGGATAGGCCGTGCTCCCTATTAGCCACGTAAGGTGAGTGTCGTGAGTATGACGGGTTCTGAGAGAGGAGACAGTGGGAGGGCTGCAGGAAACAAACTACTTTAGCTTTTTTAAACAAGATTCGGATGCAGACGTCAGCAAGATCCCATCACCATTGCCTTGATCTGGGGATCAGGAAACTCCAGAGCCTCACAGCAACTGCCTAGATCTGCGCCCGAAAGTAGATCCCTCACACTGCCGCCTTGACCGCCGTCACTCTCAGCTCAGCTCCAGATGCGAGGCTCAGCTGCACGCATCCGGCAGTTGGAGCCGGCGCCACCTCCCAGACCACAGCTGCAAGGGGGCCTGGGGAAATGTTCTTGTTTCCTTTTCCTCCCTGTCCCTTCAGGAAGGCACATCTGGAACGGGTCTGATGAGCCAGTCTCTCGTGTCTGTCTACAACATGGGCCTTGATAGAGATGAGCACCACAGCCATGCTTCTCCAGCTTGCCCAGGCCTACCGGTCTCCTAAGATGCTTGCCTGAAGGACACAGTACATCCTGGACCCCAACCCAGACCTGGATCCAAATCACTAGGCAAGGGCCTTTAAGTCCATTTTTTACAAGTTCCTCAGGTGATTCATGTGACGAGACCAGTTTGAGAATTCCTGAGAAGGGAAGGCTACATCCTTGCTACTCAAACCAGCAGCACCAACAGTATCACCTACAAACTTGCTAGAAATGTGGAATCTCAGGCCCCACCCAGGCTTATTAAATGAGAATCTGCATTTTAACAAGTTGCCCAGATGATTCGTGTGCACTTTAAAGTTTGAAACTCTCTAGTGTACAAACCTTATATCTTTTTCCTTTACCTGGATATCAGGTGAAAAGAATCAAGTCAGTCTTCTCAATTGATGGCATACTATGACTGACGCATGCAAGAACCTCCTCATTTTAAGTCTTTTCCGTTTTACCCCCTGTAACCTCTCTATTCTTTTCTCCCATATCACTCAAATGTGTTTCATATATGTTTTAAAATATGCATGTACCCTTGTAAAATAGCATACATTATATCTTCAAATCATAACAACTGTAATGAAATACTATCCCCATTTTCTAGGCCAGAAAAAGAGGGTTTGGAAAGGTCTAGTAATTTGCTCAAAGCCAAGCAGGGCTCTCAGCATCAAGCAGGAGTGGGTGCGACTTCCAGCCCTCCCTTTGCTGGTATGTGGCTTTATCTGCAAAATGAGCATCACGTCTACCTTCAGGATTGTTGCAGGGTCCAACCAAATAATGTGTCTTATAAATAGATAGCAGGAGCTCAGTGGCTACCAGCTACCATTACTGAAGCCACATGGGTAGATAAGACTGAGTCATTGACAAGAGGAAGGGAACCTTAGGCTGCTATCCAACAAAGAAAACACACTTGTATCTGATGTCCCCAGTGTGCTAGGCTTTTCCTTGTCTCATGTAGTACACCTGGCTACTCCCAGAGTAAACGCTGTTAGCAGCATTAGTTGAAGTGGTGCTGGGTTTCCTCTTTTAGGGGTGGCAGAACCATGATGGGGACCTGAGTCAGCTGGTTCTAAAACCAGTGCTCTTTTTAGTAAAACTGCTGTACCTAGACCTCACATCTTGTCCAGACGAGGAGTGTGGGCAAAACCCACTCCTGAAGCTGGAAAACAAGTCAGGTCTTGTATGAAAAAGGAGCAATGCTGCATAATTCCCAAGATGGTCTAAGAGTCCTAAGTCAGTCCTGTTTGCAAAGTGTATCTCATGTTTCTGAGCACTTCCACCTATAGCCACAGCTCCCAAGCACCCAGGTTAAGAGCATCTGAAAACAGCCCAACCCCTATCCCACAGAGGAAGAAACAGGCCCACAAAGCCTCTCTGTAAGGGTGACCTCCTGAGAGGCTTCACTGGGCCCCAGAAATGGCCTCGGACTCTGTGCTCTGACCGCAAGTGATGCTCGCCCCAGCCTTCTGAGTTTGGTAGGATGGGAGCTACTCTCCCCATTGAACAGATGAAAAAGCAGGTCCAGAGCAGTTGAGTGACCTTCCCTATGCCACAAAGACCACAGAAATCCTAGCCCAAGGCTTTCCTACTAAACACTACCCAAAACAGTCATGTCGGTCTCTGAGGGACAAAAATATGAGAATCCCCTTCCCTCTCTCTTCCTTTTCTCCCCTCAGCGAGGCTGTAAGAGGAAGGGGCCATACAGGTTCAGCACCCTGGCCAGCACCCAACTATGCACAGCTGCAAGAGGTGGCCTTTGGGCCAGGATAAGCTTGTGTCTGCTGCTCCCCAATCCAGGATGGCCCTCCCCTGGGGACAGGCAGGCATCCCTAAGAGAAGGAGACCTGAACCTAGGTATCCTGCCTCCAAGACAGAGCCCCGCCTTCCCTCTCTCCTTCAGACTAGACCCACAGGAGCACAGTTTCATCCTGTAGGCTTCTTGATTCCTAGGATATAAATTCACATGAGAAGCCTAGGAAGAAGAGGCGGCCTGAGCCATGGGGCCCCTGGGCAAGTTCCACCCCCCTTTTTGGTTTTCCCCAGTAGTAAAATGGGGAAAAAGGTGGGCTTGACTGCCTCCAAGATCCTGCTCCTGCTTCCATGATTTAAGTAGGCCATGGGCCTGCTCGAGTTCAGTGCTCCCCCAACTGTCCTCTCCTCCCCCCTACAGAGCTTCCCAATTCATGTCTAAACCACGAGCCTCAAAGTGGCAGCCCACAGCCCAGATCCACAAACATGCTCTGACTGGCCTGCATGCTATGAAATTTGAGTCTTGACTCTGCTATTTACCAGCTGTGTGACCTTGGGAAAGTCACGTAGCCTGACTGTGCCTCAGCTTCCTCATCTGTAAAATGGAAGTAATGAGAGCACCCACTCTCCGAGATGGTTGTGAGGTTTAAGTGAGCTAGTAGATGTAAAGACTTAGAAGAGTGCCTGGCACAGAAAGAGCACTATATTTGGTCTAATGTGTATAATGCATAACGGGTTCACTGAAATGTAGAAACATGAAGTGTTTTCTTTTATCCAACTAACCTCTATCAAATCCCCCTTTCTCATCTCAGCATCTAGGTCCCAACCAATAACTAACTGGTCACTTTGATTTTCAAATTCAGTCCAGTCCAGTTTAAAACTTTCCAACTTATATCCAGTTCCAAGAGGTCTCCTCTGACCCCTTTTGAACCCTTGCTCCTCCACTGTGGTGGGATGGGGAGGAAGAAGGGAGAAAAATGAAGTTTCTCTTCACTAGCCGTGACGATGGGCCGGGGGAGGTGCTCTTACTCTGACTCATGCTGGGGTTTTGTTTGCTTTTGATGCTGGAGTCTTCAGTAGACAACATGCCAAATTTGGGGGGGTGTTGAGAGCTTTATCCTGGACTCTCAGAGTAGTGAGGGTCTCTGTCAGTCCGTAAGAGGTTCTTAGCCCCTCTGCTTCTTGAAGTAGTATGCTGGGCTGCATAGCCACCTGTGCCACCCCACAGCTCCAGCCTCCCCTCACCTGCCTACATCAACACTCGGAACCCTGAAACACTGGGGTCCTCCACCTACCTTCAAGGGCCTCAGAACACTGGGAGGGGATGCAGGACTGCCCTTATTCCTCCCTGATTCCCAGCACCGTCATCCCTTCAAGCCAGCGTGGGCTGTTTGCATGGGCCTCCCACATCAGAAATTCTCCAGGTCAGAAATAGACCTCATCTCCATGTTCACACTAATTCACGAGCTCCAGAAGATACTTGTCAAGCCCTCTCAAGAATACTTTCCTAGTCATTTCCTGCCTAATCCAGGATGTGTGGCCATTTGGAGTGCATACCCGTTGGCAGGATGGTTATAATCCTTTCTGAACTAATAAGGTTAAGAGAAAAAAATAAAAACATTCCCAAGAGGTTTGTCATCTCTGCCAAGGCTCTGCAACATCAGACTAAGGTCAGTCAGGCAGATGAGTCAGGCTGAGTCAACAGGTACTCTCTGCTTTGGAAGTGGATACTTCAGATGATGGAGGCAGCCCTTTCAGCTGACGCTGAAAGGCTGGCACTCATTTTGACATTGAACAGTTCTCTCTAAGTGTTTGGTAATAAGAGGGTGATAGATGCTATGGAACGATGATATATTATAAGCCATATTATAGATATGTGCACATACATGTATATACATATAATACTTGGCTGAAACATATACAGCAGTGCTGTCCAATAGGCATACAATGACAACCACATATATAATTAAATTTTTTCTAGTAGCCACATTATAACAGTAAAAAAATATATATGAAATTAATTTTGTCACCTGTAAACTGGGTTTGCCTCTTGGTGGGTATCCAGCCAAAAGACACAATCAAGCCAAAGATGGGGAAAAGAAAATAAAACTGATGGCAAACTTAGCTGCCGATCAAAAAAAAAAAAGAAGAAACAAACCAAACAAACAAAAAAGAATACTTCCCTAACCTTTTTCATCTGTTTGGTGCTATACCCCAAAACCTAGCACAGAATGGTGCTTAAGTCTTTGTTGAAAGAATGAAGGATCTTGGATGGGAAACACTCAAGTGACACTTGTAGCTCAGTGAGCCTCCAGCTGGGAGGCAGTCTAGTCCACTTCTTGAGGGTGCCCCCATCTCTATGAGTGACTCAGTAAGCCCTGGGACAGGGAGGGGGTGGATGTCTGGCCCCAGCAGGTGGCATCTCATTGGACACTCCCTTGTCCTCAGTTCTGGCCTGTCACAGCTCTCAGGCAGTGGGATAATCCCTTTCAGCATCCTTTTACCCACACAAAGGTCCAGATGTCCAGCTGCTCTTGAAAAATCAGGAGCTCTGGCAACCCTGAGCCCATCCACCAGGGCAACAGCCAGCCAGCTGAAGCAGGCACCCCTTTAATCCTGCCACTGCTGTTCACCGCCACCTGCTTCATTCGGGAATGTCACCTGCCAAGCTGTACAGGCATTTGCATTTGGGCCCCTTCTTTCACCTTTGGCGGGGGAGGGTGGAGACTCCCAGGAGGAGAACCAGATGGCTGGCAGGTGAGTCAGCAATAGTAGCAACTCACCTATGGGTGCCTAACCCCCAGGAGTGGCTTCAGTGAAAGGAGATGCAGACACATAGAAATAAAAAAGAGGAGGTTAGGGAGAGACTGGTTGAAGGGAAGAATTAGGAGAGGGAGAGAGATGGCCTTTTCTGAATGCCCTTTACCCTAAGTCATTGTTGGCTCCGATGCCTTGCCACCCGGGAAAAAGTTGGCATGGCAGCCGCCTTGTTCCGCTGTCCTCCCTGCTCCCCTGGGGCCAGCTTTCCTGCCAGAAGATCCTTCCACTCACTAAACCTTCCCCCAGGCCCAGGAGAACAGCAGCCTCCACCTCGACCTTGGCAGCTCAGAGGCTGAGAAGGGATAGGCCGCAGAGATGGAGGCCTGGAGTTCAAGGTTATGTCCTCTGGCTGCAGTTGGACAGTCCCATGGACTGGCCTCCCCAATGCCAGCATCACCCCTACAATGCACCTGCCCTCAGAAGAGTCTTCCTGGGGCTTCCCTGGTGGTGCAGTAGTTAAGAATCTGCCTGCCAATGCAGGGGACACAGATTCGAGCCCTGGTCCAGGAAGATCCCACATGCCGTGGAGTAACTAAGCCCATGCGCTGCAACTACTGAGCCTGCGCTCTAGAGCCCGCGAGCCACAACTACTGAGCCCATGTGCCACAACTACTGAAGCCCAGGCGCCTAGAGCCCGTGCTCCGCAACAAGAGAAGCCACCGCAATGAGAAGCCCTCTCACCGCAACAAAGAGTAGCCCCTGCTCACCGCAACTAGAGAAAGCCCGCACGCAGCAACGAAGACCCAACGCAGCCAAAAATAAATAAAATAAATAAATTAAAAAAAAAAAAAGAGTCTTCCTGCCACACACATCTATAAGCAATCATATGGCTGACAGTGAGTTCTCCCCATGTACCAGGCCCCTAGGTATGCGCTATACCAGTGTGAACTCCGAGTCCTCATAACAACCCTGTGAGTTAAGGACCGTGGTTGCCCCCAGTCTGTAGATGATGAAATGCAAGCCCCCACTATGACGCCCCTGCTCTTTAGCAGGCCTCATCCCAACACTCCAGCCCAGAACCTGCAGACCTCCCGCCCACCCCTGCCCCTCCCCAGTACACACCAGGCTGTTTTATGCCTCTGAGCCTCTGCTCATGCTCTTCCTCTCTGCCCGGAATACCTTTCCTGCTCCCCACTCTCACCCCACACTGGATACTGCCTCATTGTTTAAGAATCCTATTAGACATCACCCCTTCCAGGAAAGCCTTTTCGGACCCCAACTTAATCAGATACCCCCTCTGTGCCAACACCCCCCCCACCTGGCCACACATACACAGTCCTCTGGGCACTGTCCTGTTTCCCCAGGGGCAGGGCCCATGTGTCCCTGTAGTGCCCCACCCAGGGAAGAATACAGATAGGTGTGAATGAACGAACAAATGAATAGTTAACATTATTGAGTGAATTATGAAGTGCCAGGCACTATGCTAAGTGCTTTACAGGTATTTCATTTACTGCTCAATATGCCTTATGGGGAAGGTGCTATCATTCACCAGATGAAGAAACAGCAGCTCAGAGGAATTAGACATCCACTAAGCATCCAGGCAATCCGACCCCAGAGCCAGTACCCTTATACCATTACGTGTGGGCGCTCCTCACTGGACTCTCTCCGTAAGGGGCTCTGCCCCCAACCCCTCTGAGACTGGAGTAGGGAGAAAGCTCAGAAGTGCTTGGTCCCCTTGGAGGAGCAAGGCAGTAATCCTGCCGCCCTCTGCACCATTCAGATCCCCTGGGCCTGCCCATTTGCTCAAGGACAACCCGACCCAGGAAGAGGCTTGATCTTGGGAAGAGGGTGTTGGGGCCAAAGAAAAGAAGATACCGAGGGCCAGGGTTGCTACTGTCTTTAGCCAGGCTCTGGCCATTGGGGCACAGGCTCTCCTCCAAGGAGTGGGGTTGGGACCCTGGGGAGCCTCATGACTAAATCCTACCCAACTCCACTATGCCTTCTCCCTGAAGACATCCAACATCTGACCAGTAAATGCTAATGTACCTCCACTGACAAGGACCTCCCTATCACTCCAACCCAGGCAAGACCTCAGCAAGCTTCTCCTTCCCTTAGCTGAAACTCACCTCCTTGGGGACATCAAGAGGAGCCCACTCTCTCGGGAGAAACCAACGGACCCAACTGGAGGGCATCTCCCTGACTCTTGTCAGTGCCACTGACCCTCCTCTTTCCTCCCAGACAGAACCCTTAGAACTCTGCCTCCTGTGGCTTCTTCATAATGCCTCATTTCCTCCCCCTCCTCTTGCCCTTCCAAAGCTCTCCAGACATGGTACCATGGTCTTAACTTTGGAAAGCCCTCTTCTTGTGTTTCCTGATCCCCTCAGTCCCCAGAGAAGGCAGAGTGGGAAGGTTTCTAGTCTCACTCTGGAAGACCAGAGAGGTAGAATAGTTTGCCCAAAGGCCCACAGGGAAGGGGTGCCTTCCAGGAGCAGCAAGTGCAAAGGCCCTGAGGTGGGAGTGTGCCTGGCATGTTGAGTGTGCCTACAAGGAGGCAAGTGTGGCTGCCATGGAGTGAGCAGAGGCTAGGGTGGGGGATAAGTTCAGAGAGGCACAGGGCCCGGATTGTGTAGGCCTTCTATAGGCCACTGTGAGGGACGGACCTGAAGCTTATGCAATTTAAGGTGCTGTCCTTTTTTAAAATATCAAAATTACAAATAAAAGTTTGACTCAGGGCCTTGGAAGGAGCCTGGGCAAGTGAGGGGCCTGGATGGTAAATCTACCCTTGACTGGTGAGAAAGGTGGCTTTTGCCTGGAATGAGAGGGAGCCATAGGACAGTTTCGAGCAGAGGAGCTGCCTGACCGAATTAACCTTTGAATAGGATCTGCCTGGCTGCCAAGTGGAACATGAACTGGGGCAGAGTAGAGGAATTAGGACACTAATGAGCAACCTGAACCAGGTGGTTATGGCTGAGGGGCGGGCAGGGGTCAGATTCCAAAGGTGGAACCAACAAGATCTTCTGATGGGTAGAATGGGAGGCTCGAGAGAAGTCAGAAGGGTTGACCCTGAGGTTTTAGGCCTAATCCAGTTATCTCCAACTGGGGCAGGGAAGAAGCATCATCATGGTAACTAGACCTCATACACTCAGGCCTCTAACTTCTCTATGATTTTCACCAACCCCCCTCTCCCCGCAAGGAGGCTGAGGCCGAAGTTTCATTCCTCCCACTTCACAAAGAAAACAATACTCTGGACACTCAGAGAGATAGAGCACCTTGCCCAAGGCCACACAGCCAATAAATGGCAGACCCTGGACTCAAACCCAGGTTTTACCAACTCCAAAATCAGTTATCTGTTCTCATACACCAGGAAAAGCAAGGTTTGGCGACCCTAGTAGACTGTCGGGTGGGAAAGGGAGTTCCTTCAGATGAGGCACAATTCAGCTACCACAGGGTCCCTTGGGACCACTTCACACCTACCCCCAAAAAACCTGCAAAGAAAGCTCTCGGCACCCTATGCCATGCTCCCTCCTGACCCTGTTTCTGATCCACTGTCTGGGAGATCTCAGCTGCAATCTTGGGGAAATGTTTTCGGCATCGCTCAAGTTTTCTTAACACATTGACAAAGTAATGACTGCCTCCATCCATTTTACACATTTCCTAAAGGAGTTTCTGTATTAGGATGCAAAGCTGGTTTCTCTGACTTAGAGAGAACCTGAGATTCCTGGTTTAATCTAGATTTAATCTTCTAACAGATTTAGCCCCTAAAAACAATCCATTGCATTTAAACTGACAATATCTCACAATAATCCATTTGGCTTGGATTGATATTTTTATTATTATCATTATGGATATGAAAGGCCCATCATTTGGGATGTTCAATTCTACTACCTAGAATGGCTCATGTCACTTTCTGCCTCCACTCCTCTCTTGGAGCCTTGACTTGTGAGTCTTTCACCATCTTGAGGCTTTGTTCTTTTCAAACCACACCTCTTAAACACCAGGAACAGAACCTGGCAGGTCAAGCTGAATAGGCTTTGTCCCCTCCAGCCCTCCCCCAGCCCCCTACTCCTGGCAAAACCTGCCAGCAGGAGTAGATATTTGATCCGTCATAGAGGCTATGATGTTACACTGCCCAGATGTTCAACTCACCGGACTGAAGGCTCAGGTTACAGATAATCAGGGCTGCTCTAGCCTACAGACCCCATGCCCACCCTATCCTCCCACCCTGAAGAGTCAGTTAGGATCAATGTCCCACATGGCCAACTGAGATGGAGTATGTAGGACCTGCATGGGTCGGAGGCTCACAGAAATGACCCCTTTAGAGTCTTCACACCAGTGGCCTAGAAGGTATGTACTCTCAAAGCCCTCTAGGGCCTTTCAGAATGGACGATGCCCTCCCCCAGTCCTCAAACACCTTTATCTCCTTGCCTGCTAGGGCCCACTTCCTTTCTTTGTCAGTAGTTTTTTGTTTGTTTGTTTGTTTTTTACGGTACACGGGCCTCTCACTGTTGTGGCCTCTCCCTTTGCGGAGCACAGGCTCCGGATGCGCAGGCTCAGCGGCCATGGCTCACGGGCCCAGCCGCTCCGCGGCATGTGGGATCTTCCCGGACCAGGGCACGAACCCGTGTCCCCTGCATCGGCAGGCGGACTCTCAACCACTGCGCCACCAGGGAAGCCCTCTTTGTCAGTAGTTTAAAGAGAATCTGGACAGAGCCTGGAAACACTCGACAAGAGAAACAGAACAAATGTGATCAATGTGGCTAGAATTTTCAGGCCACCAGAATGTGCCTGATTTCTCCCCCAATAAATTGGGGCTGCACTTTACAGCTACGGGAGTTGGGGAAGGAAGTTACAAATTCAGCATTAAAAAAAAATTTTTTTTCTGTTACGAGAATAAGGTCAGGCCTAAGAGACATATTATTGAGGAAGGGGAGGTAACGAAGGCCCACACTGTGTCCACAGAAATACAACAAAGCCCCTACCCTTTCCTGTTTAAAAGATCCCCCCGCCCTTGTCCAGGGAGTTAGTGAAAACTGTGCACATGACTTTGTAAAATGTGTGCTAAGATCTAGTCACAGCAGGTAATTCAAGACCAAGACCAGGCTGTAGCAAACTCTGGATTTAGCCCAGTCTAACCTGAGGACTGAGGGGGTCCTTTAACAGGACCGAGTGAGATGCTGGCTGTGTGACAGTGGTGGCCACCAACACTGGGTCAGAAAATGGCACAGAGAATGGTCAGCACCTGCCAGGCACTCTCGTCCCCTGAAGGAGCAGCCAGATGCAGAAACTGGGCTCCCATTCCATATAGGAATTCCTAGGGCAGAACTGGAGGGGCCATCCCTCTCACCGCACAGTCAGGGGGACTGAGGCCTGGAGTGGCGAGGTCGTCCCAGGGCTGACTTCTCCCCTCATCATGAAGCCACCTCCCACCTTAGACAGTCAGGGCTCAAAGCCAAGTTTGCCCAACAGCCATACATGGCAGATGAGGACAGCAGAGAGCCCGGAATTCCCCAAGGCATGGGGAACAGGCAGCTCTGGATCCTCGGGCAGGCCAAGAAACTCATCCTCCAAGTGCAGCAGTTTCCAAACTTTTGTATTTTTAGCAGCAGAAGCCATCCTTCAAACAAAACCTTATGCAAAACCTCAAGCTACAAAACAGATCGGGGGCAGCTCTCCCAAGCGAAGCCTGGGCCAGGCCCCAAGCTCCCCCTCCAGCACCCAGGACTCCTTCCACGGGGCCCTATGTGGAGCTCAGTCCGAAACCCCAGACTCGGAGGCCTTGTAGCCCTGAAGCTGAAGCAGCCAGATAGGGTGGGCTCTTACTTAAGACCCCTGGAGGGTGCGGCTGGTCTCCGAGACCTGGACGACTTCGTTCTCCACCAGGGCCTGGCTCCCATCCCCACTGAGCTGTCTCATGCGCAGGTTAATGGAGCCGTAGGTCTTCCTGGAGCCCCTGCCAGGGACGAAGTTCGGCCGGCGGTACAGCTCTCCCTTGCACAGGGAGACCATCAGCAGCACGGACAAGAGCATGCCGCCCACTGTGAGCAGCCCCAGGCCTGCAATGATGCACTTGTCCAGGTGTGAGCCCAGGCGCGCATAGTACATTTCTAGTCGTTCCATCTCCCGTGCTGACACTGTGTCCGGGTTGACACGGGCCTCTCGGGGGACGGTGTACGCAGTCACCACCAGGAGGATCCCGCTCACCAGGAAAACCAGAGCGGAAACGAAGCCGTAATCCACCGGGCGGCTCACAGGCTCCAGGCCTGGCCCCTCTTCTGAACGCAGGGACAGGTCGTCCCTCTGGGATCGGGGCCATGAGGGGACGCCCTCAGGGGGGCTGGGGGAGCTGCCCAGTCTGGCATCCCTAGGGTTCTGGAAATGAGTCTCGTGCTCCTCCGAAAAGAAGCAGGCATTCTCCACACCCGCCCTGCGTGGGGCCGCTGGACCCAGAGGAGCTGGTCTCCTTGGGGCCTGGGGACCATTGCTCAGTGTCTTCAGTTCCAGACCAGGGGAAGATGCCATTGGGAAGGCGGGCCCCAGCTCATCCCTTGGCCGCTTGGCAGCTAGAAGAGAAAACAGAAAGTCAGTGGAATTTAGCGAACCTCTACTGAGAGCCTGCTGGTGCCAGACATCACAGAAGGCCCCGAGAGATGTGAAGGTGAGTCAGGCCCAGTTTCCACCGGGGAGGTGGGGGAGCCCGCCAGCCAGAGGGGGAGGCAGGGGATAAGATAATGACAGAGCAGTGAGACCCAATCCGCGCTAGGATCCTGCTTCACCACTGGCGGGCATGTGGCTTTGGGCAATTCCCGTATCGTCTCTGGGCCTGTTTCCCTCTATATTAAATGACAGTAATACTACCACTCCATATTTAACAGGGCTGATATAGGGATTGAGTTAATCCATATAAAGTGCTCAGAATAGTAAGGACTCAGTAAGTATCAGCAATGAGCTATTATGATGGAGGAAATTTAAATACAGTAGATAGGTTCTAATCCCAGTGTCACCATTTGAGCTTTGGCAAGTGAGGTGACCTTTCTAGACTCAATTTTCTCATCTGTTAAATGTGAATAAGCCAAATGTCTCCCTTATAGGGATGATGTGAGGATTTCATAAAATAAGGCATTTAAGGCCCCTGCCAGTTCAATTAATGGACACTGTTGTGATGAAGTGAGAATGACTGGGGGCAGGGGAAGGGGTAGAGATGAAGGTGGTCGTAAGAACAAAAGGAGAAAGTTAGGGAAGCTTCTAGGAGTTGGTGGCATTTGAGCCAAACCTCAGAGGATGAGTGGGAAATCCCCCAGCACTGAGAGGGGACAAGGGCATTTTGGAGAGGGAGAAGGGGTGCCTTGAGGTCAGCTGGGACCAGCTCACTAAGGACTCTGAAAACCAGGCCAAGGAGCCAGGGAGGCGAGGCGTTGGGGATGGGAGGGCTAACACCGCCTAGGTTTTGGAAAGCTCTCTCTGGCTGCTGCATGGAGGACAGACAGGATGGGGAAGGAGGAGAGTGGAGGCCAGGGGTCCAGGGAGGAACCCAGTGTGGTCAGGGGAGACATGGAAGCTGAGAGGGCAAAGAGAAAGGAGCATACCTGAGAGCCATGACTGAGGTCAAGGCCAAATGCCTTTATGTAAATAGAAGATGGGAGGACCTGGATGCAGACCACAGAAGGGGAGCTGGGAGAGGAGCGGGTAAGGGGGTACTCTCTGCTCAAAGAGGAGACGCCCTACCCAAGTACCTGAATACACACCCACACAGACAGACAGCACATGTGCCAAAGGATACCAGCTTACAGCCCATGGGCCATATTTGGCTCATAGAAGTTCTGCTTTTTTTTGTTTCTGGTCTGTTCATCTGGTTTTTGGTGAAGCAGTTGCCAATATATAAAAAGCAAAAGATTTTACACTTTATTTATTTATTTATTTTTTTAAATAGATCTTTATTGGAGTATAATTGCTTTACTATACTGTGTTAGTTTCTGTTGCACAACAAAGCGAATCAGCCATATGCATACACATGCCCCATATCCCCTCCCTCTTGAGCCTCCCTCCCATCCTCCCTATGCTACCCCTGTAGGTCATCGCAAAGCACCGAACTGATCTCCCTGTGCTATGCGGCTGCTTCCCACCAGCCAACTATTTTACATTTAGTGTATGTATGTCGATGCTACTCTCACTTCGCCCCAGCTTCGCCCTCCCACCCCATGTCCTCAAGTCCATTCTCTATGTCTACCTCTTTATTCCTGCCCTGCAACTAGGTTCATCAGTACCCCCCCTTTTTTTTTTTATAAATTTATTTATTTTTGGCTGCGTTGAGACTTCACTGCTGTGTGTGGGCTTTCTCTAGTTGCAGTGAGCAGGGGCTACTCTTTGTTGTGGTGCGCGGGCTGCTCATTGCGGTGGCGTCTCTTGTTGCAGAGCACGGGCTCTAGAGTACAGGCTCAGTAGTTGTGGCGCACGGGCTTAGTTGCTCCGCGGCATGTGGGATCTTCCTGGACCAGGGCTCGAACCCGTGTCCCCTCCATTGGCAGGCGGATTCTTAACCACTGCGCCACCAGGAAAGCCCACCCCCCTTTTTCTTTTTTTAGATTCCATATATATGCGTTAGCATACAGTATTTGTTTTTCCCTTTCTGACTTACTTCACTCTGTATGACAGACTCTAGGTCCATGCACCTCACTACAAATAACTCAATTTCATTTCTTTTTATGGCTGAGTAATATTCCATCGTATATATGTGCCAAATCTTCTTTATCCATTCATCTGTCGATGGACATTTAGGTTGGTCCCATGTCCTGGCTATTGTACATAGTGCTGCAGTGAACATTTTACACTTTAAACCTTGGATGCCTGGCTTCTCTTGCAAAAGGAAAGAATCTGACCACCCTAGCCCCCATTCCCTCACAGCCACACTCAGCTGGAGCTGATGATGGAGTCCTCCCTCAGGCAGATCTGGTGCTCCCCTGACAGGCCCCACCTGGCATGTAGAACTCCTGATCCCACAGCAGAACTAGCCCGTTCCCCCTGCACACTGATGTACTGTGGGTACATACACCACAGACCCAAGTCCCCACACTGCACAGAGACCCCCAGGTGCAGAGTGGCTCGTATGCCCTAGTGTGTCTACACACACGTACACAGAATTCTAGACCTTTCTCTGCATTTGTGTGCCTGAATTTATTCTCCAGTTCTCTGTGCTTCAGTGTGTGTGTGTGTGTGTGTGTGTGTGTGTGTGTGTGTGTGAGAGAGAGAGGGAGAGAGAGAGAGAGGGAGAGAGAGAGAGGATATAAGCAAATGAATGAAGTGAAAATGAATGGAATGAATGAAATTTAAAGAGCCTCAGGGCAGGAAGGCTCATCTTTCTGATCTTCCTTCCAACATGGGCCTGCATCAGACACCTCCTCTTAGCACACACAGGGCCTTTCATCTGAGTACAAAGCCTGTTTCCACTTACAACCCATCTCTATGACCATGTCCCTTTTTCCTGAGTTCCAATTTAATAAATGTTTACTGAGCACCTACACTCCCTGCTGGGCCCTACTGCAGGCACTTCACTCAGAAGTATTGTGTATAACCCCCACGAGCCCCACGAGCAGTTATTACTATCTCCATTTTACAAAATGTGGCCAAGATCCCATGGCATGCATGTGGGGGCCAGGAGTTGAAAGCAGGTTCCCCAAGAATTGTTATCACTTAAAAGCCTGCAAACCCACACACTCTTGTACCAGTGGCATCATTCTGCCTTCCTTCCCTGGTCTTCCAGGCCTCATTTGTAGATTCTGTACTTTATCCCACTGTTTAACATCAACCACGAGCAGCTTGAGGGCAGGGATATGTCTGGGTCCGCAGCCCCCTGCACAGGGCTTGGAACACAGCCAGCCCTCAGGAATGGTTTGGCAACCTGCCCAGGCAGACAATCCTTCCCAAACACAGGGTGGGGAGTGCCTACTCAGGGCCAGGCTCTGCCCAGACTGCTCCCACTTTCCAGTAAACCAAGAGGAGAGGTGTGTTCATTGGCTTTTTTTACTTTTGGCACCAAAAGCATTTTCCTGAGTGCCCAGCCAGTAACAGGGACTGGCAGTGACCACTCCTGCCCAGTTGGTGTCCAGATGTGGTCCCCCACCCATGTCTTAAGCATCCTCCACAGAACTCAGCCCCTGGAGTGGCCCAGGAACCCCCTTCCCAGACCAACACATTGATGCTTCCATATCCCAGAAAAAACCCAGGACACCCAAATTCTTGGAGCAGGGCTCTTTCACTTGGCAGGAACCCAAAACTTTTTCCTTAGGATGCCAGCAGAGTTAGGAAGAGGGTGGAGGAAAAGGAGATTCCCTATTACCTAGAGTTGCTATGTATCTGACACACAGGTTCAGAGATGCCCACCACTTACAAGGGCATGCCCAGTAAATTATCCAAAACATAAGCAGAAACAGACAAGCTGACAATGATGCTGGTGTCCACTGCTCACACCCCACAACTGTACCAGTGACACTCAAGTTTCATCTGCAGTCCAACAGGAGCTGAAAAGCACACCTCAGTTCCACACTTATACCCCCAGGGGCCTTTTCCACATGCAACATTCACAGACATGGGAAGCCACGCAGTGTGAGCCACAGATCCATAGACCACATTGGTACCCACACCCCAGCAAGGGACAGAGCTGGTTACACACACACACACACACACACACACACACACACACAGAGTTTACTACCCTCAGGACTGCTAAGATCCACCAAGATCCCCCCAGGCCCAGCACCCCACCCACTGGTGTGCACTAACACGCGGGGAGACAGACGCACAGCGGGAGTGGGTAAGCTTCACAAAACCCAATCGATAGACACACGCACGAGTTGTACACAAAGCCTCGGGCGCTCAGATATGTCCACGCTGTTATACCCAAAGTTCCGCTCAGAAAGCCCCAGCACCCCGACTGCCCGCCGCACCCGCGCGCCCGCCAGCCCGCAGCTCACACCCCCTGCTCCTGCCCTTGACCACAAACGCCGCTGGGCCGGGCCAGGCCGGACCGGGCAGAGCGGCGCCGGTAGCCAGGCGGCCAGGCGGCCCACGAAGGCCAGGATCTGCGAGGACAGGCGTGCGTCCGGGTCCCCTCGCCTCGTGTCCTTCGGCCGGGCCGCGAGGTCAGGCTAGCTCTCCTTGGCCGCCCCTCGCCGCCTCGGGCCCTCGGTCTCCCGCCGCCCCTCGCAGTCCCCTTTTCGCGTGCGTACCTGTGCCGGGCCTCCCTCACTGCCTCCCCACGCGGGAGGCGAGGGCGCCGGGCAACGGCGAGGGCGCGTCCTCCCAGTGCGCCTCCCCGCAGCCGGTGCCCGCCCGCCGGTGTCTGTGCTGCGGCGCAGCCCGGGAGAGAGCGGGCCCGGCCGCCGCCTCCTCCTCGCCCTCCCCGGCTCCCGCCCCCTTCCCGGCCGGGCCGGGTCCGGCCCGGCCCGGAGACGCTGCCGCGGCGCACTTACCTGCTCGCTCCGCGCGGGGCTGTACCGAGGCGGCCACGGCCTCTGAGAGCTCCGGGGAGGGAGGACGGAGAAGGGGCGAGAGCCGGGGATCGCCGAGCGCAGCGGATCGGGCTCCGCCCGCGGCCGGCGAGGGCGCCGGGAGAGTTAGCGCGGGGAGGTACTGGGAGGAGGGTAACGGACTAGGGTGAGAGTGGGGGGACACGGATCCATCCTCCTGCCCTCCCCACCCCTTGGGGCAGATCCGTTTCGCCAGCACCTGGGCTTAGGGAACTGAAGCCTTCATCCCGTGGTGCCTGGGCGCAGCGGCGAGGCGCGGGGGTGAGTGCTGAAAGAGACCCCTCCCTCGGCCGCCGGCCTCGCCCCTCGGCTGGGGAGCCCCTACTGCGCCAAGCCCCCACTCTTCCTCCGCTCCTCACCCCCTCCCACACACACAGCCCTCAGGTTGGACCCAGGGTTCTCTCCGAGGTCCTTAGGTCGGGATAGTCTTCTCTGGCGTTTGTGGCTCCGTGGCTCAAGGGCGCCACCTGAAGGCTGAAAGGAAGCCTCTGAAGACCACCCCTCACCCCCAAACACACGCGCGCGCGCGCGCGCGCGCGCGCGCACTCCTCCTTTTCCCCTGCTCTTCTTTTTTTGTGGTCCACTGAGGTACACAGCCCAAGACGGGTGTTATCTTGGAGGATTACCAATGGCCACACACCCCTTCTTCCTCCAAGGCCCAGCTGTAGTGCCCCCTCCCCTGGGAAGCCTAGCTCGATGCCCCACACACTCCCTCGCCCCAGGGGCCCCTACAGCTGCGCTCTTTGCCTGCGTTATTGTCCTTATTTCTGAGAATTGTGATTTTCAGTAAGTGCCAGCATCCCTCATCAGACTGGCACCTCCTGGAGAACAGGGCCCCTGTCTGGTCCCCCCCAGAGCCCAGCGGTGGGTTTGGGTGAGCAGGTGGTGAGTAGGGCAGATTCCACTATTTCTCTCCGTTAAAGGGCTCAGATTAAGGTGAGTCAGTGAGATGCCTAGAGCACAAAAGTTAAGGAGACTCTCCCTCTTTGGGGGCCCAGGCGAAGCCCAGAGAGGAGGTCCGTGTGAAGATCATGGGGTTTCCGGAAGTCTCCGTGGCCAGCTCACTCTGGTAAGTCCTCCCGCCTCTCTGAGCCTCAGTGCTCGCCTCTGCCAATGGAATCATGAAAATGCAGACTCCAGGAGCTTTGGGAGGGTCAGCAGAGGTCAGCCATCTGGAAGGACAGGCAGATGGGGATGCCCTGTCCTGGCTCCTCAGCCACCTCATGTGAGAACCTGACATGTCCTGCTCCAAAGGCCTGTGCCATCCTTGACAAGGAGGACAGTGGAGGCCACCCTGGAGGCCAGGTGCCCAGGCCTTTGAGGCCAGTGTGACAGAGACCAGGGCAGGACCTCCAGGGATGGGAAGGCTTCAGTCTCTTCCTGCCTTCCAGAAGCCTGGCCTATTGTTAGGGACCTCAAAAGGAGCTGGCTGTGGCACCAGACTCCCGAGAGAATCCCAGCTCCACCATTCATGGGTGTGTGGCCTTGTCCCCTCTCAGAGCTCAGTTTCCTCATCTGTTTAATGGACTTAGTAAGGGTTATAGGGATTATATGCGATACTCCCTGTAAAGCGTGCACAGTTCCCTCCCTCAGCCCTGCCTCAGAGCCTCTGCCTTTGCTGTTCCTTCTGCCTGGGACACGCTTCTTCCTGAGACCCCCAGAGCTCGCCCTCACTTCCTTCACGTCTTTGCTCAAATGTCACCTTCTCAGAGACACCTTCCTACATCATCCTTTTAAAACTAGCAGTGCCCCAGCACCCTTTGCTCCTTAACTCTGAATTTCTCTCCATAGCATTTATCAACTCCTGACAGTTGCTTATTTCTTTCTTTATTGTCACCACCACTAAAATATGTGTCAAGAGGCAGAAGCTTTGCCTGTTTCCCTCCCTCCTGTATCCCCAGACACTAGAAAAGGAGCCAACACATAGGAGGCCCTTGATAAATATTTATCGAATAAAGAATAGAGAAAATGAGCAAATATTTATTGAGTTCCTATTATATACTGATTAATGAGGTAGACTTCATCCCTACCCTCTAGAAGTTTGTATTCCAGTGGGAGAAAAGGATAAGTAAATGTAACACTGCCACAGAGCAAAGGTACATAGTGCTGTTCAAGCTTTCAGCAAGGTGCTGACCTAGTCAGGGAGATGGGGATGGCTCCTGGCTCCCCTGCAGAAGTGAGGACTGAGCCGAGATTGAAAGGCTGAATAGGAGGCAACTAGGTAAAGACAGCAGGAAGAGAGGCCCAGCAGAGGGACTGGCATGTGCAAGGGCCCTGGGGTAGAAGAGAGTATGGTGAGTGTGAGGCTTGACGGAGACCAGGGTGTTTGCCCTGAAGGGCTCAATAAGGAACGTTGGAGATAAGGCTGGACTGTCAGTGAGCCAGGTCACTGAGAATCCTTGTAAGCCAAGCAGTTGGTTCTTTATCCCCAGAGCAGTGGGGAGTCATCGATCAGTGTGAGTAAAGAGTTAACAAACTTTTCCTCTTCTGCATGAGAATTTGACCTTTGGTTAACTGTGTAGCTCTGTTTCCTTGGAAACAGATAAACATATCACTCTGTTACTAGGCAACATTGCTATGATAAAAATGACCCCAAGGAGGAGCCTAGAATGATCCATGTGGTAATGGAGTAGAATTGGAGATATCAGTATGAACTCATGTTTAGCATAATATTGATGAAGATGAGTACGTATTTATGATACATGTGGTAGATAACTATAAATGTATATACACACAAGTCAGTATACACTGTATTTCCTTTCTCTGTCGGCTGCGAGGACCTAGCTGCATGACACTGCATAGCAACAAGCGCACCTGGTTCCCATATCTTGGTTTCTAATACCACTCTCCAATAAAAGGAACCAGGGAGAAATGGCTGATTCTAGGACTGGAGCAGGAAATGTACAAGACGAGCCTGGAGTATCTGATAGTGCCAGAAAGTAAGAAAGGAACAAACCACACGCACACACACACACACACGCACACACACAATGATGGGGGTATGTCAAAGGACATAGGGGCTGACTAAAAGAGCTCCTAATAGCCAAAGTTAGAAAAATTTGATCAAAAAAAAAATATTGGATTGTAACCTAAAATATGATAAATGAAAAAATGGGGGGGAAAGAGAAATCTCTGATGCAGAATTCCAAATACTCCATCCTCAGGGAAGCAACATAACGCCCCAATTCTTTTTTTTCTTTAGACTCCTGTGTAGAGATTTTTTATACAATTTTTAAATGTTACATTCCATTTACAGTTATTATAAAATATTGGCTATATTCCCCCGGGTTGTACAATACAGTCTTGTAGCCTATCTTACACACAATAGTCTGTACCTCCCACCCCTCCACCTCTGTGTCGTCCCTCTCCTCTCCCCACTGGTAACCACTAGTTTATTCTCTATTATTTGTGCATAACTCCCCAATTCTTAAGTGTGGGCGGAGCATAGTGCCTTTCAGAGAGTACAGTATGGGAGTGGGGTGGAGATAATTTTATACTGGAGAAACTGACAAACCTGATTACCTCAGCCAGGGGATCAAAGTCAACATCAACAGTCAAATTATGTTAATAGTATGTATCCTTGATATGGTGTGATGGGAATGGCACTTTACCTCTGTGATCTCTCTCACAAAACCCATAACCCCAGTCTAACCAGGAGATAAACATCACACAAGTCCCAACTGAGGGACATTTTACAAAATACCTGACCTCAGAACTGTCGAAACAAGGAAAGTCTGAGAAACTGTCACAGCCAAGAGGAGCCTGAAAGATGCATGACAGCTAAATGTACTATGGTGTCCTGGATGAGATCCTGGAATAGGAAAAAAGGACATTAGGTAAATATTAAGGAAATCTGAACAAAGTGTGGACTTTAGCTAATAATAATGGATCAATATTGGTTCATTAATTATAACAAATTTATCATACTAATATAAGGTGTTAATAATAGAAGAAATTGGGTATGGGTATATGGGAACTCTTTGTGCTTTCTTCCCAATTTTTCTCTAAATCTAAAACTGTTCTAAAAACTAAAGGGTTTTTTTTTTCTTAAAGACCCCTGATTGGTAAATTACATCTGGGATGAGAGGAACTATAAATACCTGGTGGGAAATCATATTTTGGGCTTCATGAGCATGATGACTCCTGTAATTGGGCAGGTACAAAGGTATCGGCTCCCAGGGGACATGAAGCTTTTAAGCCACGATGACTCCTGCACCCACCAGCTGGGGATTCATTTCCTTGAACCTGTGCTGTACTGCTCTGGCACACATGCAGCAAGGACTCCCCCGCTGAGAGGGAGAGTTGAGTGCTGGTGCTGACATTGAGTGCCATTCTAGCAAGCTGAGGTTCCTGTCTTACATCCATCAGAGTATGTCAATGCCAAGTACGGCTTGTGGTCATCTGTTGAGTCTGAGTGTGTAGTTGAACCTAAGAAGACTCCTTGTGGACATTGCAGTGGGTGATAAGCAGGAGAATGACGTGATCAGATTTGCATTTTGAAAACATTCTCTCTCTGGCTGCTCCCAGGTGCAAGGGGACAAGAGAGAAAGCAGAGACCATCAGGAGGTTATTGTGGTCATGTTGGCATGTGATAAGTCCTCAATCAATTCACTGCAGTTATGTGTCTATGAGACGTGTGGGTCTGTGAGAGAATGTTCTTGTAGAATATTAGAATATCACTTAATCCAGAATTTTCCAAAGGGTATGGTACATGACATGATTTCTTGGTGTTATATAGATAAATGTGTTTGGGTATCTATGGCTGCACCCCAAAATTTATCAGCTTAAAAGAAAATTATTTATTTGCTCAGTTTTGCAGTTTGGGCTGGATTTGGTGGGGACAGCTCAATTCTTCTCTACATGGTGTCAGCTAGGGTGATACAAACAGCTGGGAACTGGCTGTGGGTTCTTCTATTATCTACCACACTCTCCAGGTGGCTAGCGTGGGCTTCCTTATACAATGGTGGTCTCAAGGTAGTCAGAGTTTTTATGGCACTCAACTTTCCCAGAGTACAAAAGCAGAAGCTGTTGGAGCTTCCTAAAGCTGAGGGAACAGTCACAATGTCACTTCTGCTGCATTCTATTGCTTTAGTGAATGTCACAGGCCAGCCCAGAGTCGAGGGGAGGGGTCTACATAAGTGTATGAATACTGAGAGGCCTGGATCACTGGAGGCAGTAACAGTCTCCCACCATCTATCCTGTATCTATATACACCCCCCCCCATATGTATATGTATTCATTTTAATGGCTAGGTATTTGTTTTATTCTAATGTGTTTTAGAAAAGTAGATAACTAGCTCAGGAAACTAAAGATATCATGGATAGTATTGCTTAGAATGAGGGCAGAAAAGTATATGAGTCTACATGAAGTTGGAGCAACATATTCTGCTGGTTTCCCCCACTATACGCTCTCCTTTCCTTCTACTGGGATAGACTTGTTGACCGATAGCTAGCACAGTGCAATCAGAATAAGGATTCCATTTCCCAGCCTCCCTTGCAGTTATGTATGAACAAGTAGGCAATGAGCCATTAGTCATCATCAGAGGAGAAGGTGTGGGCAAAATGTATTAAGTGTTCTTAAAGGAAGGGGATATGCCCTCCTTCTCCCCTTTTGTCATTCCTGCTGCCAGGATGCAGACCTGATGGCTGGAGCTGGAGCAGTAGTCTTGGACCGTGAGCTGGAAGCATGTTAGGATGGGGGAGCAAAAAAGTTGAAGGAATCTAGATCCCAGATGACCATGGAAACACCAGCCTGGGATAGTTTCCCACACTTTTTTTTTTTTTTTTGCAGTACGCGGGCCTCTCACTGCTGCGGCCTCTCCCGTTGCGGAGCACAGGCTCTAGACGTGCAGGCTCAGCGGCCATGGCTCACGGGCCCAGCCCCTCCACGGCATGTGGGATCCTCCCGGACCGGGGCACGAACCCGTGTCCCCTGCATCGGCGGGTGGACCCCCAACCACCGCGCCACCAGGGAAGCCCTTCCCACACTTTTATTTGTTAGAGAAATAAACTCTTATATAAGCTACTATTACCTGGAATTTTCTGTCACTCAGAAGAGTTTTCCTATCTAATGTGATCGGTTTAAAGACAAATACAAGTAAGTCAAAGTAGAGGTGGTAGGCAAAACCGAGAAGGAGGTATGTGAGTAGCTGAAGTTTGAAAAATACAGATCCAATCTGACCTCCTGTGTTCCAGGTGAGAAAACTCTGAATACAGCCTTCAGTGTGTCCAAAAGGGTCATATGAAAGGATAACCCAGGCAAACTTAAAGTTTCACTAGGGGAAGAAAGGGGGAGAAAGGAAAAGTATTCCTGGAGGAGGGAATAACCCTTTTAACAGGCTCAAGGATGAAGTAATAGTAATGAATTACTTGTGTGTTTATTTTAATTGACAAGCACTTATGTAGCCCTCTCCAAATGCCAGGCAATATTCTAAGTGCTGTACAAACATTAAATCAATTATCGTAAACACCTGTCATGCAGGTGCTATGATTATCTCCATTTTAAGATGAGGAAGTGGAGGCAAGAGTGGTTAATAACTTGCCCAAGGTCACACAGCCGGTTTACGACATTTCTGGGATTCAAATCCAGACCCCAACTAAGTGTTGATAGCCACTATGCTGAGTTCCATCATAATTTTCAAAGCATGTGCAAAATTCCTGAGCTGTTAATGTTATTCTCCCCACTCCCCCCCCCTTTTTTTTTTTTTTTGGCCGAGCCACAAGGCTTGCAGGATCTTAGTTCCCCAACCAGGGATTGAACCCAGGCCACCGCAGTGAAAGCGCCGAGTCTTAACCAGTGGACTGCCAGGGAATTCCTAATCCCCTTTCTTACATTTAGGAAAATTGAATGCCAAAGAGAGGAGATTGCTCTGTAGCCACACTGAGGGGTAGTAGAAATACAACCAGAACCAAGGGCCTGGACTTCCAGATGGATTTGGGAACCTCAGATAGACCTAAAGTCCCAGGGCTGATTGGCCGCATGCCTACTCTCCCTACCCCATTCAGTTTTATCTCCCACTCATTCACCTGGCGAGGGAATTGGGACTCACATCAACTGGGCAACTTGCCTCAGAGTCACACCCAAGGCTAGTTGCAGCCAAGAAACACTTTTCCCACAGTTGCACTCTGCTTCCAGAGTCTCCACCACCTCGTCAGGGTCAGAGGCTGTGCTTCCCTGACATAAGGACATAGGGTTGTGTACTGGGTACCTGGGCATGGGACAGGTGTGTATAGGATACACGTACACAGGGTGCCTGTGTACAGAGCAGAAGGGCTAGAATACCCGTATACAGGACACTCATGCACAGAAGAGGTGCACGGGACTCATTTGTACAGGGCACACAGGGATAGGATGTGTCATAGGTTGAGTTCCCCCAGAAGCAAACCTGAGACAAGAATTTGAGGGCAAGTGGTTTATCTGGGAGGTGGTTCCAGGAAGCACTGCAGAGGAGTGGGGAATTTCGACACGGAACGGAAGGGAAGGCTTCCGATGTACCAGTGGGCAAGCCCATGGCTGCTGCAGGCAACTGGGACTCAGTCCTGCTGGACTGAGTATTGTCCCACCAGAGAGCTGAGGGAAGGGAGGTATTTATCTACCAACTCCTTTTTGCCAGCACATCCAGCCTGTCCTTTGCACAGGTCAAGCACGTTCCTTAAGCAGAGAGTCAGATGTACTTTGCAGTAGGAAGCCCTGGGCACATATGGAGAAGGGGAATGTCAGGGGGATGTGGGTGGAGCTCTGGAAGCATTTGCTACAGGACACAGAGGTGCAGGGCATGTTCAGGACCCATGAGTACACAGATAAAGAGCACAGGCAGAAGGCAAATGATCAGATTACCAGCCTTGCTGTCTGGGGTGAAGCGAGGGCCTGCTGGGAGGGGGGAAATAGCACAGAAGAAGAGGCAGTGTTGGGACCCCCAAGTCAACTGGTCCTCCATCCGTGTGCTCCAGCTGGCTGCTGTGATGGCATGAACTTGCGTGGTAAGAAAGGTGGGCTTAAGGGCTCTCACAGTGTGGAAGCTTCTCTCTGCTAAACTTCCGCCTTATTTGTATTTTACAAAGTGGGGATGAGGGTGAAGGTGCCCAGGATAAAAGAGGGACCACCCTCAAGGCTGGGTAGGGCCCTAGATTAGGAGTTAGACACGGAGGCAGAGCTCAGTGAGATCACTGAGCCCACTTGCTGCATCCAAGAGATGGAAATAACTCTGCCCACGTGTCTCAGGGCAGGTCACCTACTACTCTTACACCTCGGGTTCCCTGTCTGTCCAGTGAGCATCACGGAAGTCCTCTCCCTGCTATGGACTTCACAGAGCTGTTGTGAGGAGCAGATCAGGTCACAAACAAGAAGACACTTGGAAGAGAATAAAATATATAGGTGGGGGGATTATGGAAGGGCCTGAGTGGGGGCAATCAAGGAACCTGGCTTCTCCCTCTAGCTCTGCTGCTATAGTTTTAGGATATTGGTTTGACTCCTGTAATAAAGAGGCCCAAAATGATAGTGCCTTTAATAAAACAGAATTCATTTCTCTTTCATGTAAAAGCATACACAGCAGTTAAGGCTGATACGGTGGCTTCACATGTCGCAGGAGACCTCAGTTCTTTCTATCTTGTTGCTCTGCCATCCTCCACCTGGTGGCCCAAGATGGCTACTCCAGCTCCAGCCCTTATGAGTATATTCCAGTCAGCAGAAGGAGAAGCAGGGGGAGGGGCAGGAATCCTCCTCCCTCCTTTTAAAGGCACAGCCCAGAAATTGCACACATCACGTCCATTCATATCCCACTGACCAGGATTTAATCATCTGACCACACTTCCCTGCCGGGGAGTCTAGGGATAGTCTTTTGCCATGTGTGAATGGGAGAAGGGATATTGAGGAACAACCTGCAATTTTTGCCACAGCTGCTGACTTGTTTGGGCAAAACTCACATCACCACCTGAGCCATGGTTTCTTCATCCGCAAATTTATTCATTCATCCATTCATTCATATATTCATTCATTCATATATATATTCCAGGTTTGTGATATAAAGTACAATTTTTGAACCACTTGATTGCTAATGAGTTCTCCTACTAGCTGGACCATAAGCCCTGTGAGGTCAGGTGTGAGGTCTTTTTACTCAGCGCCATACCTCTGGCATCCAGGGCAGAGCCTCGTCTGGCACATGGAAGCCATATTACCAGCTGCCCATGGATGATGCATGGATGGCCATTCTGGCTTTGATAATTGGTGCGGACATTTTTCCTCGCTGAGGAGTTTATGTTCTTTCCTTTCCTAGGCCTCCTGGTTCCACCTCCCCTTCTCCCCATGTGCCAAGGCTTTCCAAGCCTATGAAATAAAACGTTCTCTGAGCCAGAATCGTGAGAGTAGGATTAAAAATAAATGAAAGTGTGTCAAAACAAGTTAACCACAAGAAATGTCTTCCCAGGATAATTCAGCGTTGGCAATGGAGGCCAAGGACAGAGCATCAGACTCTAATAGCCAAGCACTCCTATCAATACCACTCCTGTGTCGGGCAGAGAACCTGCTGGGCTGCCCAGGATGGCAGCAGATGGCCTAGCCTGAGCCCCCGCTTGACCCTCCACCCCTGCAAGACAACAGGCAAGACCCTCCCACACAGGTCAGGGAGAACAGGTTCTAATTCCAACCCTGTTGCTTACCTGCTGGGATGATCCTAGGAAAATCTATGCCTCTTTGAGCCTCAGTTTCCTCACCTGTAAAAAAGGGTTAATAATAGGCTCTTAATCAACTATAAAATGCAGATAACAATGGTACCTACCTCGTAGGCAGAGGTTCCCAAATGTTCTCAGTTCATGGCATCCTTATCATCTCTGTAAGTTTTTCACAGTGCACCAGGCCCAAAGAAATGTCTAACAGCTGTTTGTTAAATTAGTTTCAAACAACTTAATAGTAGTTTGTACAGTATTCAACAGATATTAATTTATTTCCCTCTAATTTTAAAAATATTTTGCAGTGCCCCTGTGAGTTTTCTGAAGTGCCTCTGGGTGCCTTGGCACTCAGTTTGGGAACTGCAGTCACAAGGTTTTGAGGATGAGATGAGGTTGTGTTGTCAAGGGCTTATCACAATGCCTGGTCTGGAGTCAGAGAGCACTAAATGTTAATTGTCCTAAATCATCCTCCAGTCTCTCTAGTCCTTTCTGTGTCTCCTGCCGCTGCCACCCAGCAACTCTTCCTGACTCCAGCTCCTGCCATCTCATGGTTTTTGCTTGCCGCCTTCCGTCTGGACCCCTCGGGGCCTGTGGCCCTGCTTCTGAACTAACTTCCTTTTCATATAGAATTGCCATCCCCCCTTCTTCATTCCTCCCTAACTCCACACGTGGCACAATCTCTTCATAGGTGGAGTATACATTCTGGCCTCTTAATTTGGGGCTTGGCTGTGTGACTCACTTTGCTTACATGGCAAAAGTGACAGCTTGGGGCTTCCCTGGTGGCGCAGTGGTTGAGAGTCCGCCTACTGATGCAGGGGACACGGGTTCGTGCCCCAGTCCAGGAAGATCCCACATGCCGCGGAGTGGTTGGGCCCGAGCCATGGCCGCTGGGCCTGAGCATCCGGAGCCTGTGCTCCGCAATGGGAGAGGCCACAGCAGTGAGAGGCCCACGTACCGCAAAAAAAAAAAAAAAAAAGTGACAGCTTGATCGTTCTGAGCCTAAGTCTCAAGAGGCCTCACATGGTTCCACTTGCTCTCTATCCTCTGCCATTGCCAAGAGAAGAACTTGCCCCAGTAGCCCAGTGATTCTAGGAGGAGGACAAGAGACCCATGGCGAAGGCTCAAATCTGCAGACCTGAAGACCGATGCAGACCACCTTATCCAAACCACAAACTCAAGAGCAAAAATAAACAGTTGTTGTTTGAAGGTATGGAGTTTTGGAAAGTTTCATTACACAGTAGTCTTGTGATAATCTAACCCCTCTAACTGTGGCAAATTCAAATTCTCTGAGAGAAGGTCTGATTGGATCATTTCCTCACCACCCAGAACGTAGCTGCTTTCATACCGTCACCCACGAGCCGAGGGTCTCCCTCCTGTCCAGTCTGCAGGTGGCTGCCTTGGGCTGGGACACCCATTTCTGATCCAAGCAGTTGTCCCATAATTACATGGTCAAGTGACACAAAGCCTGGTGACCTGCCTGGAAGCAATCATTTCTGGCCCCTGTGCTCAGAAGGGGTGTGAGTGCGGTAAGCAGGAGATTCTTGGATCCTCTTTGGTTCTAAAGAGTAACAGCTAAACTAGGAGAAATTGCACATAAAATTTTCTCTGCATGTGGCAGTCAGGATGCAACTTAAGCTGTAAAATCCAGGATATAAGAAATGTGATTTTTCTTACAACTCATTTTTGTAACTATTTTGAGCCTCGTTATGCTTAAGATGGAAAGGATGAGGCTCAAGCTCACATAGAAAATTTGGTACAACCGGGTTAGAACCCAGTTGTCCTGGCTTCCTATACAGTGTCCTGGCCCCCTTCCCTGCGCAGTCAGTCTCACACTTGGAAGGATGCTGCAGGTGCCATCTCTGAGCCAGTGGAGCCCCTTCTCCAGCCTCCCTGATCGTCTGGGCTGTGCTTCCCCACTCCACTGGCTGAGTGCCCACTGCTTGGAAGAATTCTAAGCAACGCTTTCCTCCTACTGAGTCGTAATCTGCCTCCCTATGTCCTGTATCACCTGCCCTAACTCTGTCTTCTGGCACTACACTTAAATGTACACTCTGTTTTCTTTAATTTATAAACATTTACTATAAACTTTACTTCTATAAATTCTATTTAGTTATTTTTCATATCTGCCTTTTTAAATAGTGTCTTTTTTCTTATGTTTTTGAATGACTTTAATTCTTTTCAAAATACTTTTTTTTTTTTAATCTTATCTGAAGTTCTTAGGGGAAGTGGGGTCTAATCCTGCTGTTGCTGGTGTCCGCTGACTCTCACTTATAGTGGATGGTTTCCTTGGGTGGTTTGTAATTTGGGGCTAAGAGTTCACCTTCAGTGGACCTTTATCTGTGGACAGCTTGTGTAGCCCTGTTGAGGGCAAGTACCTCCAAAACAGGTTACGTTTGCTTTGCTGATCACCTCAGCTCCTTACCTGGGATCACTATGTTAATTCTTAGTTTGGGGTTCCTAGTTCAAGTGGATAGAATACATTTTTTTAAAGCCCGCATGAGACTAGATCCTATTTATTGGCGTCATAATATTAACTTGGTTATAGTTTGTTTCCACCCACTAGGATGTCAGCTCCAGCCTTTGTCTCTCTGATTTTGGGCTCTACTCCTCTATCTGCCTACAGCAGAATTTTAAACACAGTAGGCACTCAGAAAGTATTTGTTGAAAGAGAGAATTAAAGGATGCCCGCTTCACAGTGTGCTGTGAAGAGTAAATGGGGTGTCAGTTAGAACTGTGTTTTTGCCCAATTAAAAATTGGGTTTCTTGTCTCATAAAACAGGCAGATGACGTTGGGGGTTCTGTGACTCAGTGATTTCAATGACTCTGCAATTTTCTTGGCCTTTGTCTTAGGGTTGCAAGATGGTTACTGTAGCTCCAGGCGTCACATCCACATTCAAGGCAGAAGGAAGTAGAAGAAAGTAGGAGTAAAGGGGGAGCATCCCTGACATTTTTCCTTATCGTGTAGGTAACATTTTCCTAGAAGTCTAACAGCAAGTTTCTGCTTTGGTCTCATCTGCTAGAAATGGGGCGCATGGGCCTCCAGAAGAAAGGGGACTTGGAACATGAGCATTTCCCTTATCTATAGACTCTATAGATAG
Organism: Delphinapterus leucas; assembly: GCF_059928025.1. Lineage (NCBI taxonomy): Eukaryota > Metazoa > Chordata > Mammalia > Artiodactyla > Monodontidae > Delphinapterus > Delphinapterus leucas. The sequence continues at coordinate 60,645,480 of NC_143143.1, read as the reverse complement.
GTGAGGGAGGGAGGGAGAGGACTGGGGACACAGATGTGCCATCTGCCCCAAATGAGGTTTTATATATCTGTGTGTATATATATATATATATATATATATATATATATATATATATATATATATAAAACAAAGCATTTAGAGCAAAACAAGCCCTCAGAAAGGGGACACCTATTTTCATAATAATTATTAATTTTATCATTTAAAGCTTTATAGTCTCTGTGATCCTGCTGGCATCAGATTTGGATTCTGGAGCCCACAGGCACTGAGGCACCCATACCCCAGTGATCTCCCTCCCCCCGCCCCTTGTTCTATTCAGAGTACTGAAGCCCTTTAAAAAAAAAACACACACTACATTTTCCAATGTCAGCTACTTCCTGCTCTCATTAGCTCCATCCTCAGTGACTTAGCCAGACTCTGCTCCTGGCCTGAAGCAGAGAGCAGACTGTCCAAATCAAAGGTCCCTCAGGCCCGTCACCAGGTCAGCATCAAGGTCTCTCCCAAGGACGCTGAGATGAAAACAGCAGAAGAGCCAACCTCAAGTCTTGGGCAGACCCTGGAGTGGCTGAGAAAGGAGCTGGTAAGTCTTTACATTTCTTTTTACCTGGTGCTTTCACACCATATATTCCAAGGCTCCCTGGTTCCCCACTCCCAGGTGCCCCCTAGGCTGGGGCAGAGCTTCAGGCTGGGGTATAGGCCCTGCAGGCACCCCTCTGGGACCAGCCACACAGTGCACAATCACCACCTCAGGTGCTGGGATAAGTAGGTCATGGCCTACATAGGAGGCTCTGGGTGCGGTACTTGCCTGACTGGTTTTAGAATTACACTGAGTCCTGGTATGTGCCCAGCTCTGCAGCTGTGTGACCTCTAGCAAGTGGCTTTACCTCTTTGAACTTCAGTCTCCTTATTGTAAAACGGGGATAACGATAGTACCAGCACCACAAGGGTTATTGTAAGAATTTGGTGAGGAGATGGTGTAATTCACTTAGTGCCTGCGTGGCACATCTATGTTAGCTGTTACAATCCTGACCCAGCTGGATATGGAGTACATCAGCTGCCTTAGCCTGGGTCTTCTAGAAAGCAGAGGCTTGCAAGGATGGGGTGCTAGCCGATTATCTGGAGGCGCGAGCCCAGAGCGGTGAGAGTGAGGGAGACAGGGAGTGGAGGCAAAGGCCAACGCTATTTGAGGAGATGCCTTGCGTTACCAAGCTGGTTGCCACTTAGAAAGGAGCCCTAAGGAGGGAGGCCCAGAGGCCCTCTCAGCAGCCGGTTTACCTGGCTGCGGGATTCTCTGCAGGGGTTGAAGGAGGATCTGCACCCTGGGGGAGAGAAGAAGAAGAAGTTTATCTGCCCAGCTCACTCCTGTCTCCCATTTCCTGTCTGTAAGGCTCCACCCCATGGGGCACTAACTCACCTGAACTTATGAGCTGTGTCACTTGGCCCCTCCGTGGCTGCTCAGGAAGCCAGGCCTTATGTGTCTCCTTGTGATGTTTTCTCCAAGTCCAAAAACAGAAGGGAGCCCCAAAGTATGTGGGGACACCAGCCCAGAGAGAGAAGGAGGTGGTTTGGGGAACAACAGAAGGCACCCAAAGTTTGTATTCCAATACGCCAGCTTCTTCTTCTGGGGAGGGACAGAGAGGATTGTCCAAAAATGACCTGTCTGGGTTGCCAGGCAACAGACTAGCTGGGAACCAACCCTGTCCTCACCTCGGTGGGAGGGGCTGACCCAGTAGGGCTTCTCATGGGCCCAGGGGACTCCAGCAGCAGGAACTGCAGCCACTTACGGTCCTCAGGGATCTAGAGGCTGGGTGGCAGTCCCACCCCGTGCTCCCCCTAAACACTAGGCACTACGCTGAGCCTGCTTGGTACCTGAACCCAAAGTGCCAGTTTCCACTTGATAAAGTACCTCTCTTCTCTCCTACCCATGAGGAGGGAGAACAGGTAGGGGTTGGGGGAAGCCTACCCAGGGCACAGCCTCCCGGGGCCAAATGTCCTCTGCCTCCACATATGACAAGGGATGAGCCTTGAGTCTCCACTTGCTGGTCCCTGACTTGCAAATTTCTCAGTCAAGTGTGTTTTTAACCTCCATCACAGGGAATTTACATGACGTCACAAGGGCTCCCCTCTGGAGCCCAGCCAAGAAGCCCCGCTTGACCATCAGTGAAGTATGTCAGTCACTTTACACAGCAGAAGGAACAAGTCAGTAACACGAGCAACTACCACTGATGAGCACTGATGAAAGTCTGGTGCTCTCCCTCCTTTCCTGGGATTATATAAGCCCCCAAAGTCCTGGTGGAATCTAAAACAGGGAGAGAGCCTTGAAAGGCAAGTAATTTGCTTTCTAGTTTGCAAATGAAGAAACTGAGGCTTCGGTGGACATGGCTTCTATGAGGCTGTGGGCTTGTCTCCAATGAGACAATGATAGGAGCAGGCTTTCTGGGGGAACATCCAGCACTCTGGCCGGCCCCTCACAGATTCCTTCTTTCTCCTAGGCTGAGATGCAGGTCCAAGACCAGAGACTTCTGCTCACACTGAAGCATCTTCACAGTGTCCTGCAGGAGCTGCGTGCGGAGAGTGCCCACTGGGAGGATGCCAGATCCAGTGGCGGGGCCTCCCCCATCAGACCTCGAGCAGGCTCTGAAGGCAGGGGCCGCCAGCCCTTTTCCTCCAGGGGCCTGGCCCAGCTCCTCCAAGGGGCAGACAGCAGACGAAGCTCCCTCCCTTAACAGGCCAGAGATGACCCTGACTTTACACCCTCCCCCCACTAGTCTAAACTTTGATTGTGATGAGAGAGAGCACTGGAATGGGAGTCAGGAAGGCCGGTCTCTGGGTTCACCCCTGCCCTCATTCACTGTGTGTCCCTGGACCTGTCACTCAGCTTCTCTGTGTCACTCTTTCCTCTCCTGTCACTTCTCAGGGTTTTTGCACAAATAAAGTATCAGATGTGAACACGTTTGGAAAACGCAAACATGTTACATGGCTTCTGGCAAGCACCACGGTGGTAATCCTATTCTTAGGAATTTCCCACAAGGTGATTGTTAAAACAAAGAAAGAGCTCAATGTGCCCGGATGTTTATCTAGTGTTGCCATGGCAAAAATACAGAACCCCGTGCAGTGACTTGATGGTTGTTTTCTGTCTTCCCGGCAGGCCTTCTTATTCCCCTTTATCTGAAAGAAACAGGCCCTACAACCAGCCTGGCCATAGAGATGGGCATGTAACCAGCCTGGCCAATTACAATTCATGGTCATCCTAACAACATGATTGGCCCAATGAGTGGGATGTGGCTCAACAGAGCCAATCACAGCCCTTCTCTGGGATTGCCCTCTTGATTCTCGTTCTACTGCGGTCGCAAACCTGGGGCTGCCGGTGGCCATGATTCCTGTCAGGTGAGGGAGACCTGCTGGCAGTAGGAAAGAAAGAGGCTAATCTTCAAAGAGAAGCAGAGAGAGGACCACACAAGAGATGGGCAGAGAGGAAGGGTGCTGACTCTTTTTAGTCCCTGGTTTCAGACCCTAATTCTGTGAGTTGCTCCTGCCGTCTTTCCAGAACAGAAGCCAGCAGATTCTACCACCACCACCCACAAAGGCACACACCAGTTTGTTTTTGCTTAAGCTGATTTGAATAAGGTTTCCCTTATTTGCAACCAAAATAATGCAGATGGTCAAAGAAGCAAAGAAGAGAAATCATGAAAAAAAATGGCATTTCTGACAACCGAGTTTGGCAGGCAGGCAACAAGGTGTATGTTGTGGCAGAACCCTCAATTCTTTGGGGTGCAGGAGTCATATATAAGAAAGATATAAATGGAACAGGTGAAAATAAAGTCCTGGTGTTAACATGGTCCGATTATCATCAGGCCTTTTTATTTTTGAAAATCTTCTTGCATGTTGCTAGGATATTGCTTTTAATGGCCTTGAAAAAGTAAATCCATTGCATACAGAGGCAAAGGGTGGGAGGGTTGCATTCTATGTACTATGGTTATGGTCAGACTAATCTGGGGTTTCTATATAATATTTGATAATACAAAAAAATAGTTCTCCATCAATGGCTGAATGGATAAACAAAATGTGATATATACATGAAATGGAATATCATTCAGCCTTGAAAAGGAAGTTAATCCTGGCACATGCCACAAGATGGATGGACTTTGAAGGCATTGTGCTAAGTGGAGTAAGCCAGTCACAAAAGGACAAATATGATTCCACTCATACAAGATACTTAGAGGAGTCAAATTCATGGAGACAGAAAGTAGTTCTGGTTGTCAGGAGTTTGGGGGCAGGGAGTAGGGGGTTGGGGGGGTCATTTAAGGGGTGCAGAGTTTCAGTGTTGCAAGATGGCAAAAGTTCTGTGGATGGATGGTGGTGATGGTAGTATAACAACGTGAATGTACTTGATGCACTATACACTTTAAAATGGTTAAAATGGTAATATTTATCATATGTTATATTTTACCACAATTAAAAATAAATACTTTAAAATTTTAAATTACCTGCTCTGTGATGCTGGGGCTGGAGCCCCACAAACCCTATTTCTGCATTACTAGCTGCTCCAGGTTAGACCTTGCCAATAAGCAGGGCGGGGCTAGAGGGACACCACAGGGCTGGAGGAGAGAGAAAAGACTTGCTTCTTCATCTTTGTTCTTTGTAGCTTCCTGTGGCCTTCCTACTCTCATGAACATCACCCAGCAATGCTCCTTCACCTCAAAGCAGCAATTCCTCCCTGTGGCACCAGCCAGAACCCCCTTCTCAAGGCTGTAGGTGCCAGCCCTGGGGGGCCCTTCCCCCAACCTCAGAGACACCAGCTCCAGATGGCCAGCATCCCCTCCCCCGAAGTCTCAGTTCCTGTCCTCCCTGGCTCCTCTCTGCTCTCTGAGACCTGAGCCCAGCTGAGCAGAGCTCCCTTCTCAGATACCTGAAGTGGAGCTCTGCAAGGCTGAAAGCTTTAATAATTTCAGTCTCCTCTCTTTGCTCCCTCAGCCCTGGGAGTGGTAGATGCTTCCTGCAAGTGCTACCTTCATTCTAAGAGTTCTTTTTATAACCTTTCGGTCATCCAGTTAACAACTTTATACCTAGTTAGCAATTCTTTATATTAAATTCTCTCTGTTAAAATAATGCAGTTTTTGGCTATAATTACCAATGCTGCTGTGATCCCTTTTGTTCATGTGCCCCGGTGCACAAGCCCAGTGCCCCTAGGATATACAGGTTTTCTCTCACTAACTGAAAGTAGATCATTCCTATGGAACCTTTCACAAGCCAAAATTTCATATAGTGAAGAAGCAATTACCTTAAGACACATCTTGCTAAAAGAGGCCCAAAATAAATTGAGATAAAGCACAGATGCTCATAGACACAGGTCAAAGCCAGGTCAAAGCTATGGTGGCTTGGTGCAGAAATGCTGAGTGCTGTTCCTGGGGAAGTAGCTTGGCGGTGCCACTCCCCCCCAGGGTGCTTGCTGCCTCTGTAACGGCTCACCCCAGATCAAACACTGAACACCATTTTCACTTTTCACCTGTTTTTGTAAAAGTGAAAATCATCTTTGGCTTTCTTTCAGTTCATGAAAACAGGTACTAATGTAGCTCTTTCAGGAAAGCAAAGTGGCATAAAGTGAGCTTTCGAAAAACAACGGATACCTGTAGAGCAAAGAGTTGAACTGGAAGTATGTGTGTGAATACTCAAGTTTACAAGAAGCGTGTTTTCCAAAGTGGGGTATTCACTTAAACTCCCACAAGCCGTGTCCAAGAGTTCCTGTTGCTCAACATTCTCGCCAACACTTGGTATTATCAGTCTTCTTAATTTTTGCCCATATAATGAGTGCAAAATGGTATTACACTGTGATCTTAACTTGCATATTCCTACAAATGTGGTGGTTAACCTGAGTTTTAATTCCACCTCCACCATTTACTTACTTTTTGATCTTAGATGAACGACTCAACCTTTCTGAGCCTCATCTGTAAAAGAAGGGATAATAATATCTACCTCATAGGATTATTATTTATATTGTATAGGAGAATGCATATAACTCACTTTACCATGCTCACTGAGCATTGTGAAGGCTAATAAATGACAGCTTGTTATTATTGCTGTGTAATCACAAATATAATGATTTCTGAAACTATGACTATTACAAGTAGACAAGCTTGCTAGCAACCATCATTAGGAGAGATATCTGCCTGGCCATGTAAAGTAACAATGACATTGGTTTTCCATGCCCAATGCCAACAACCAGCACCCTCTGCCTCGCCCAGCTTCCCACAGTTGGGCCCCCAGACCAAAAACATCTGCCAATCCCCCCTCTACCAATCTGCAACGATAAACCTGACCCTCTGCTCGGGTATGTGTTGTTCTCCAGATCCCACCTCTGGAACCAATGTTCAGTTCCTGATCCCAGGTCAGAACAAGCTCAGACTGAGCCCAGATGCTGGGGGACAAGGGGGTTGGAGTGGCAATGACATCTTCAGTGTGGGTTCCTAGAGGGCTGGGTTATAGATCATGCTCATCCACGAGAGCAAGTGAGCACTAGAGGGAGCCTGTGGATCATGGTCACAAAGGAAAATCTGGGGTTTTCTCTGCTGAGGCAGCAAAAACAGTACTGTACACCCAAGGGTGAGGAGAGAAGGGGACACAGGTGGGGAAAGGACTGATGGGGGTCAGAAGCTAAAAAATTAGGAGCAGAAGAAGAACAGTTCAAGATGTGATACCTATTGTCAGGGCCGGCAGTTCAGGACTCACCCTGTGACTAACCAGAAAGGATCAGAGGCTCACTTTTACCTGGGGCCAGCGTCCAGCCCTGGGCCAGGCTTGATGTCCTACAGTGCCCAAGTGTTCTGGCTGGTGCGTAACAAAATGCTCCCAAACTTAAAACAAAAACAGTCACTTTATTATTGCAACAACCATTCATCATTGCAGTAAAATCACACTTCCCACAGTTCTGGGGATTGGCTGGGTTCAGCTGGGTGGTTCTTGCTTTTGGTCTCTCAAGTGGCTGCAGTCAGATGGTGTCTCAAAGGCTTATTCACATGTCTGGCAGTGGACGCTGGCTGTTACCTGGGACCTTAGCTGATGCTGTCACCTGAAACACCTACCCATGACTCCTCCCTGTGGCCTGGGCTACCTCAGAGCATAGTGGCTGGTGCCAAGAACAAGCATCTGAAGAGAGCCAAGAGGAAGCTGTATAGCCTTTATGACTCAGTCTTGGAGGTCACACAGTGTCACATCCATTGCCTCTTATGCAGCAGAAGCCAGGCACCAGGCCAGCTCACATTCAAGCGGAAGAGAATTAGACCGCCTCTTGACGGGAGGAGCATCAAAGAACTTGCAGACATGTTTTAAAGCCACCACACCATGTAAGACTGGACGGGTTTCCAGTGTGGCACATCAGCTGCAAGGAATAGGCATCGACACTTTGTAACCTCAGGCAGAGTGATAAGACAGAATCTCATCAAAATCCACGAGCAGGAACTCCAGGAGGTGAAGGGTAGGTCTGGATCTACAAGAGTTCACTCCATCACTCCAGCATTACTGTTTTCAGTGTGCTACTGGGAGGTGGGCTCAGCTCTGCTGCTGTGACAAACGAACTCAAGGCCTCAACACGACCAAGGTCCATTCCTGGCTCACACTACATGTCCTATGGCTCTATTATGGGGGGGGGGCTCCTGCTCGGGGACCCAGCCACCATCTGTGCTGTCACCAGATGCTACAGTAGGGAAGGTACATAAGGAGAGTCACACACTGTCTCTTCCACACTTTAGCCAGGCAGTGAAATGTGTCCCTTCTGCCCACAGCCCATTGGCTAGAGTTAGTCACGTGGTCTGTCCCAGCATGGGGGCTGGGAAATGTGAGGAGTGGATGGAGAGCCTGGTGAGCACCCCCATGTCAGACACATCCTCCATTCTCTCTCAACAGACCGGCTTCCTCAACGTGTCAGAGTGGGTCCTCGTCAGTCTCCACCACTGTGCGCACTAAGAGTGCGGACCCCCAGGCCCACCCAGGCCTGCTGAACCAGAGCCTCTGAATTGGGGTCGGGGGATTGAGTTTCCACAGCCCCCACTCCCCCAAGGGAAGTCTGAGAACCGGGGCCGGGGGCTGTTCTGCCATCTGTCCTAGCTCCTAGCTTCAGTTTCCTTTAACTATGTCTGGGCTTTACTTTGTCTTCTTTCTGCATATTTTCATTGTCCACTCCCACTGCTAAAGATAGCACTCTCCTGCTATTTCTCTCTGTCAAAGTCTAGAGAGAGGTCTAAAAACAACAAATGCTGGAGAGGGTGTGGAGGAAAGGGAACCCTCTTGCACTGTTGGTGGGAATGTAAATTGATGCAGCCACTATGGAGAACAGTATGGAGGTTCCTTACAAAACTAAAAATAGAATTACCATATGATCCAGCAATCCCACTACTGGGCATATACCCAGAGAAAACCATAATTCAAAAAAACACATGAACCCCAAAGTTCACTGCAGCACTATTTACAAGAGCCAGGTCATGGAAGCAACCTAAATGCCCATTGACAGATGAGTGGATAAGGAAGATGTGGTACATAAATACAATGGAATGTTACTCAGCCATAAAAAGGAATGAAAATGGGTCATTTGTAGAGGTGTGGATGAATCTATAGACTCATACAGAGTGAAGTAAGTTAGAAAGAGAAAAACAAATATCATATATATGTGGAACCTAGATATTTGTTCCATATATATATATATATATATATATATATATATGGAACACATATATGTGGAACCTAGAAAAATGGTACAGATGAACTGGTTTGCAGGGCAGAAATAGAGACACAGATGTCGAGAACAAATGTATGGACACCAAGGGGGGTACGCGGCGGGGTGGTGGTTGTGGTGGTGTGATGAATTGGGCAATTGGGATTGACATGTAAACACTGATGTGTATAAAATTGATGACTAATAAGAACCTGCTGTATAAAAAAATAAATAAAACAAAATTCAAAAAAAAAAGTTTAGAGAGAGGGAATCTGATGGATCAGCTCAGCCTTTGACATCTGAACACATCATAGGTGGTTGGTATAAGGTAGGTTTGTTTTCTCCTCCCCCTCCTCTTCCTCTACCTCTTCTTCATCATCATCGTCAATACACAGGTAATACAATGCAATGATTAAGAGTGAGGGCCTTGACACCAGGCTGTCTGGGTTTGAATCCCAGGTCTGCTACTTATTAGCTCTGTGACGTTAAGCAAATAACATAACTTTTCTTGCCTCTCTTTGCTCCTCCATAAAGCAGGGATACAACAGAAATTACCTCATACAGCTATTGAGCAAATGCAGTGAGTCAACATGGTCCTGGCACATCAATCTTAGCTATTATAATTAATAATAACAGCTACCATTTTAAAGCTCAGGATAGTGTAGTGGCTGTAAGTACAGCCTGTAGCCTCACTGCCAGTCTTTGAATCCCAGCTCTACCATTTACTCATTGTGTGGGCTTGGGCAAGTCATTAAACTCTCTGTGCCTCAGTTTCACCATCTATAGAATGGGAATAATAATATACTTACCTCCTGAGGATGATGTGAAGAACAATGAGTTAATACATGCAAAACGTGATTGGCACCAAGATGGTGGAGTAGAAGGACGTGTTCTCGCTCCCTCTTGCAAGAGCACCAGGATCACAACTAGCTGCTGGACAATCATCAACAGGAAGACACTGGCACTCACCAAAAAAGATACCCCACGTCCAAGGACAAAGGAGAAACCACAGTGAGACAGTAGGAGGGGCACAACCACAGTAAAGTCAAGTCCCATAACTGCTGGGTGGGTGACTCACAGACTGGAGAACACTTATACCACAGAAGTCCACCCACTGGAGTGAAGGTTCTGAGCCCCACGTCAGGCTTCCCAACCTGGGGGTCCGGCAAGAGGAGGATGAATTCCTAGAGAATCAGACTTTGAAACCTAGTGGGAATTGATTGCAGGACTTCGACAGGACTGGGGGAAACAGAGACTCCACACTTGGAGGGCACACACAAAGTGGTGTGCACATTGGGACCCAGGGGAGAATGAACCACACCTACCTGCTAGTGTTGGAGGGTCTCCTGCAGAGGAGGGGGGTGGCTGTGGCCCACCGTGGGGACAAGGACACTGGCAGCCGAACTTCTGGGAAGTACTCCTTGGCGTGAGCCCTCCAGGAGTCGCCATTAGCTCCACCAAAGAGCCCAGGTAGGCTCCAGTGTCGGGTTGCCTCAGGCCAAACAACCAAACAAACAACCTGGGTGGGGAACCCAGCCCCACCCATCAGCAGTCAAGCGGATTAAAGTTTTACTGAGCTCCGCCCACCAGAGCAACAGTCAGCTCTACCCACCACCAGTCCCTCCCATCAGGAAACTTGCATAAGCCTCTTAGCTAGCCTCATCCACCAGAGGGCAGACAGCAGAAGCAAGAAGAACTACAATCCTGCAGCCTGTGGAAAAGAAAACCACATTCACAGAAAGATAGACAAGATGAAAAGGCAGAGGGAGGGACAGATGAAGGAACAAGATACCAGATGAAGGAACAAGATAACCCCCCAGAAAAACAACTAAATGAAATGGAGATAGGCAACCTTCCAGAAAAAGAATTCAGAATAATGATAGTGAAGATGATCCAGGACCTCGGAAAAAGAATGGAGGCAAAGATCGGGAAGATGCAAGAAATGTTTAACAAAGATCTAGAAGAATTAAAGAACAAACAAACAGAGATGAACAATACAATAACTAAATGAAAACTACACTGGAAGGAATCAATAGCAGAATAACTGAGGCAGAAGAACGGATAAGTGACCTGGAAGACAGAATGGTGGAATTCACTGCTGCAGAACAAAATAAAGAAAAAGGAATGTAAAGAAATGAAGACAGCCTAAGAGACCCCTGGGACAACATTAAATGCAACAACATTCGCATTATAGGGGTCCCAGAAGGAGAAGAGAGAGAGAAAGGACCAGAGAAAATGTTTGAAGAGATTATAGTTGAAAACTTCCCTAACATGGGAAAGGAAATAGCCACCCAAGTCCAGGAAGTGCAGAGAGTCCCATACAGGATAAACCCAAGGAGAAACACACTGAGACACATAGTAATCAAACTAGCAAAATTGAAGACAAAGAAAACTTATTAAAAGCAGCAAGGGAAAAACGACAAATAACATACAAGCGAACTCCCATAAGGTTAACAGCTGATTTCTCAGCAGAAACTGTACAAGCCAGAAGGGAGTGGCATGATATACTTCAAGTGATGAAAGGGAAGAACCTACAACCAGAATTACTCTACCTGGCAAGGATCTCATTCAGATTTGATGGAGAAATCAAAAGCTTTACAGACAAGCAAAAGCTAAGAGAATTCAGCACCACCAAACCAGCTCTACAACAAATGCTAAAGGAACTTCTCTAAGTGGGAAACACAAGAGAAGAAAGGGACCTACAAAAACAAACCCAAAACAATTAAGAAAATGGTCATAGGAACACACATATCAATAATTACCCTAAAAGCGAATGGATTAAATGCTCCAAACAAAAGACACAGGCTTGCTGAATGGATACAAAAACAAGGCCCATATATATGCTGTCTACAAGAGACCCACTTCAGACCTAGGGACACATTCACACTGAAAGTGAGGGGATGGAAGAAGATATTCCATGCAAATAGAAGTTAAAAGAAAGCTGGAGTAGCAATACTCATACCAGATAAAATAGACTTTAAAATAAAGAATGTTACAAGAGACAAGGAAGGACACTACATAATGAAGAGGGGATCAATCCAAGAAGAAGATATAACAATTATAAATATATATGCACCCAACATAAGAGCACCTCAAAACATAAGGCAACTGCTAACAACTATAAAAGAGGAAATTGACAGTAACACAATAATAGTGGGGGACTTTAACACCTCACTTACACCAATGGACATATCATCCAAAATGAAAATAAATAAGGAAACAAAAGCTTTAAATGACACAATAGACCAGATAGATTTAATTGATATTTATAGGACATTCCATCCAAAAACAGCAGATTACACTTTCTTCTCAAGTGCACACAGAACATTCTTCACGGTAGATTACATCTTGTGTCACAAATCAAGCTTCAGTAAATTTAAAGAATTGAAATCGTATCAAGCATCTTTTCTGACCACAACGCTATGAGATTAGAAATGAATTACAGGGAAAAAAAATGTAAAAAATACAAACACATGGAGGCTAAACACTACATTACTAAATAACCAAGAGATCACTGAAGAAATCAAAGAGGAAATCAAAAAATATCTAGAGACAAATCACAATGAAAATACGACAATCCAAAACCTATGGGATGCAGCAAAAGCAGTTCTAAGAGGGAAGTTTATAGCTATACAAGCCTACCTCAAGAAACAAGAAAAATCTCAAATAAACAATCTAACCTTACACCTAAAGGAACTAGAGAAAGAAGAATAAACAAAACCCAAAGTTAGCAGAAGGAAAGAAATCATAAAGATCAGAGCAGAAATAAATGAAATAGAAAATAAGGAAACAATAGCAAAGATCAATAAAACTAAAAGCTGGTTCTTTGAGAAGATAAACAAAATTGATAAACCATTACCCAGGCTCATCAAGAAAAAGAGGGAGAGTACTTAAATCAATAAAATCAGAAATGAAAAAGGAGAAGTTACAACAGACACTGCAGAAATACAAAGCATCCTAAGAGATTACTACAAGCAACTGTATGCCAATAAAATGGACAACCTGGAAGAAATGGACAAATTCTTAGAAAGGTATAACCTCCTAAGACTGAACCAGGAAGAAATAGATAATATGAACAGACGAATCACAAGTAATGAAATTGAAACTGTGATTAAAAATCTTCCAACAAACAAAAGTCCAGGACCAGATGGCTTCACAGGTGAATTCTATCAAACATTTAGAGAAGAGCTAACACCCATCATTCTCAAACTCTTCCAAAAATTTGTGGAGGGAGGAACACTCCCAAACTCATTCTATGAGGCCACCATCACCTGATAGCAAAACCAGACTAAGATACTACAAAAAAAGAAAATTACAGACCAATATTACTGATGAATATAGATGCAAAAATCCTCAACAAAATACTAGCACACAGAATCCAACAACACATGAAAAGGATCATACACCATGATCAAGTGGGATTTATCCCAGGGATGCAAGGATTCTTCAATACATGCAAATCAATCAATGTGATACACCATATTAACAAATTGAAAGAGAAAAACCATATGATCATCTCAATAGATGCAGAAAAATCTTTTGACAAAATTCAACACCCATTTATGATAAAAACTCTCCAGAAAGTGGGCATAGAGGGAACCTACCTCAATATAATGAAGGTCATATACGACAAACCCACAGCAAACATCATCCTCAATGGTGAAAAACTGAAAGCATTTCCTCTAAAATCAGGAACAAGACAAGTATGTCCACTCTCGCCACTATTATTCAATATAGTTTTGGAAGTCCTAGCCACAGCAATCACAGAAGAAAAAGAAATAAAAAGAATACAAATTGGAAAAGAAGAACTAAAACAGTCACTGTTTGCAGATCCCATGATACTATATGTAGAGAATCCTAGAGATGCCACCAGAAAACTACTAGAACTAATCAATGAATTTGGTAAAGTTGCAGTATACAAAATTAATGCACAGAAATCTCTTGCATTCCTATACACTAATGATGAAAAATCTGAAAGAGAAATTAAGGAAACACTCCCATTTACCACTGCAACAAAAAAAATAAAATTCCTAGGAATAAACCTACCTAGGGAGACAAAAGACCTGTATGCAGAAAACTATAAGACACTGATGAAAGGAATTAAAGATGATACCAGCAGACGGAGAGATATACCATGTTGTTGGATTGGAAGAATCGGTACTGTGAAAATGACCATACTACCCAAAGCAATCTACAGATTCAATGCACTCCCTACCAAATTACCAATGGCATTTTTTACAGAACTATAACAAAAAATCTTAAAATTTGTATGGAGACACAAAAGACCCCGAGTATCCAAAGCAGTCTTGAGGGAAAAAAACGGAGCTGGAGGAATCAGACTCCCTAACTTCAGACAATGCTACAAAGCTACAGTAATCGAGACAATATGGTACTGGCACCAAAAGAGAAACATAGATCAATGGAACAAGATAGCAAGCCCAGAGATAAACCCATGCATCTATGGTCAACTAATCTATGACAAAGGAGGCAAGGATATACAATGGAGAAAAGACAGTCTCTTCAATAAGTGGTGCTGGGAAAACTGAACAGCTACATGTAAAAGAATGAAATTAGAACACTCCCTAACACCATAGACAAAAATAAACTCACAGTGGATTAAAGACCTAAACTTTAGACCAGACACTATAAAACTCTTAGAGGAAAACATAGGAAGAACACTCTTTGACATAAATCACAGCAAGATCTTTTTTGATCCACCTCCTAGAGTAATGGAAATAAAAACAAAAATAAACAAATGGGACCTAATGAAACTTCAAAGCTTTTACACAGCAAAGGAAACTATAAACAAGACGAAAAGCGAACCCTCAGAATGGGAGAAAATATTTGCAAACGAATCAACGGACAAAGGATTAATCTCCAAAATATATAAACAGCTCATGCATCTCAATATTAAAAAAACAAACAACCCAATCCAAAAATGGGCAGAAGACCTAAATAGACATTTCTCCAAAGAAATCATACAGATGGCCAAGAAGCACATGAAAAGCTGCTCAACATCACTAATTATTAGAGAAATGCAAATCAAAACTACAATGAGGTATCACCTCACACCAGTTAGAATGGGCTTCATCAGAAAATCTACAAACAATAAATGCTGGAGAGGGTGTGGAGGAAAGGGAACCCTCTTGCACTGTTGGTGGGAATGTAAATTGATACAGCCACTATGGAGAACAGTATGGAGGGTCCTTAAAAAGCTAAAAAAAGGACTACCATATGACCCAGCAATGCCCTCTGGGCATATATCCAGAGAAAACCATAATTCAAAAAGACACATGCACACCAATGTTCATTGCAGCACTATTTACAATAGCCAGGTCATGAAGCAACTTAAATGCCCACTGACAGACCAATGGATAAAGAAGATGTGGTACATATATACAATGGAATATTACTCAGCCATAAAAAGGAACGGAATTGGGTCATTTGTTGAGACGTGGATGGATCTAGAGACTGTCATACAGAGTGAAGTAAGTGAGAAAGAGAAAAACAAATATCGTATATTAACACATATATGTGGAACCTAGAAAAATGGTACAGATGAACTGGTTTGTGGAGCAGAAATTGAGACACAGATGTAGAGAACATATGGACACCAAGCAGGGAAAGCCGTGGGGGGTTGTTGGTGGTGGTGTGATGAATTGGGAGATTGGGATTGACATGTACACACTGATGTGTATAAAATTGATGACTAATAAGAACGTGCTGTATGAAAAATATATATATGTATATATATTATTCAAGTCATCCAATGGTGGAATGACCCAGTTGATTGTATGACTGATTTGACCAATAACAGAGTGATGTGAGTAAAATATATATATATATTTTTTATATATATATTGCTTACACCAAAAAAAAAAAGCATCCACTGTACACCTGCTCTAACCATTAAAGAAAAGTGTGCCTTGTCCAGAAGTAAACAATGTCTGTTCTGAAGATAGAGATAAATACCTCCTTTCCTGGAGCATCAATGCTAATACTCCTTTGATGATAAGACTCTCTTCACAGGTGCCAAGGCCAGGCTGATTTGCTGTGTACGTGCTCATCTGTCTTCTTTGAAATTTTGAAGGAATGTATCCTGTAATGTTTGATGTTGTTTGCTCTGACAAGATACAAAACTGTGCTAAAAACCATGCTTCTTTGGAACAATGCCTCAGAGCTATCTGAGAGACTGTCTCCTTGGCTATAGTCCTCAGTTTGGCTCAAATAAAACTCTTTTCTGGTCCCATTAAAAAAAATACATGCAAAATGTTTTCAACAGTGCCTGCCATCTAATAAGGGCTGTGTGTGTGCCATGTAAACTATTCATTTTTATTATCAATTATCTACCCTAACTACTAGCACCATATGAAACATTGTAAAGATACTGTTGCTGTGAACCCACTCAACAGCTCTGCAAGGGTGATATTACATCTCCATTTTACGGATGAAGGAATTGAGCTTTAGGGGAGCTAAGTGGCCCAAAATAACACACTGAGTAAATCTCAGGTCTATCTCCTGCCTAAGCAGACCTCTGACCCACAGCATGATGGTGCTCTTCCAATCAGCAGCAGTGGAGGGAGGGGTGCCGTGGGAAAGAGGATGCAGAGATGCTGGGTTCACATGCCCCCCTACCAGCCCCTCCACTCTTTCTGGCAGAGTCTGGGGCAAGACAGTCTCTGTATGTGTGAAAGGAACTCAAAGACATCTCTAGACAACACCATCTGGAATCACCATGGTTGGTGAGTAGGCCTAGAGTCTGGGTGTCCCCGGTAGTGTGCCCCCTTCCCTGCCTCCAGCATATCTTGAACCCAGTTCATAGGTGGGATTTCTGTCCTGCCTCTGCCCCATGGTCGCAGTTCCGCTCCTGTTTCACTGGACCAAAATCAAGGTGTGGGCCAGGCTGCACTCCCTTTGGAAGCTCTAGGGGATAATCTGTTCTTGACCTTGTCTAGCTTCTGGTGGCTGCTGGTACTCTGATTTGAAGCCACACCTATGCCTTCTGCTCTGTCTGTGTAAAATCTCCCTTTGTCTTCCTCTTACTGAGGATACATGCAATTGTATTTAGGGTGCACATGATAATCCAGGATAATCTCCCCATCTCAAGATCCTTAATTTAATCACATCTGCAAAGGAGGACCCCCCCCCCTCCCTTTGCCACATAAAGTAACATTCACAAGCTCCAGGGATTAGGATGTAGGGGTCATTTTTCCACCTACCACAGTAGGTGATCAACAAAAAGGAATTTCCTTCTCATTCCTGCTGGAAATCATTCTCTGGCAATGTGCAGGGCTAAGAAGAATTTTGTACAGCTGGAGATTACCATGGGCCCTGTCGGAAGAAGTAGGATGCATGTTTGTTGAATATGGGCCGTGCATGGGCACCATAACGTATCGCCTGTTTAGGAAGTACCTGTTAATATTCCCATTTGACAGAAAGGAAACTGAGACCCAAAGAGCAAGTGGTCAATGAAGGAAAAGCAGGGCAGTTGAAATCAAATGAAACTGGTGGTTCAAACTTTGGTTTCGGATAAACTTTTTTGATCTTATCAAGTTGCTATCAAAGACTAGGGTAACTACTCGATGGATCGCGCCACCTGGTGTCCATGCAGAGTAACTCTTCTGGGACCCGGCCTGCTCTGCGTTCTGGGACTGGCTTCTTCAACGTCTGCTTTCCTACTGTGGGACAGGTTATTGGGAGTGCTGTGGACATTGAGGCTTTCGGGCCCTGGAGATCTAGATTTGAAGTTCAGCTCTGCCACTGGCTGAATGACCTGGGGCAAGTCACTTCTCTTCTGAACTTTAACTCTAAAATGAAAATGACATCTCTGAGTTATGGAGAGATCTTGGGAAAGTACTTTGTAAATGGAATAACTGGAGGCAATGAAAAGAAGCATTATCTGCAATGAAACAGGTCTGGATTCATTTAGAAAAATACTTATTGTGCCCCTGCTGTATGCAAGGCACTGTTCTGGATGTGGGAATGTAAGAACAAATAAAACAGACAAAATTCATGTTTCCCTGGAGTTAACATTCTAACATTCTGGCTTCTGAGTCATTCATTCATTCATTCATTTATCTACAAATAGTTTTCTGGTATCACTGTGTGCCAGGCAATTTCCTAAGCAATGGGCATAGAGGGGATCCAATATGGCTAGAGCACAGGGGGCAAGAGCACAGGGTTGGGCAGAGACAGTGCCAGGCTTTATGGGGCCTGAAGCTTATAAAATGTAGAGTATTCTTTTTTTTTTTTTTTAAAGAAGATGTTGAGGGCTTCCCTGGTGGCACAGTGGTTGAGAGTCTGCCTGCCGATGCAGGGGACACGGGTTCGTGCCCCGGTCCGGGAGAATCCCACATGCCGCGGAGCGGCTGGGCCCATGGGCCATGGCCGCTGGGTCTGCGCGTCCGGAGCCTGTTGCTCCGCAGCTAGAGGGGCCGTGACAGTGGGAGGCCCGCGTGCCGCAAAAAAAAAAGAAGATGTTGGGGTAAGAGTTTATTAATTAATTTATTTTTGCTGTGTTGGGTCTTCGTTTCTGTGCGAGGGCTTTCTCTAGTTGTGGCAAGCGGGGGCCACTCTTCATCGCGGTGCGCGGGCCTCTCACTATCGCGGCCTCTCGTTGCGGAGCACAGGCTCCAGACGCGCAGGTTCAGTAGTTGTGGCTCACGGGCCCGGTTGCTCCGCGGCATGTGGGATCCTCCCAGACCAGGGCTCAAACCCCTGTCTCCTGCATTAGCAGGCAGATTCTCGACCACTGCGCCACCAGGGAAGCCCGAGTATTCTTTTCTTAAAGAAAAAGAATAAAGTCATAAATACAGAACTAGGTTAGAAAGGGAAATTGTTTCTAGAATGACAGAAGAAATAACAACAAATTATAAAATGTTAAAAGCTGACAATCATAAAATCTGGAAACATAGCGTAATATTTTATTAATTAGCCGCCATGATATGGCTCTATAATAATTTTTTCTCTACATTTTTTGCTGTATATTCTTTGACCATATACTCATAAGACAATGATTTTGTTGTCTTTTCATAAAAATATGAAGATGATAATTTAGTGTTTACAAGATTGATTAACTTTTTTGGTGGATAGTTTAAACAATTTTCTTTAAGTTGTAAAGCTTAATGCCATGTAAATTCTTAGGATTATTGTCAAATTTGAGAAAACCTCTAAATTGCTTTCATACATGAGCTATAAGTCTTTTTATATAGTGACTAAGCTTAAATACTTTTTGGGTTGACAGCACATTAACTAGTTTTATTGTCAGCATCCCCATGTGGTGGCATAATATGAATTCTACATTATCTTCATCCATATCAGTATTTCATGTCAAATAAGTGAGATATTTGAATCTTTCCCCAAATGTATTTATATAATTCACTCCTTTTAATTAATTAGATTATCACAACAATCTACAAGTGTATTCATTACTTTGATTTGAAATGTATCTATTCCTCTTAATGAATTACCATTGCCCTTTGGTATCTGTGGGGCAATTATTCTCCCACAGATACCAAAATCCACAGATGCTCAAGTCCCTTATGTAAAATGACATAGTATTTGCATATAACCTACTCACACCCTCCCCATACTTTAAATCATCTCTAGATTACTTATAATACCTAATACAGTGTAAATGCTATGTAAATAGTTGCCACTGTGTGGCAAATTTAAGTTTCGCTTTTTAGAAATTTCTGGAATTTTTTTCAAATATTTTTGCTGAGGTTGGTTGAAACCACGGATGCAGAGCCTGTGGATATGGAGGGCCTGCTGTACTACTTTTGTTAACATCTACAGGCCATTTCTTCTGTAAGACATTGCTAGGGCAGAAATGCTAAGTAAGGCATGACCCAACACAATGAGATCATACAACACTCAAATTCCCTCATGGACATACTCGCTGTTTACAGTTCGCCATATCCCTACAAACATAGGACTTTGATATCTTCTAGTTTGTGCAATTCCTATTAGAAAGGAAGAAAAAACGTGCAGTGCATTTATAATTGTACAGGCTGCACTGCCAAATATACTTCTGCTTTTAACCAGGCTTTGTGGGGAACCAAATCCTCTGCATATAGTTTAATACATCTGATGATCAGAAGAATTTTCTGTAGACTAGCTCTAGCACTGTATGTTCCAAATCTTGTTTTCCACCCATTTTGCACTGATGCTGGGCAATGATACAACATGTGGCCCTGCACCTTCCTGTCACAGTGCAGGGTGAGTCAGCACAGTGGACAATAGGGATATTCCTGGAAGCCATTCCTACACTGAGACGGACAGCAGTGACACAACTAAAGATGAAAGGGGCTGTGAACTGTATAAATTGATCCTTCTTGTCCTAATCTGTTCAGGCTGCTATAACAAACTACCATAGACTGGGTGGCTAAACAACAAACATTTGTTTCTCACAGTTCTGGAGGCTGGGAAGTCCAAGATCAAGTTGCCAGCAGATTTGGTGTCTGGTGAGAACCTGCTTTCTAGTTCACAGACAGCTGTCTTCTCGCTGTGTCTTCACAAGGCAGAAAGGTTGAAAGGTCTCCTTTATAAGGGCACTAATCCCATATTATTAACCCATCAGGGTGGAGCCTTCATGACCTAATTACCTCCCAAAGGCCCCATCTCCCGATACCATCACATTGGGGATTAGGATTTCAACATATGAATTTGGAGGGACACAAACATTCAATCCATAACACCTCTGAACCTAAATTAATGTACACCTAACTCAACTCTGCCTTAGCTGCATCCTTCAGGTACTCCATTGCCACAATACAGTATGATAAAGGGAGAGTTGAAAGACATCGATCTTAAAGGATTACCGTTAAATATCTTACTTCTGCAATGTTTACAAAAACACACACCCAGGTGAACACACTGCTATGTTTCTCCCAGGGCCTTGGAGGGGCCCATGCAAGCAAGGGCCCTGAAACTGAAGATTCATTGTGGTCAGGATAAATCCACCCATAGGACATGAAGCTAGAATAATAAGTAAGGGGGAGACTATGCAGGACCCTGTAGTTGTTAGGAGGGAGTTTGTTTTTATTCTAAGAGCAACAGGAGGACTTAGAGGGCTTTAAAGGGGGGAGACCCTTCTGGCTTCAGTGTGGACAATGGGCTCAAGGAAGGCAAGTAACATGAGGGAGATTGCTGAGAAAGCTGTTGGAGCTTTTCCAGGAGGGAAGTAGCTTAGACCAGGGTGGAGAGGGTAGAGGCAGTGAGAAGTGGATAAAGTCCTATTTGAAGGTGGAGTGATGGGCTTGCTTATGGAGTGATATTAAGGTAGAGGTGAGGTTGGCATCAAGGGCATCTCCCAGATGTCTGCCTGAGTGGTCACTGTGACACCATTCCCTGAGGTGGGAAAAGGGGAGCTAAACCCGAGCTGAATTCTGTCTCTAACACCCCCAACTATGTGACCCTGGACAGGTGGCTTCTCCCTCCAGGCCATTTCCTCATCTCAAAAGGAGGGAAATTACTAACTACCTTGTGAGGTTGTTTGAAGAGTAAATAAGACAACCCATCAGCAAGGAGGCTGGGACCTTATCAATAACCTATATATTGGATGCCATTGTTATTCCAAGATTTATCAGTATTTACTATGAAGTTCAGGGAGGAAAACAGCCTTTGATCCATATGCTTTTGTATGATTTTTCTTATGTTGTAGCAGTTGGCTTTAGCTATTGAAAGCTGTGATATTCCAGGCAGGAAAATGTTTGCTGTCCCTAAAGTGCTGGTCAATGTGAATGATCTTTTTAACAACAACAATAATGATAGCTAATATTTATTGAGCATTTATTATTGCTAGGCTCTTTACATGCTTCATCTCACTCATCTCTTACAATACCCTATGGCAGAGGTACTTTTATTATCATCATTTCCATTTTACAGATGAGAAAAACTAAGGTTAAAGAGATTTAATAACTCTCCAGGGACCTCCTCGCTCTAAGTGCAAAAGATGAGACATCATCCTGGTGATGTTCAGAGGCCAAGCAGAGAGGTCAGACATTACTACCCCTCACAATTGTTTTGCAGTGACTAGTGACCGGGTCGCTGAACAGATAAGCTCCAAGAACAAGCACCACGCGGGAAACTGCTCTCAGTGTCCCCCATCCCCGCCCCGGTCCGGGTCCCTGTCCCCTGCCCCGCCCTTTGCCCCACCCACTCATGCCGCTGGCCCTTAGCCCCGCCCACCCTGCCGCCCCGCCCTAGGCCTGCCCTGTTCCCTGCCCACTGCCCCGCCTATAGCCCCGTGCCATCCCCATATGCCCCTCCCCTCGCCCCGCCCCGGTCCACTGCCCCGCCCCTCCCCGCCCTGTAGCCCAGCCGCGCACTCCCAGACGCACAGCAGCTCAGGGCGCGGAGCGCCAGAGATCTAACGCGAGGATCTAGCGACTCCTCCTCCAGTCCCTGTTCGGGCACGCCTCGCTGCAGACCCGGCGCTGGAAGTAGGGCGACGGGCGGGACCCGGGGGCTGGAGGCGGGCTGGATCACGGCGGCCGCGGCCACCCTCATCCCCACACGTGTGCCGCCGGGCTCTTCACCGGCACGAGCCCTGAGGGACCCCGCCTGAGGGGAGGCAATGGGCGCTTGCGGTCACTCCTCAGCCTCGGTGTCCCTCTCTGAGTACCCGGCCTTCAACTCTGAGGAGTCGTGTGTGGAGGGAGCCCTAGGCGTCCGAGCCCTTGGCTCTCGCCGTCTTCTCCTCACACCCCTGCCCCGCTCCCCTTCTCTCTCAGCACCTTCCATTCCTCGCCCCTGCCCCCTTCCCTCTTCCTGGAAGGAGCGCCCTCTGTGGCTCTCTCCACCCCCGACGCCACCCGCCCCCAGGGTCCGCTTTCTAACCCTCCCTCCCGCCCTCTGCTCCCCTTCGCCCACCGCCCTCACTCTCCTCACTGGGACCTTTTCCACGAATTAAGCCTCCTCCCTGGCTCCTAGTTCCATGTACTATCCTTAGCTTTACTTTGCATGAAGTCAATTCAACCTAGAAATAACTCACAGGAAAATGGGGCTTCTGTGGGGGATTTTTTGTGGGGTGAGGTAGGAAAATCAACGTCTCAGGAATAGTAAATCACAGGGTTGTTTTTTTCTTAAAGTTTACTAGTAATCATACACCTGGGAGCAATTGAAAAAGACAAATCGGAATTTATTCTAAAATACCAGACACAGGAGAAAGGAAGAAAGTGGAGCCAAGGCAGGCAGAGGCCATACACATTAAAATCTCTAGCTGTCCCATTGAGGAATGTGGTTCGGTAGATTGCATAACCTTTATTTTGGGCCCAATGATTTGATTCTTGGGGTGGAAATGGGCATTGATCAAAGGTCATCTAAGTTTTTAATTCCGTGGCTGATTTTGTTTTTGTATTCGCTTTGGTTCAGTTTTTCTCTTTTATCAGAACTTTAAGTAGGAAAGAAGTTAAAAAATGGCTTTCTAGTGGCAGTTTAAGATTACCTATATGTAAACAATGATTTGATTCTTCTCTAGAAGTCAGCCAAAGCGTTATGACATTCCTTTGCCTAGTACTGGAGCCTTATGATGTTATTGAGAATAGTACAATTTGTGGAAATGTGCATAATTATTTTGTCTTTAAGTGGAGGTTTTCTTTTACCATTCTTATTTCAAAACATTAAATTGGATTCTTTTTTTTCTTCCCTTCCTCTGATTCTTTTCCTATAGTTTCTTTTCTTTTTTTAAAAAAAATTAATTAATTTATTTTTTGGCTGTGTTGGGTCTTCATTGCTGCGCGCGGGCTTTCTCTAGTTGCGGCGAGCGGGGGATACTCTTCGTTTCGTTGCAGTGCGTGGGCTTCTCATTGCGGTGGCTTCTCGTGTTGCACAGCACGGGCTCTAGGCGCATGGACTTCAGTAGTTCTAGCACACGGGCTCAGCAGTTGTGGCTCACAGGCTCTAGAGAGCAGCCTCAGTAGTTGTGGCGCACGGACTTAGTTGCTCCACGGCATGTGGGATCTTCCCGGACCAGGGCTTGAACCCATGTCCCCTGCATTGGCAGGCGGATTCTTAACCACTGCGCCACCAGGGAAGCCCAATATAGTTTTGTATTTTAAATAAAAGTTTCTTTTTATAAGAAAATAATTTGAATTGAATAATGCATTGAATTAGAAGATAATCTATTTTATAGAATTAGTGAAAAATGGTTTTGCTTGCTGTAAAATAGCACTGAAAGATTTTTGTATCAAAATTTAAATGTCTTTTAATGTTCTCTGTAGTTCATTAAATACTACTAAGGAATACAGGCACCATGTTCTACACACATGTGCTTATGAGTAAGCGAGGGCCATTGGCCAAAATCTGGCTTGCAGCTCACTGGGAGAAGAAACTGACAAAGGCCCATGTATTTGAATGTAATCTAGAAATAACCATTGAAAATATTCTTTCACCTAAGGTATGTTATTCATTAAAATTATAGTATGTATTTGCTATGACTTATGGAGAGGAAAGGAATTAAAATACATTATATCATGAAATATATTTCCAAGGAAGCTTTACTTCTTAAATGGTCTTCTCTTTTTTATTTCCTATAGCATTTATTTTCTGGACATAAACATATATTGATTTCTGTTGGTAATTAACTCTTATATGTTTATCATAAATTGATTGGATCCTGAAGGATAGAGGCCATGTTTTATACATATTTTGTGATTGTTTCTTATTCCCTAACAAAATATTGTATACACAGTAGGTATCAAATGAGTATTTCTTAGAAAAATAATGGGTGAATGAATAGGAGAGTAGAAAGAAAGGAGGATTGGGTATAAATCAAAATATATATGAAGTCACTTCATAAGCAAGGTACTATGTTCATTATAAAACACTATAACAAGCTATTAGAATTTGCATTAAAATATCATTTTAATATTTTTATAGGTTAAGTAGTTTTCTTCTTGAGAGAAGGATGAATTATAATTGAAAATTTACCATGTGTCAGGCACTGGGCTAGACTTTATGTATGTTCTTTAGTTTACTTAATCTTCACAATAACCCTATGAGATAGGCTTCTTTTAGCCTCAGTGAAGTGTGGTAATTAAGAGCATGAACTTCTGAGTTGGTCAAATTTAAATTTAATTCCTCCTCTATCACTTAATAGTTTTGTTACTTTGGGCATGCTGCTTATCATGTCTGAGTCTCAGTTTTTGCTTCTGTAAATAGAGGTTGTTGTCCAAATTAAATAAATTAGTGTATGAAAAGCTCTTAGGACAATGCCTGGCACAAAATAAGTATATAATAAATTGTAGCTATTATTAATAAATTGAAGTTCAGGAAGGTTAAATGACTCAGCCTCAGCAACTGAGCCAAGGCTTGACCCCAAGTCTGCCCGACTGCAAAGGTTATATACTTCCCATAAAACCAATAATAGCATACTTCACTTAAATGCCACATTAGATTATCTTCACTGAATAAAAAAGTTAATCATTTTACAAGGTGAGGTAAAAGTTAAGTGATTCACCTTAAATAAGAATACAAAATGTCTGCTTTTTAAAGAGAAGACATTCTTATTATTTTATAATTTTCAAAGAACAGAGTTTATGAATCTAATTTTTAATATTCTAATACTTTAAAAAATTTTTGAAAGGTGAAAATTGCACTTCGAACTTCAGGACACCTTCTTTTGGGAATTGTTCGAATCTATAATAGGAAGGCAAAGTATCTTTTGGCAGATTGCAGTGAAGCATTGCTTAAAATGAAGATGACATTTTGCCCAGGTATACATGCAATATTGATCTGTCTCACTCATCTTTGTTCCCTTTTGCATTTTTATTTTGGGTGGGCTCTTTTAATTGGCAGCACTCTGTAGTTCCAGTGTGAGTATGGTGAATGTAAACTTCCTTCTGACTGAATCTAAGTTTCCATGGTTAAGAACAAATTACATTATTTTCCTTGCTCTTTTCCTGTGTTTGCAGGAAAAGGTTATGCTTTCAAAAACTTGGAATGTTGCTGCATATTTACACAAGAAATATACTTAATGCTACCACACTTGTGTAAGAAACTCTGATATTCAGTTTTAATGGGTCACTTGGTTTGCCATATCTATTTTTGCCTTCATGAGATAAATTAGAAATAGTGTGATTGACAAAACCTAGATATCAGTAATTGTCATTGTTTTCACAATTCTCAAGACTCTAAGTACAATAGCATGCTATTTATGAAATATTATAGAAAATCTTTAGGCATTCCAAAGTGCTAGAGATTTACATGTGTCATAAATAGAACGCTTTCAAATTTTTATTTTAGTTTTAAGACTTTAGTCATTTTCCACCTTGTATTATGTTTATCTAGGTACAGACCTTGCCTCTCACACTAGTCTGCAAGCTCCTTGAAGGCAACATCTTTGTCATACTTATTTCTGAATCTCTTATAGTGCTTGTCTCAGTGCCTTGCACATACTGTTCCCTCAGTTAATATGGGTGAATCAGGATGGACAAGTTTTTTTTCTTTATTTAAAACATCTGTAGAATCTCTTAGTAGATTTTATAATTATATCAAATATGGTTCAGTGAAATAAATTTGTTCATTATTTCACTTATATATTCCATAAATATTTATTGATCTCATACTTTGTGTGAAACACTATGTTAGGCTCTGGGATACAAGGACAAACAAGACAAATAAGGTCCCTTTGAGCCTGGTGAGAAAATCAGATAATGAAAAAGATTTTCTAAAAAAATTATTATAATAATTATAGATTGTGCTATGAAGGAATATAAAAATAGTACTACTACAGAAAATAAGAGAGAAGTGTATTTTAGTTAGGCTAATTGGGAAAAGCCTTTCTGAGAGGATAGAATTTAAGCTCAGACTTGAAGAATGAGAAGTATCCAGCCATGTAAGAAGTCCATGAGGGAATAGCATTCCGGGCAGAGGGAACTGCAAGAGCAAAGGTCTTGAGGTGGTAAAGTGCTTGACTCATTCAGAGAGCAAAAAGACCAGTACGGCTGGAGTAGAGTGAGTACGGGAAGGTGTTGTTAGATGATGCCTACAGGTTTTGTAGGGATACAGGGCCCTGATTAGAAATTTGGATTTTATTTAAGTGCACTAGGGAAGTCCCTGAGTCATTTTACCTATGGGGGTGATCTGATATAATTGCATATTTAAAATATCACTCTGGCTGTTTTGTAGAGAATAGACTGAAGAGGAGCAGGAGTGGATACAGGGAAACCAGTTAGGAGACTAAACAGTTAGTCCAGTGAGAGAAAGTAGAGATTTAGTTGGAAGTTGATTTTATATAGCATCATGGCTTATTGAATGTGGTATTTTATCCTTTTCAGGACTGGTTGACCTTCCAAAAGAGAATCTCGAAGCAGCTTACAATGCGATCACATTGCCAGAAGAATTTCATGATTTTGATCCCCAAAATATGAAGTAAATTATTTTATTTTCCTTCAATTTGATTTTCCTGATATTTTGTTGTTTTACATTTTCAGATTTCATGAATGCAGATGGAACATAGTTAACAACTGAAATACACATGCAGTTGACAAAGACTTAAATTTAGTGTGAAAGTTCAAAGTAGAAAACCAAAAATGTATCATTATATTTGCTGAATGTAGTTTGCAATATTGACAGTATATTCATTCATTCGATATTTGTTGGGTGCCTGCCATATGCCAAGCACTGTTCTAGGCACTGAGGAGATAGCCCCTGGCCACATGAATCTTATATTTTAGTTGGGGGAGACAGGTAATAAACAAACAAGTAAATATATAGTATGCTAGGAGATGATCAGCATTATGAAGAGAAATAGAAAATAAAATAATAGAGAGATCAGAAAAGGCTTTTCTAATAAGGTCCAAACAGAAATCTAAAGGAAATGAAGGAACAAATCATTCAGTAATGTGGGGAAGAATGTTCCATGTAAAGCAAATGGAAAGGCTCTAAGGCAGAGCATGTTGGACCTATTCAAAGAACAGCAAGGAGGCAAGTGAGACTGGAGTGGAGTAAATGAAGGGCCCAGTGGTAGGAGATGAGGTCAGAGAAGTAGCTGGGGTACAGATGATGGAGGGTGTCGTAGGCTGTAATGAGGACTTTTCTTTTAGTCAGATAGGGAGCACAGGAGGGTTTTGAACAGGAAAGTGACTGGATCTGACTTGACTTCAACATGCTTCCTCTGGCTACATACTATAAGGGTGAAAGGAAGGAAGCAGAGAACCTATGAGAAGATTATTGCAGTAAGAAGTCCAGACAAGAGATGATAGTCTCTGTGATCAGTTCTCAGTCTTCATTTTATCAAGGTGGTAGCAGTCAAGTTATGGATATATTTTGAAGGCAGAGCTGACAGAGAAAGAGACAAGTGAAGGTTGACTATATGATTTTGGGCATGAGAATGGAGTTACCAGTTTAATGAGATTAGGATAACTAGAGCATGGCAAGTTTAAAGAGGGCAAGGTAAAGGAAGTAAATTAGGTTTTGGATATAGGTTTTGAGATGACTGTTACACATCCGAGGGGAGTAGGTAGGTAGTTGAATATCTGGGTCTGAAATTCAGGAAAGATGTTTGATGGGATATATAAATTTGAGAGTTGTGAGTATGTAGATGGAACTTCAACCATGAGTCATAAGAAATCCCTGAGGGAATGAGTGTAGATCTGAGAGAGAGAGAGGTCTGAGGACTGAATGTTGGGTCATTCCTAATAGTTAATAATCTGGGAGATGAGGAAGAACTAATAAAGGAGATGGAAAAGGAACAGCCAGTGAGGTAGGAAGAAAATCAAGAGACAGTAGTATTGCAGAGGCCGAGAAGAGAATGTGTTCCATGAGGAAGGGAGTGAACATCAATTTCAAATGCTGTTGGGTATGGTAAGTAAGATAAGGACTGAGAATTGCCCATTGGATTTGACAACCTGGAGATCATAGTTCATTATATCATATGTATAATGAACTAGTGTTTGTAAGGAATACTATTGAGAAAATAAAATTCTCCTTTGTTTTTATAATAAAACATGTTTTTGTTTAAGGTGTTTGTTTTTCAGTATACTGCAAAATCATTGTGTTCTGTTCACATGCTTTCCTCAATCTTATATTTCTCCATAGTGCTATTGATGTTTCAGAACACTTTACTCAGAACCAAAGCAAACCAGAAGAAATCACACTTAGAGAAGATTATGGCAATGATCTACTTTTCCACACTGGGAGCTTTGGTGAGAATATTTGAGAAATTCAAATTGCAAGTCATAATCAATTATATTTGCATTTTTGTATTAAAACAATGCCAAGGCTATTTCTATGCCAGTAGAAATATCTTTAGAATGAATGAGTTTTTTGATGTATAAATGTAACCCCCCAATAAGTTTATTCTTGCCTTTTTCTACTGTAGGTGTCAATGCCAAGACTCAGGCTTAGCCTATGCTTCCCTTCTCAGTGTACAACCGTTTATTAAATATCTACTATATGTCAGGTGCTATCACAGCCATGGGCAATACAAAGTTTAAAGAAGCATTTCCTGCTCTCAAGGATCTTCAGGCTGGGAGAGAGACATATAAATAAACAGTTGCTGTAGTTAACATATACACAAGGTTTTACACAAGTGCTGCATACAGAGACTTCAAAATATATTTCCTCTAAATATATATCAATAACAGATTTTAAAATAGCTTGGGAGTGAGGAGGAAATACACACTAAATACACATTGATTGAGAAATAGAAACTGTTGAATGTATTTTAGAATTAAAGCTATATGGTGTAATTTAACTATATAGTATTTGTTCTTTTTTATGGCGTTTACCACTCTCTGATTTGTATCATGATATTTATTGTATTGGTCTGTTTTGTTCTGAAAACTCCATGAGGGTAAGATCTGTGTCACATTCATCTTTGACTTTCTTATAGTGCCCAAAGCAGTGAGCATAGGAGAAGGCTGGCCTAAATTTGTCTTAGGTGGAGGAGGGTGATCAAGCATCAGTAATGCTTGAGCTACCTCGTAACCTCCACTTCTCATCCTGACTCTCCTTCCATAACTCTTATAATCTATAGCTGTGTTTCTCAAATGATTTGTGGTGAAGGACCAGTTTTATAATTTTTGTCAATTTCCTATCTGTCATGGAATGACACTTTTGTAAAATATAATAAAAATTAATTACTAGAAAAATTTTAAAACTTACTTAAACATCAACATGTAAGCCTCAAGTTTTTGTTATTAGATTCAACATGTATTAAATTACTCTGCGACGTTATATTAAAACTTTGTGAACATTTACCTCTAATTTGTGTATTTACTCTGTTGTGGACCAACACCGTCTACAGACCCTACTTTGAGTAGCACGCATCTCTTACTGGCTGTTACCCCAAACCTTGAAATATAACACATTGGTAAAAAGTTAATCATATTTCCTACTGCCCAAGATATTCTTTACACATTTCCCTGTAAATGCTACTGCTCTTCTTCAGCCCTGCAACTTTAGGATCACTTTTAACTATGCTTTCTATAAGCTTCATACCAGTGCTAATTAAAAAAAAAAAAGGAAATGTCTCAGGTATTCTTTCTGTTTCCCTAGCCACCAGTACTAAATATATATATATATTTAGTTCACCAGTACTAAAGTGCTGAAGTGCTGTATACCCTCCTACACAGTTTCTTCCAGGCCCCACATTTTATACAGCTCTGCAAGAGGAATTGTCCTTAAATTCCATTTTTTTTCCACATCACATTTCTCTTCTTAAGTGCCTTGGGTCCCTATAACTTACTGATAGATACTCCTGCCTCTCCTCAAGGCCCTCTACCAATTTATCACCATCTTTATTAACTTTGTTTTACCTTAATATAGACTTTTTGCTCTAGTCAAGCAAATGTCTTACCAGTCAACCGATACAATTTAGTTGTTCTCAGTTCTGTCTACTACAATTCAAGAAGGTGGGGAGAACGTGTCCTGAGTAGACTGACAGACCTGGGTTTGAATCTGGGCTTCCTCTGTTGATTTGCTGTGTGATATTGGGCAGATCACCTAGCTTCTCTGAGCCTTACTGCCCTATATGTAAAATCGGGATGTTACTAGCAACATCACAGTTATTTCCCTTATTCTCTCCTTTAGTACTCTCTACCAATAAGGGATTTTCTCTCCTTCAAAAACTAGTTCAAACCTAATGTCCTCTAAGAAATATTTAATGTTAATCCATCCTATTCTGGATTATAGTATAAGAGTGAAAGCAAAGATTATTTCTTTAATTTTTTGGTGTACTCTCAGGTTCTCATGATGTTCAGTGCTCAGAATATACTGTCTGTTCATAAATGTTATTATCTTATTGACCAAGAATGATTTTTCTTTTGGGAGCTATCAAGGTGCACCTGGAAGATGTGAACAATATCTTTAGTTCTTTTGAAAAAGTTAATCTTTTCTATTGAGCAAATCTTTAGTCCAATACAATGAAGGTTGCCTTTTTTAGCTCTTTCTTTCTAGAAGATGTAGGCCTGTAGAAAAATTTCCAGTGAGTGATACTTCATGAGTTTCTTTACTGACTAGCAGTGATGTGGGTTGCTAGAGGAAGGAAAGAGAGGACCAACCTCTGA
Organism: Delphinapterus leucas; assembly: GCF_059928025.1. NCBI lineage: Eukaryota > Metazoa > Chordata > Mammalia > Artiodactyla > Monodontidae > Delphinapterus > Delphinapterus leucas. Next base: position 60,614,265 of record NC_143143.1, on the reverse strand, counting down.
CCTCTGGGATTTCAGACTTCTAGACTCTGACCTCTGGCGTTTCAGACTTCTGGACCCAAAGATTCAAACCCAAGGAAGGGAAAGAATATGCATGTACTGACAGCCAACCTGGAAGCAGGCAGTTTGAAGCAGGGAGTTCATTTTATCTGCTGCTGTCAGTGTCTTAGGAGTTTTCTCTCATTAGTCTCCATTTTGCTAGAATTCTAACACCGTTACTAAGACGATCTTTGCTGCCTTCAGATCCTGGCTCTATCATTTATTAGGGTGTGACTGTGTGCAAGTTACGAAACCTTTCTGTGGATGTTTCCTTGTCTGTACAATGAGGATTATAATAGTATCCTCTACTACATAATACAATGCACATAGTAACCACTCAGTTTATGTTAGCTGACCAGGTTTTATCTTTTTTACTGCTGTATCCAACCCCTAGCATATTGCCTAATACCTAGTCATTCAATAAATATCTATTGAACAAATGTTATAAGCCCATTGTTTAATATTTTACCTACCTTTCCATTACTTAGAAGGCAGACATACTCCTTATTTTCCAATCCCTCCTTATGGACAAACAACTCAAGCAACTGTCCATGAAATAATACTCAATCAAGTGGGATATGACCCACCTAAGGTAGAAGAAATCATTCGACTGCCAATAATAACCTTCTGGGAAGTATTAAACTGTACCACCACTAAAAACTCTATCCTGATATTTTGGAAATTTTTGTTATTGTATTGGAAAAAGTGTTAGACTAGAAATCCAGTCTCCACTGATTAGCAGAATGACTTGAATAATTCAAATATTTTTTTTCTTTTTTCTTTTTTAAATTTAAGTATAATTTACCATGTTGTGCTGATCTATACTGTATAGTAAAGTGACTCAGTTTTACACATATATACATTCTTTTTTTAATATTCTTTTCCATTATGGTTTATCCCAGGAGATTGGATATAGTTTCCTGTGCTATACAGTAGGACCTTGTTGTTTATCTACCAACCCCAAATTTCCAGTCCGTCTGTCTGCCTCCTCCGCTCTCCCTTGGCAACCACAAGTCTGATCTCTATGTCTTTGAGTCTGTTTCTGCTTTGTAGACAGGTTCATTTGTGCCATAATTAGGTTCCACATATAAGTGATATCATATGGTATTTGTTTTTTTCTCTCTGACTTACTTCACATAGTATGATAATCTCTAGGTCCATCCATGTTGCTGCAAATGGCATTATTTTGTTCTTTTTTATGGCTGAGTAGTATTCCATTGTGTATATATATACTACATCTTCTTTATTCATCTGTTGATGGCCATTTAGGTTGTTTCCATGTTTTGGCTATTGTGAATAGTGCTGCTATGAGCATAGGGGTGCATGTATCTTTTTGAATTATAGTTTTGTCCAGGTATATGCCCAAGAGTGGGATTGCTGGATCATATGGTAATTCTATTTTTAGTTTTCTGAGGAACCTCCATACTGTTTTCCATAGTGGCTGCACCAGCTTACATTCCCACCAACAGTGCAAGAGGATTCCCTTTTCTCCACACTCTCTCCAGCATTTATTATTCGTAGACTTGTTAATGATGGCCATTCTGACTGGTGTGAGGTGGTACCTCATTGTAGTTTTGATTTGCATTTATCTAATAATTAGTGATGTTAAGCATTTTTTCATATGCCTACTGGCCATCTGTATGTCTTTGAATAATTCAAATAAATTTTTAGCTCTCACTTTTCTCATTGTAAAATGAAAAGAGCTATTCAAAATGATATCTAAATTCTAGCTTCTAACCCTAAAATTCTGTGTTTCTATGACTAACTCAATATTAATTATATGTATTTATTTAGAGGAGGAACCTGAAATTCTCAGAAGACATAGCTTCTTTGATGACAACATATTGCTAAATTCCAGTGGTCCTGTTGAACATAGTTCTGGAAGCCTCATTGGAGAAATATTTCTGTTCTGTGACAGTGGAGATGGATTTGGAGATGAAGGAGCTGCAGGAGAAATATTTGGTATACTATCTGGTCATATAGAAATTGGATATTTGTTTCAGTCAAATTACATAACATACTGGAAGTTTTATTCCATCAAACTAAAATTTCAGATATGCTTCTGGGTCATATAGGTCAACACATTTTTTTACACAAGTTTTCAAAGCCTATGGTATATTTAAAAATTTAGGCTAGTTCCAAGTAAATAGCTATCTGTTTAAACACATTTATCATATAAGTTCTTGTTTTTATTTTTACAAATTTCTAGTCTTTAGAGGGGAAGAAGTGAGGTAAATATATTCCTCACAAAATATACTAGATTGTATACTAGAAAACATTGTTTTCTTTAGCAGAAATTGTGGGACAGCTATTCTAAAGGATCTGTCCAGCATTTTATATTATTATTTTATATTATTATTTTATATTTATATTATTATATTATTTTAAAGTCATCATAGAAATAAGATAGAGAAAACTTGGAAATCGAAATGCACTTAATTTTAAAGATACTAACTATTATATATCAAATCTTTTTTTTAAATTCTCTAGTTTACAGTAAAAGGCTGGTTATGGCAAACTTTTTGAAATTTGAAAACTACGAAAAATAGTGGCTCTACCTTAGATCTCTACCAAAGGAGTATGAAAACTTTTACTTCTTAATTTGAAATCTAAACATGGCTTTGTAACAAGGCTACTATCTTGGTAGTTTAGTAAATGTTTCCTGAAATAAACGTTTATAAATAGACTTTTAATAAAGGAAAGGAAATTAAATATATAAAATTCTACGTCATACTGCATAAAATGTGGTAGTCTATATAACCAGTCAAATCTAATTAAGCAGGGTTCACTCATTTTTGTATCCCATCACAACTCCTTGTATGCAATACTGTCAAGTGTTTAGTGAACAAATGACAGATTCAACTCTGTATAACCAAAGTGTTTATTGTGTTTTCAAGACAATCTATTGCAAGATGATCAGAATATCCTGTTAGAAGACATGCATTTAAATAGAGAAATTTCCATGCTTCCTGAGCCTCCCGATACTATAGTGGGTATGTTGTTTCTTTTCTGTAGAATGTGAACAGATACTAATATTCAAATTAAGCCTCAAAACTTATGGGTTTAAGTAGCAGTATAGTATAGTGAAAGATAATAAAGAGTGTTGTCCCTCAAACTCTTAGTCTGACTTTAGATAATATAGGATAGAAAACTAAGTTCTGGGAAAAGTACAATGATGGGTATTTAATCGGGATTGGGTTTATTTGTTATGAGAGCACATTTAAATACTCTGCCAAAATACCCTGCTTTTGAATCATTAAAATAATATATGTTACATAGTAAAAGCATCATTAATGTTTGACACTAACATGGTTATTAATTATTAATATCACATTAATATTAATATAGCTTGACAATCTATATATAATTTGATAGAAATTATAAATTTGGGGATATTTTCTACTTGAAATTGATGTGAAAGTACCTCAGATGATTTGAAGTCTTGTAGTCTGATTTTTCTTAAGAATTAAAAGAATGATTAGCCCCATTTTGATGTTTCACTCTTTTTGATGTTACATTTGCTTTCTAACACAGTAGTAGAAATTTTAAATGTAAAAAGAGGCAATAAAAATTTAGTTATGTGTGGTTCTTTATGGGTCAACTAATCATTAACAGAACACAAATCTTTTAGCAGACATATTGCCAAATTTATGTCAATCATTTATTGTGGTTCCTATCTCTGTTTTCACTTCTGATGTGACTGTAGCCCAGCCTTAGATGTGACAGGTGCAAAAGAGGGTGATACTACTTGACTCACCTGAACACTGCAGGCCCCAGACTGTATAATCTCTGAGTCTCTCCAGCTCTATTAAATACATGATTCTAAGAATTCAGATGTGGCTCCAGTTAGCAATATAAATCTACAGTTAGTTTATCTTTCACTTTAATTCTCATACAGTCCTCTAGTTTGCAACATAACCATTATTTTTTTTAATAAATCCTTTTATGGCAACGTTGATTAGTAGAACCAGATAATCCTGAGTGTGTATGTCGACCTGAAAATGAAAAAATGGATGAAAGCACATTATCAAATGAAGAGGAAGGATTTACCCTTGAGCCAATTGATACTTCAGGTCAGAGTCATTCATGTTTTTATGTTTAGTTTTGATGCACTACTATCTTATTTACCCTGAGATATTTTAATAATTCTTAAAATATTATAGGAGGTAGTCAATCTAGTAATAACATTCATAATACAATAAGGGAAAGGTGTGAAGAAAATTTGGGATGGTCCTTTCATTATATTCAGTCCTGGTCAAACCATCTATCCAGCTTGGGAAACTGGAAAATGTAAAACAGAGTTCAGTTCCAATAGTTATCAAGCCATTATTCTGGGCACACAAATGAAGACATAGTTCCTGCTTTTAAGAAGCTTACAGTCTGATCAGGAGATAAATAAGCATGCAATATAAAATAAGACAGAGTAAAAGGGTCAGAATAGAGGCACTGAATATGAATCTAATATATAACTAGATCTTTTAAGAATATCCTAATTTTAAGTAGTATAATTGATATTTCAGTTTATAAACTCAGGCATGCAAAGAATAAAGCATTCAACGTTTTCTTCGCGAAATTCAACTCTGAGCCTCTATCCCACTTGGTTGGCAAGAAATGCAATCTGCAAACCTCCCCTATTTGCCCTGAGCCATGTATAGTATCAAAGTTTGGGGGAGGGGTACAGCAGGTGGAAGGGAACCTCTGGTCATCAGCCACACCACCGTGTGATACCCAGTGTCCCAGCCTACATAACCTCTGGAGTCATCACACAGCCAGCCCCTTTGGAATCTTGTCCTAGTCCCAAGATTTTACTGAGGCACATCAGCAAGCAAGTTCCTTTGGCTCCATCTGATCTCAGGTCTCCACCCATTCCAGAAAATCTAACTGCCCCCCACTCCCCTTTTGCATCTTTACTAAGGAAAAGCTTGACTTCTACTTTCTACCCGGCCAAATTAGTTAAAGGAGCAAAATCCCATGGCCCTAACTACCTACTAGGAATTTGTATATGAATTTCAATGGGGGAGGGAAAAATACACTGGAGAAATACAAATTAATGTTTTAAAAAGTTATCCTGTTAGGTAGATATTTTAAGGAACTTTAGGACTGAGTGACTTCCCTCTCAATATACTCTCTGCTCCACATTCCTCAGTTGTCCATTTAGTATATCAACAGGGTGCCTGCCTCCTAAGCACTTTACAAAATGTGTTAACCCTTGGCTGCTGAGACACACTAGCTGTGCAAAAGCCATATAAAACATACTTTTCAGTAGAGAGAAGGGGATTTTCTTCCCAAGTCAACTCTGTAGGTTGTATTGTGGTAGACATTTCTTAGATATGCAATGCCTAGAATATCATTATACAAAGTTGTACAACCTATCACATTTGTATGTATTTATTATATTTAGACATTGCTGAAAAAAGAAAAGGCAAAAAGAGGAAACTGCTCATAGATCCAGTCAAGGAGATCAGTAGCAAAATTATGCATAGACAGCTTACTTCCTTTACGGACACACTCATGGTTTTGGAACTTGCACCTCCTACCCAAAGGTTGATGATGTGGAAGCAGAGGGGAGGAGCAGACACACTTCTGTCAACTGCTGCCCAGGATCTGACTCATGCTGAACTGAAAATGGTAATAGTTTCTATTCTTTTACATGGGTGCCATGTTTGGTGATAAATAAATACATATTTATATTCATATATACAACGGAATTTAAACTTGTGAAAAAATACCCCCTTTTGAATTAATTTGCTGGATGTGTGTGCATGAATAATAGTTTTAACTTTTTAGCATATATGCTTGTATTTTGTTGAATTGCTTTACTTGTACAAAAGCGAGAAACAAAAATGTATATTTTTACAGTTGTTTACAAAATGCTTTGTGTCCTCTGGCTTTAAACTTGGAAGAAAATTGATGCAGAAGGAGTCAGTAAGGGAAGAAATGGGAAGCGAAAACATAGTAGGTGAGACATCCTGATTCTGTTGGTGTTGAGGGGAATGTTGTATAAACAAAACTTTGATTTTACATTTCAAAATTAAGATGGGATTCAATTCCATATTCCCAAGTATAAATGCTCTTAGAAGAGTACTTGAACTTAAAAGAAATTGTTAGATCAGCCTTGCATTCTTCTATGTGGATTAATTTTTGTCCAACAAACTACCTTAAAAAGATGAAGTATATATACTATGTGGACTATTCTTAATCTCACTCTTTCCCACCTCCCCCACCCGCAAAGGGAGTACTCACAAGCCTTCAACAAAGAAAATTTTATATCTCGTAGGATAATGTTTCACTTTAAGACAACTAACATGAAAAATCACTTAGTGATAAGAATAGCATTTAAACAATACAGTTAACCTGAGGTATAGATATATCTATCCCCCTAGAGGATACATGAAATTTTAATAATATTAATAATGAATTATTATTGTGACTATAATAAAGGAATAATAAAGCTAACTTATGTGGTGAGTGAACCTCTGCTTACTGAAGGCATTAAAATCTGCTGAACAATATACTAAGATGGGCTAGGTATATCCATGTTGTCTTGTGAGTTAAATGTGTGGGAACGAGAGTGGAGGAGATAGGTGGTGGAACATGGGGAGTAGAGGTGATAAAGAGGCAGATGAAGGAAAATGGAAGATAAATATGTGAGACTTCGGGTGCTATAAGAAAGTTTGCGCACACTTAAATTCTTGGATTTTAAGTTGTCTGTCAGAAGTTTTCTTTTGTAACAACCATATCCCAATTTTAAGTTTGAAAGATATGTTAGTGAAATCTTTTTTACTTCCTTAATAATTCAGAGACCTCCATGATGGAAGAGCCAAATTCCCTGCAAGAGTTAAGTCAGTCCAAAACTTGGAAGGAAGCGACTGATGGACCTAAGTGTAGCTCTTGTGAGGATACCAATAAAAATATTAACTCTGATGTAAGTTAACCAAAGAGAGTAATAAAAATATTATTATCTTCCTGTCACATACAGTGAAGGAACATTGAGACTCTGGTATATCGTCTTATATTTATAGTTTATATTTCATCTTACGTTATTCTATAACTTCTTTAGTATGTAGCAGCACTACAGGGTAAAACATAATTTACATCTGCAGAACAGTATTTTCTAGAAGTTTAGGATAGTAAATCACAAGATAAGTAGTTTCATACTGAAAGAGTATTTTTCATGGTACACTGAATAAATTATTATACCTGAATCTGGTTATATGCTGAGGTCTCACATTCAATATGTCATGGAATCCTTTAGAACTCTAGAAAATACACCTAAGCTTTGCTTCTGATCATAAGTTCACCCTTCCTAACTCTAAAAATAATATGTGTTAGACCCACCAATTATCTTAGCCTGAAAGACTAAAGATCCATGACCAAAAAAATTTTTTTAAATTTTTACTTGAAGACATAATTTTTATTTGAAAAACAGTTATTAAAAAAATGCAGGGGCTTCCCTGGTGGCGCAGTGGTTGAGAGTCCGCCTGCCGATGCAGGGGACACGGGTTCGTGCCCCGGTCCGGGAAGATCCCACATGCCGCAGAGCGGCTAGGCCCGTGAGCCATGGCCGCTGAGCCTGCGCGTCCAGAGCCTGTGCTCCGCAACGGGAGAGGCCACAACACTGAGAGGCCCGCGTACCGCAAAAAAAAAAAAAAAAAAAAGTAGTTGGAAAAAGTGTGCTGTAAAATATTTTCCCAATGTCACTTTACTGACTGTACAAGTGTAAATATTATACCACACCAGATAAAAAGAAAACAGTGCTTTTCTGGTTTGTTCCATCATCACTGTATTTTGATAACCACTCAGGGAATTGAGAGTCAATCCACATTGAAACTGAATGCCCTTGGAAGGAAAGACAATTTCATAATACATTAAAACAGAATGTGTTTTAATTTGATCATATACTGGATATTGAGATACTGGGTTGCCAGTACTACTCTCTTCCTTATTTGGATTCAGACATTTCTTAGAATGCACCTACTGAAATTATGATTAGGCAAATTTGTTTACTTTATTATTTTTTAACATAGTGACAAAATTTTGGTGCTTGCAGTGAAGGAAAGATTGTTGCACTACTTCTTTTGAACCTTTTACTCCTTTACCCTATACTTATGCTTTAACCTTCAATTTCATTCTTATTCTGCTTCCAAAAATGGTGAACAGATATGAAATATAGTCAGTAATGGAAGCACAGTCAATTTAAATGGACAGAAAAATATTGATTCTGATAATCATTTTCAAATCTTTCAAAAATTCAAACAATTTTTTGTAAAATAACTGCACAATTGAGAGTATCTAAAATGTAGAATATCCATAGAAATTAAAAGGGAAAAAACATGATAGGGCTCCACAAACATGTATATTAAAGAATAAAATGCAACCTCATACTCATGAAAATTTTTAAAAGCTAAAATGAAAAATCAAGTAAGCTATGTTGTGGGAAGCTTCTAACTTAATCACAACCACAGATAACAGCTGGGGAATGAAGCTTGGAGACAGGCTGAAGATGAGAAAGGGGCCAACAGCTTCCATAGCAATGAGAAAAGAGAATGTTGATGAATGGAGAATTTCTCTTTTTCCGTCTTCCTTTTTGTCTTCGTTCCCCTTCCAGAGGACACAGTTTTTCTTCCCTCTTGCTAGTGGCAACTCCAGCAGCAGTGGCAAGAATCCTGTCATGGCCCTAGGTAGGGATATTAATATCCCTTCCGCCACTCTCATTCCCTCTGCTTACAGTTCTTCTTCCTCTGCCACCTGGTTCTGGTATGAGAATAGAGGTAGGGGACTGGGGCAAAGACAAACTGCTTCATAGAAAGTGGTCTCAGCTGTGCAGCAGCAGAGACTTTTGATATGACATCTGTAGTGTTGAGGGAAATAGGAAGGGAAAAGATACGTAGCAAGGAGGGCAGAACATGCAAGTTCTTCATTGTGGGAGGCATAGAGAAAACAGAATATTTAAGTCAGGGATTGCCTATTTGGGATATTTCAGAAATAATATTTTGAGAATGCAGGTAGTATTTTAAATTACTTTTAGAAATGAGCATCCATGTGATTAAAGCATTTAATAAAATGAGATTGTTCCTGTGATGACTACTACTACTGTGATAACTTACCTATATTTCCCTAATTTGCTTTAGCAGGATATTGCTGAAATGGTACCTTCAGCTGCTGAGGAATCATCTTTACTGAATGCCATCTTAGCACAAGAAATTGAAAATTGTCCAATTGAATTGGTAAATAGATGTATAGTCTTAATAATGTTATTTAAAACTTTGTTCCTCAATAGTTAACACCTTATTTACCTAAAAATTGTTTTTAGCTGTCACGTTACTCTCTAAAATTACAATTTAAATTTGTGTTCTTAACAAAGATGTGTATGAGTAGCTTGATAAAACGTATTCAGAATTCCTTTGATCTTTTATTCTTTAATTTATTTTGAAACTTTAAGTAATTTTAAAGAAATGTATGGAATTTTTATACTTATCACAGGTAGTCATGGGTTTAAAATGTTGAGAATCATTGTTTTAAATTATTCTTATAACATCTGTAAAGAAGCAGAGCTGTATTATGGCTATGTCCTAGGGCATTTGAAATTTCATTTTATTTAAAGAAAAATGTATGGGCATTATTTCCCAAAACAATGACTCACGGTCTATACCAAGACCTTGGCTGATATAGACCAAGGTCAGACTCAAGACTTCTAGAGATCAGAAAAAGGGAATGGTCTGCACAGAGGACCACAAGTCAGTAGCAAAGCCAGAGCTAACATGTGACTCACCTGACTCCATATAGATTACTGTCTTATTTCTCTAGTCCTTGTCCCATAGTGCTGAAGGCATTTTTAACATTGTAATGAATTTTAACAAAAGTTTCTTAAATAATATCAAAACACTTACTAATGCCTAATGTTAGTTTGTTTTTAAATAAATTATCTTTACAATGAGTTCCAAGACTATTAAATTGTTTTTTTCATATGACTGACTTCTCTGGATAATCTAGGACAGAATAAATACATGAAATTTTTACCTGAAACATCCAAACAACTGAGCCAGAAGAGAGTTGAGTCACTTTTCGCCTTTCTCTTTGCTCCTAGACACAGGTTATTTTCATACATGGTCAAGAAAACCACAACACAGCACAAGTTCAGCTGTTTTAATAATCCACAGGGCTTTCCACACAATGGACTCAGCTGTAGGTGTCCAGATAGATCAAGTGGACAGGCTTCAGCAAAATGCACAGACTATTTTTTTCTGAGCCTTTTCCTGATTTGTTTAGTTGTACAATATAGGTGAAGCTGCAGTCTCATGGATCTTTAACAAAGAGTTGGGCCATTGCTTTTTACATTTGAAAAATACATTTGTGTATTTAACAATAAAATAAACATTAGTAATTGGGTGAACTAGTTTGTCCCAGAATAAACCAGAAAGAAATAAACATAAATTTTACCTGGAGGAATTCAGAAAACTCTTCAGAATAAAATTGACCATGTTTTCAGATCACTATCTTTGGAATGTAAGAAAGGATGCTGTATAGGCAGAACCAGGAAGCCAGTACAGCTGGCAAGAATGGGAACTTGGCAGTCCCCTTAGCCTCAAAAGATTTAAAATATCATACAGGATATTCTGAAGCTCTCTGAAATCATCTCGGAGTTCATGAAATTGAATGCAATTTTAAGAAGTGTCTGGGCTCCAGAGGTATACACGAAAACTTGACAAACAGTGGAGCTGTGATAAGGGTGACACAGAAGCTGTTAGGTTTCATGGTCAGAGATAGCATTGGGAAAATTATAAAGTAGGTCAGATCTGTGCCACTTGCCTCCCCCAACCCTTTGTAGTCTTGCTTTTTTATCAGACTCATCAGCACCTTTCCTATGCCCAGTTCTGTTCTCAGCTTATAAGGTGTTAGCTGGTAAGGGCTTAGAATGAGTTCCTGTGAAGGGATTTCAACTCTACAATTTTTAAATATTAAGGTGTTTCTGAAAGTGGCTAAAAACTGAAAAGATTGAATCTATTCAAATAACATGAAAGGCCATGGGTTGATCTTTTTCGGACAAGGCACCCTTGAAACTCGTAAGATTCCTAACCCAATTGTACATACTAAACATCACTTATTGTTACAGCTTTTATATCACCAGATAAATTCATATAAAGGCCTTTACAAGGTAGTTCTTCTATAGCTTTTTGTTTACTCCTGTCATCTGAGTTCAGATTGACCAGAGCTGGGACAGTCCTAGCCAAAAGTGGTCATCTTTACTTTTAAAAGTAAGTGCACAATGCCTGGGATGCATCACCAATAGAGATGGCAGAATCTCCAACTCTGGAACCCCTTGTCAGAAGATAGCCTGGGAGTATAAATATAATCCTGTAAAGACTGAGCTATATTTGTATGTTAGTCATATTCTCTCAATTATCAGACTATAAGCTCCTTATTTGGCAGGACCCAGTGTTACAGTTGTGTTTCTTGCGGCAGCTAACACTATGGCTGGCAAGTAGTAAACATTCAGTAAAATTTGGTTAAATGAAATATTATATCAATTATTCAAACAGGAGTCATTGGGGAATGAACAAAATATTGAGGTGGAGAGATGGAATCGAAGAATACTTCAGATGTTAAATAGCTTGCGGGTAAGACTTAGTAGGGTTTGTCAACCCTATTTTTATTTTTAAAAATAAGTAAAATGTTGAGTTCAACCTTCTAAATATTAATAAAAATAAAACAATTTTCATTGTGTTTTTGTTGAGGCCAAATTACACTAGAGTGAAATGATTTTTAAGCTGTATACCCGAGCCTAAATGTGAGTTTGCTTTTAGTGCCTACATGTTCTAATCAATTCTTACCCATTTTCATGTCCCTAGACATCTATTCTATGTCCAGTTCTTGTGTTTAGCAGCCTGTTAACTAATTCTCAATGTGAAACTAAATTTATAACACTTTAAGAATGAAACAGATAATTTTAAAATTTAACTTATATTTTTATCAAAATAATACATGTATATAATTTTGAAAGTTCAGTAGTACTATGCTTAAGGCTGAAAGGGAAACACACAAGTCTTTTGTCCCGCCCCTACTTATTCCTAAGTTCTGCTTACCAGAGGAAACTATATAAACTGTTTCTTTTAGTATTTATATCTATGTTTCTAATTACATGTTCTTACTGCTCTTTCCTAATATTTCAGCTTTATATTTTATCTGTTGACTTCTTTCAGAAGAAAATGAAAATTTAGCTTAGTTATATCTCCCCCACCCCAGTGTATTTTCAGCACAGTATTCAGTGCTTACAATGTTATAACTAGAATAGTCACGATGCAGGTTTGATTGTGACACAGAGCCAAAATGTCAGTGGCTTAAAAAGCTGGAAGTTTATTTCTCTGTCAGGTAGAGTACTATCTGGTATGGCAGCTATGTTCACAAAGTTGTCAGAGGCCCAGGTTCCCTTTATCTCATTTTCTTTATTCTTGGGATCCAAAATGGCTAACTATCCACCATGTCTGCATTCCAATCAGCAGCAAAGTTTCCTTTAAGGGTATATCCCGGAAATTGTATGTATCACTTTTCACGTTTAACTGACCAGCACTTAATCACCTTGCCACATCTAGCTGGGAAACGTAGTCCTTATCTGGCAACCATGGGACCAGCTAATAATTCTATTACTATGGAGGAAGAGGAAAATGGATATTAAGGGACAACCATCAGTTGCCACCACTATGTAAAAATTAGTTTAAATTGAGGCTTCATAAGCATAATTACATTTCTTGCCAACTTTATGGGTTTTTTATTTTGGCGTTAATCTTTACCTCATTTTTCACATTTGCTTAGTATCTATATACCCATCCTTAATTCTTTTTCAAAACTCTCTGACAATAAAATAAAACCCCTTTTAGTATGGTCAAATACATCAATTAATTCATCAGTTCCTTTCTTTTTCCTTGAAAATATCCTTCCCAGAGCTCATCCTCCTCTTGTTCTAATCTAGACTAGTTGCTCTCTAGGTCTGCTCCACAGTTTTTGTCTTGGGACATTCCTTTACCATAACATGGGAATTCCTTTGTCTCTTTCCTATGTTAGTCCCTCTATTTCTGATGATTTGATCTTTATCTTGAATTTTTTTGGTGGTTAACATCCTCTCATAATTTCCTGAGACAAAGAGTGCATAGGAGGTCAACTAATCTATGACAAAGGAGGCAAGGATATACAGTGGAGAAAAGACAGTCTCTTCAATAAGTGCTGCTGGGAAAACTGGACAGCTACATGTAAAAGAATGAGATCAGAACACTCCCTAACACCATACACAAGAATATACTCCAAATGGATTAAAGACCTAAATGTAAGACTGGACGCTATAAAACTCTTAGAGGAAAACATAGGAAGAACACTCTTTGACATAAATCACAGCAAGATCTTTTTTGACCCACCTCCTAGAGTAATGAAAATAAAAACAAAAATAAACAAATGGGACCTAATGAAACTTCAAAGCTTTTGCACAGAAAAGGAAACTATAAACAAGACGAAAAGGCAACCCTCCAAATGGAAGAAAATATTTGCAAATGAACCAATGGACAAAGGATTAATTTCCAAAATATATAAACAGCTCCTGCAGCTCAATATTAAAAAAACAAACAACCCAATCCAAAAATGGGCAGAAAACCTAAGTAGACATTTCTCCAAAGAAGACATACAGATGGCCAAGAAGCACATGAAAAGCTGCTCAACATCACTAATTATTAGAGAAATGCAAATAAAAACTACAATGAGGTATCACCTCACACCGGTTAGAATGGGCATCATCAGGGCTTTCCTGGTGGTGCAGTGGTTGAGAGTCCGCCTGCCGATGCAGGGGACACGGGTTCGTGCCCCGGTCCGGGAAGATCCCACATGCCGCGGAGCGGCTGGGCCCGTGAGCCATGGCCGCTAAGCCTGTGCGTACGGAGCCTGTGCTCTGTAACGGGAGAGGCCACAACAGTGAGAGGCCCGCGTATCGCAAAAAAAAAAAAAAAAAAAAAAAAGAATGGGAATCATCAGAAAATCTACAAACAACAAATGCTAGAGAGGGTGTGGAGGAAAGGGAACCCTCATGCACTGTTGGTGGGAATGTAAATTGATACAGCCACTATGGAGAACAGTATGGAAACTAAAAATAGTATTACCATATGACCCAGTAATCCCAGTACTGGGCATATACCCAGAGAAATCCATAATTCAAAAAGACACATGCACCCCAGTGTTCACTGCAGCACCATTTACAATAGCCAGGTCATGGAAGCAACCTAAATGCCCAGCGACAGACTAATGGATAAAGAAGACGTGGTACATACATACCATGGAATATTACTCAGCTATAAAAAGGAACGAAATTGGGTCATTTGTACAGACGATCCTAGAGACTGTCATACAGAGTGAAGTAAGTGAGAAAGAGAAAAACAAATATAGTATATTAACGCATATATGTGGAACCTAGAAAAATGGTACAGATGAACTGGTTTGCATGGCAGGAATAGAGACACAGATGTAAAGAACAAACATGGACACCAAGGGGGGAAAGTGGCGGGGGGGTGGGGGGTGGGGGGTTGGGGGCGGGTGGTGGTATGAATTGGGAGATTGGGATTGACATGTATACATTAATATGTATAAAATAGATAACAAGAACCTGCTGTATAAAAAATAAACAAATTAAATTAAATTTTTTAAAAAAAAGAGGGCTTCCCTGGTGGCACAGTGGTTAAGAATCCGCCTGCCAATTCAGGGCACATGGGTTCGAGCCCTGGTCCAGGAAGATCCCACATGCCGCAGAGCCAAGAAGTCCATGTGCCGCAACTACTGAGCCTGCGTGCCACAACTACTGAAGCCCATGCGCCTAGAGCCTGTGCTCTGCAACAAGAGAAGCCACCACAGTGAGAAGCCTTCACCCCACAACGAAGAGTAGCCCCTGCTCACCGCAACTAGAGAAAGCCTGTGCACAGCAACGAAGACCCAACACAGCTATAAATAAAAATTAAATTAATTAATTAATCTAAAAAAAAGAGCTCATAAGAGATAGAGGCCCTACATACAAGTCTGAAAATGTCTTTATTTTACCTTTAACTTTATTGGGTGTATCTGAACATAGTTTGAAAATAATAACTCTCAGATCTTGAAGGCTTTGCAACATTTCTAGGCATCTGTGTTGTTATTGAAAAGTCAGATGCTGCTTGGTTGGTGGTCTTTTGTAGGTGACCTTTATTTTCTCTCTGGAAGCTTTTAGATCTTTTCTTTATCCCCAGTGGCGTGAAATTTCATGATGATGTGCTCTGGTATGGGTCTTTTTCATTTATTGTGCTAAACATGTAATAGATTCTTTATTCTGAGAGTTCATGTTCTTGCATTGGAAATTGTTTTGGATTTCCTCCCTGTTAATCTAGTCTCTTTTTCTGCACTACCTATGCGTCAGATGTTGGATCTCCTGAATTGCACCTTTACTTTTTTTTTTTTTTTTTTTTTGCGGTACGCGGGCCTCTCACTGTTGCGGCTTCTCCCGTTGCGGAGCACAGGCTCCGGAAGCGCAGGCTCAGCGGCCATGGCTCACGGGCCCAGCTGCTCCGTGGCATGTGGGATCCTCCCGGACCGGGGCACGAACCCGTGTCCCCTGCATCGGCGGGTGGACTCTCAACCACCGCGCCACCAGGGAAGCCCCTTAGTGATTCTCTTGAATGCATTCTTTTCTGCCCTTGAATGTTAGAAATTTTATCCAAATGTCTCTTAGATCTCTTTTTTTTTTAAGAGTGAGACACCAAAAAGCTGATTGGAGGTTAGATAAGCATGGATGGGGCTTGTAGACTTGTGGTCTTTATAGTGAGATAATTGGGTGGTGCCCCCCCAATACACACACACACACACACACACACACACACACGTCATTATCTATAGGATTTTTTTCCTTGGAATGTTCACTTTCCCAGCTTAATCTTCAGATCTACTGCCTAGGAGATATAAGCATGATGCCCGTGGTTCAGGAACCAAAGGGAGTAAGGGAGAGGCTGCAGTCTCACTGTTTAGACATTAGAATTTCCCATATTCCCCCAGTCTGTAACACTTCTCCTCCACCATCCACAGTGCCTATTATTCCAAGTCTAGAACCTCACTGGTTGATATCTCCAGAAAGACAACTTCCTGCTTCCTGCTAGGTATGGGAGTAGTGGTCTTAAGGTTCTGTGAGGTGGTAGAGTAGACCTGAGGATCTAACTGTTTCCAAGTAACCTTTTAAGGAACTCTCATGTTTTTAGCTTCACCCCTCATTTCCAGCTTATGACATCCTGCTGCCTACAATTCCTGAGCTTTTCCTAGGTTTTGTTTCACTTTGGGGTTTTGTCTTTTGTTTTATTCAAGTGTGTTTATAGGAATGGTATCCCTCTCATCTTGATTCAGGATGCTTTTAGAGCTGCTTCTGTCTGAAGGAGCATCCTTCTGTAAGCCTTGCTTTTATTCCTGTAGGCTGGCGAGAACAAGGAGCAACCAACACACAAAATTACTGTTTGTGCATTGCTAGAGGTGGTAGTGATTTTATGGCATCCTGGGTATTTCATAACCATGGAGTAGGAATTGGGGTTCTGGACCAGGTGCTTCTTCTCATGTTTCCTCTTCTCTTTTGGAGACGGATGAAGGAGATCCTTTGCAAGAGGCACATACTCATGGGGAGGCTGTCACTGCTGGAAATGCTTTTTTTTTTTTTTATTATTTTACAGTTTTCATGTTTTATTGTACTTAACTTAAATTCCACCATTAAATACTGAGCAGAAGTATATGCTGGCCTTATGTCCACATTTTTGACATGTAAAGATAAACGGACGGATGGCCTTAAGGATGTGATATATTAGAGGTTGTAGAATATATTAAATAATTAGAGAATCTGGGGGTAGTAACATTCTGTCTATATACATTTACACATTTAGTGGCACAAGTAAACTCTATAGGGACAGGAAGACAGATGTAAAGCTTTGGGTTGCAATTAGAGGAAAAGCCCATTCAGGACTGAACTGAGAGGTCCTTGCTTGCTGACAGAATCTCCCCTTGACTTCAGACTTTAGACAAACTAAGTATTTTTTTTGTTCAGTATACAAAAACCACTGAATTGTACAAAATCCCTATTAGTCATGAGAAGCAGTAGCAACAAGATAGATTAAGGAATTGGCTCAAGCCAATTAAGATTGTAGGGTCTGGCCAGTCAGAAGTGAGCAGGGCTGGCTGGAGGCTGAAAATCCAATTGGATGTTGCAGTTCAAGTCTGGGATCTATAGATTAGAACAGCCAGCAAGAAACTCAGTCTAGAGGCAGAATGGTTAGTGCATTCCTCAAAAATCCTTGTTCTCCAAATAAGTTCCTAAAAGACTTTCCTCAAACAGGGTCAAATTTCTGTATCTCAAGTTGGCTTGCTTTTTGCTGGCTTTCCTCTCTGCTGGCATGTAGGGTTCGGCTTTCTCTAAGTCTGATAGTCTTCCACTTTGTATTTCTCTCCTTCCTTTATTCCTTTACCTTCATTTTAAAGGAGTTTCTGGAGGAAACAGAATAATCCTCTCAGGGTGTTTTTCAAAAGGATTCCTGGAATTGAGAAGGCTGTCCCTGCTCTCTCCCTGGGGAAAAAGCCACCTGATCTGCATTTTGTCTCCTCAAGAGGGGGGGATAAATGAAGGCTTGGCATGCCATCTCTGAAAGGTTGCTGACACTGGGCTGCTCCTTTGGTTGAGATAAAGTATGATAAATTATTTAACTTATTGATTTGTTAAGTGTTATGGACTGGCAAAAAAAAACAAAACAAAACAGAACAGAAAAACCCTTGTATATGTTATTTAAAAAAAAAAATGCTTCACAGCTATCAAATTAGTACAATACTCACAGGGATACTGACCAGTATTCACCACAGTATTTCTAACTAAAAAACAATACTCCTGTTCTAGAAATCTGATTCCAGGTACGTAGTCTAATTAAATACTTTATTGTACCTCAGTTTTTTCTAGTAGATTCACAGGTGTCCTATAGTGAATCCAACATCTTTTTAATCTGTGCAAAGAAACTGGGAGATGTATTTAGTCATATTCCCCTGCCATTACATTTACCACTAGAGTTGTTTAGTCACCCCCATCCTGCAGTACCTTTAAAGAAAACAAGCCTGATAGGCTGATAATTTTCATTGATTTTGAAGATTCCCAAGGTCCTGTGGACTTTTTTCTGCCTGCAAGTCTAAATTAATTTGCACTTTCTCCAGGAGCCATTTATGTTAACATCAATTTTTTAAAAGACCTAACATTTGTACAACACATTAGAAATTTGTGTAATACTTTAGAGTTCTTTTGCATGTATTTTCTCAATGAACCAAGCTGTGCTCAATGACCTATGATGTTTTTTATGTTTCCTAATGAGTCATTTGCATTTCTCCATTTAAGAATTTCACAGTCACTTATCAAAAATATCAATATTTTGTTGTTCATTATGCATCCACAGCCTGCTTTATTTCTAATCATCTTGTTTCCCTTTCCTTTCTTCTTTTATAATTGTTTTCCCAGGAATCCAACAAGATGGGAATGCAGTACTTTAGTCTGATGAAGCTCTGCAGAAATAATGACCGAAAACAAGCTGCAGCCAAATTTTATAGCTTTCTTGTCCTAAAAAAACAGCGGGCTATTGAGCTGAGGCAGAGTGCTCCCTATGCAGATATTATAGCTACAGAGGGACCAATGTTCCATAAAATGTGAAGGAAACCCAGAACATGCAGATTTATGTCACCATTGGAATTTCTTTATAGATTGTTCAGTTTAATGTCAAAGCTGTCTGGAAGCAGCTGAAGGTCTGATCCATTTCATAGATAGGTTGATCTCCATTTCCTCTTTGTAAGCTCAGAATAATCATAGCTAGAATTGGAAACCTATATGCTTACAGCAATACTTAATTATAGCTAAGTAATATTTTAACTTAGCTGACTTGAATGCTTATCATTTACCATTTCCCTGACTTGAACGTTGCATTTAGAATACATTGTTAAAATACTGTATGCCTTCAAGAAACATTCAAGGATTTTTAAAAAATTGGATTATTTACTTAAATTTTATGGGATTAATTAATAATTAACACTTTCTTATTTCCCCACAGACAATAATTTATTTGATCCTAATGCATATCATTCTTGATTTGATATGCCCCGGCTTTTAATCTAATATCTTAATTGAAGAGTTATAAAATTCACCTTAGCTTTTAATTATCTGAGTGGCTTTAGTCTAATAATAGATCATTCAACCTATTTATACACTATTTAATGATTATTATGACCATTATTTATGTATCAGCAAAACTGCTTCTTAACATTAAAAAAATTAACACATACTTATTCAGCATGTTGTCTGCAGCTACAATTCAAGTAAAGGTCACTAAAATAAATGTTCTTTATGTGGTGTTTACTGAGCATTTTTTTTTTTTACATCTTTATTGGAGTATAATTGCTTTACAATGGTGTGTTAGTTTCTGCTTTATAACAAAGTGAATCAGTTATACATATACATATGTTCCCATATCTCTTCCCTCTTGCGTCTCCCTCCCTCTCACCTGCCCTATCCCACCCCTCTAGGTGGTCACAAAGCACCGAGCTGATCTCCCTGTGCTATGCGGCTGCTTTCCAGTAGCTATCTATTTTATGTTTGGTAGTGTATATATGTCCATGCCACTCTCTCACTTTGTCACAGCTTACCCTTCCCCCTCCCCATATCCTCAAGTCCATTCTCTAGTAGGTCTGCGTCTTTATTCCTGTCTTACTCCTAGGTTCTTCATGACATTTTTTTTTCTTAAATTCCATATATATGTGTTAGCATATGGTATTTGTCTTTCTCTTTCTGACTTAATTCACTCTGTATGACAGACTCTAGGTCCATCCACCTCATTACAAATAGCTCAATTTCGTTTCTTTTTATGGCTGAGTAATATTCCATTGTATATATGTGCCAAATCTTCTTTATGCATTCATCCGATGATGGACACTTAGGTTGTTTCCATCTCCAGGCTATTGTAAATAGAGCTGCAATGAACATTTTGGTACATGACTCTTTTTGAATTTTGGTTTTCTCAGGGTATATGCCCAGTAGTGGGATTGCTGGGTCATATGGTAGTTCTATTTGTAGTTTTTTAAGGAACCTCCATACTGTTCTCCATAGTGGCTGTACCTATTCACATTCCCACCAGCAGTGCAAGAGTGTTCCCTTTTCTCCACACCCTCTCCAGCATTTACTGTTTCTAGATTTTTTGATGATGGCCATTCTGACTGGTGTGAGATCATATCTCATTGTAGTTTTGATTTGCACTTCTCTAATGATTAGTGATGTTGAGCATTCTTTCATGTGTTTGTTGGCAGTCTGTATATCTTCTTTGGAGAAATGTCTATTTAGGTCTTCTGCCCATTTTTGGATTGGGTTGTTTGGTTTTTGTTATTGAGCTGCATGAGCTGGTTGTAAATTTTGGAGATTAATCCTTTGTCAGTTGCTTCATTTGCAAATACTTTCTCCCATTCTGAGGGTTGTCTTTTGGGCTTGTTTATGGTTTCCTTTGCTGTGCAAAAGCTTTGCAGTTTCATTAGGTCCCATTTGTTTATTTTTTTTTTATTTCCATTTCTCTAGGAGGTGGGTCAAAAAAGGATCTTGCTGTGAATTATGTCATAGAGTGTTCTGCCTATGTTTTCCTCTAAGAGTTTGATAGTTTCTGGCCTTACATTTAGGTCTTTAATCCATTTTGAGCTTATTTTTTGTATGGTGTTAGGGAGTGATCTAATCTCATACTTTTACATGTACCTGTCCAGTTTTCCCAGCACCACTTATTGAAGAGGCTGTCCTTTCTCCACTGTACTGTCCTTTCTCCTTTATCAAAGATAAGGTGACCATATGTGCGTGGGTTTATCTCTGGGCTTTCTATCCTGTTCCACTGATCTATCTTTCTGTTTTTGTGCCAGTGCCATGCTGTCTTGATTACTGCAGCTTTGTAGTATTGTCTGAAGTCAGGGAGTACTGAGCATTTTTGATATTACAACCATTCTTTTTCTTTTTTCTTAGTTGAAGTTTAAGTTAAGAAAATTTCATGTAATGTTCTGTGAGCTCCATAGTGTGCTATAAAATGAAGCCTGTGGGACTGTCTAAAATACTATTGTATCTGGAATTATGCTAGACTAAATTCTAAATGACCCCTTTGAAAGTATTAACTATAAGTTTTAAATGTCAAAATTGCCTTTTTATAAATTTCCTTTAATTCTTAATCAGCACACAGAAAAAATTGACTTTTTAACTTTGGTGCACAGTTCTATGAATTTTACATGTATAGATTCCTGTAACCACCACCAGAACTAGGATACAAAAAAACTATGTTGTACTATCCCTTAGTAGTCACACCCTTCCCCCATTCTAACTCCTGGCAAGTACTCTTCTACATGACTATAGTTTTATCTTTTTAAGAATGTCATACAAATGCAATTACATAGTATGTAACCTTTTTGAGACTGGCTTCTTTCACTGGGTGTGTCTTTGAGCTTAGTACAAATTGTAGCAAGTGTCAGTGGTTCAATCCTATGTATTGCTGAGTAGTGTTCTGTTGTCTGGATATACCACAGTTTATTTATCCATTTACCCCCGAAGGACATTTAAGTTGTTTCCAGCTTTTGACAATTATAAATAAAGATGCTACTTATACCTGTGTATAGTTTTTTTTTTTTTTTTTTTTTTGCGGTATGCGGGCCTCTCACTGTTGTGGCCTCTCCCGTTGCAGAGCACAGGCTCCGGACGCGCAGGCTCAGCGGCCATGGCTCACGGGCCCAGCCGCTCTGCGGCATGTGGGATCTTCCCGGACTGGGGCACGAACCCGTGTCCCCTGCATCAGCAGGCGGACTCTCAACCACTGCACCACCAGGGAAGCCCTGTGTATAGTTTTTGTGTGAATAAAAGTTTCTTCTCTAAGATAAATGTCTAGGCCTGGGTCATATGATAAGTGCATGTTTTTTGTTTTTATAATTAGAGTATAGTTGCTTTACAATATTGTGTTAGTTTATACTGTACAGCAAAGTGAATTAGCTATATGTATACACATATCCCCTCTTTTTTGGATTTCCTTCTCATTTAGGTCACCACAGAACACTGAGTAGAGTTCTCTGTGCTATACAGCAGGTTCTCATTAGCCATCTATTTTATACATAGTATCAGTAGTGTATATATGTCAATCCCAATCTCCCAATTCATCCCACTCCCTCCTTCCCCCTTGGTATCCATACGTTTGTTCTCTACATCCATGTCTGTATTTCTGCTTTGTAAATAAGGTCGTCTATACCAATTTTTTCAGATTCCACATATATTTGTTAATATACGATACTTGTTTTTCTCTTTCTGACTTACTTCACTCTGTATGACAGTCTCTAGATCCATCCATAACTCTACAAATGACCCAATTTCATTCCTTTTTATGGCTGAGTAATATTCCATCTTCTTTATCCATTCCTCTGTTGATGGACATTTAGGTTGTTTTCCATGTCCTGCCTATTGTAAATAGTGCTGCAATGAACATTGGGGTGCATGTGTCTTTGAATTATGGTTTTCTCTGGGTATACGCCCAGTAGAGGGATTGCTAGGTCATATGATATTTCTATTTTTAGTTTTTTAAGGAACCTCCATGCTGTTCTCCATAGTGGCTGTATCAATTTACATTTCCACCAAAAATGCATGAGGGTTCCCTTTTCTTCACACCCTCTCCAGCATTTATTGTTTGTAGATTTTTTTGTTGGTTTGTTTTCTTAACATCTTTATTGGAATATAATTGCTTTACAATGGTGTGTTAGTTTCTGCTTTATAACAAAGTGAATCAGCTATACATACACATATATCCCCTCCCTCTTGCGTCTCCCTCCCACCCTCCCTATCCCACTCCTCTAGGTGGTCACAAAGCACCGAGCTGATCTCCCTGTGCTGCTTCCCACTAGCTATCTATTTTACATTCGGTAGTATATATAAATCCATGCCACTCTCTCACTTCGTCCCAGCTTACCCTTCCCCCTCCCCATGTCCTCAAGTCCGTTCTCTACATCTGCATCTTTATTCCTATCCTGCCCCTAGGATCTTCATAACCAATTTTTTTTGCCTTAGATTCCATATATATGTGTTAGCATACAGTATTTGTTTTTCTCTTTCTGACTTACTTCACTCTGTATGACAGACTCTAGGTCCATCCACCTCACTACAAACAACTCAATTTTGTTTCTTTGTATGGCTGAGTAATATTCCATTGTATATATGTGCCACATTTTCTTTATCCATTCATCTGTTGATGGACACTTAGGTTGCTTCCATGTCCTGGCTATTGTAAATAGAGCTTCAGTGAACATTGTGGTACATGACTCTTTTTGAATAATGGTTTTCTCAGGGTATATGCCCAGTAGTGGGATTGCTGGGTAGTATGGTAGTTTTATTTTTAGTTTTTTAAGGAACCTCCATACTGTTCTCCATAGTGGCTGTATCAGTTTACATTCCCACCAACAGTGCAAGCGGGTTCCCTTTTCTCCACACCCTCTCCAGCATTTATTTGTAGATTTTTTGATGGTGACCATTATGACTGGTGTGAGGTGATACCTCATTGAATTTTTTTTTTAATTTTTGAATTTTATTACTTTTTAATACAGCAAGTTCTTATTAGTTACCCATTTTACACATATTACTGTATATATGTCAATCCCAATCTCCCAATCCATCACACCACTGCCATCACTCCGCCCCACCACTTTCCCCCCTTGGTGTCCATACGTTTTTTCTCTATATCTGTGTCTTTATTTCTGCCCTGAAAACCGATTCATCTGTACCATTTTTCTAGGTTCCACATATATGTGTTAATATATGATATTTGTTTTTTTTTTCTGCCTTACTTCACTCTGTATGACAGTCTCTAGATCCATCCACGTCTCTACAAATGACCCAATTTCGTTTTTATGGCTGAGTAATATTCCATTGTATACCTGTACCACATCTTTTTATCCATTTGTCTGTCGATGGGCATTTAGGTTGCTTCCATGACCTGGTTTTGTAAATAGTGCTGCAATAAATATTGGGGTGCATGTGTCTTTTCGAATTATGGTTTTCTCTGGATATATGCCAAGTATTGGGATTGCTGGGTCATATGGTAATGCTATTTTTAGTTTTTTAAGGAACCGCCATACTGTTCTCCATAGTGGCTGTGTCAATTTACATTCCCACCAACAGTGCATGAGGGTTCCCATTTCTCCACACCCTCTCCAGCATTTGTTGTTTGTAGATTTTCTGATGATGCCCATTCTAACTGGTGTGAGGTGATACCTCATTGTAGTTTTGATTTGCATTTCTCTAATAATTAGTGATGTTGAGCAGCTTTTCATGTGCTTCTTGACCATCTGTATGTCTTCTTTGGAGAAATGTCCATTTAGGTCTTCTGCCCATTTTTGGATTGGGTTATTATTTTTTTATATTCAGCTGCATGAGCTGTTTATATATTTTGGAGATTACTCCTTTGTCCACTGATTCGTTTGCAAATATTTTCTCCCATTCTGAGGGTTGTCTTTTCATCTTCTTTGTAGTTTCCTTTGCTTTGAAAAAGCTTTTAAGTTTCATTAGGTCCCATTTTTTAATTTTTGTTTTTATTTCCATTACTCTAGGAGGTAGATCAAAAAAGATCTTGCTGTGATTCATGTCAAAGAGTGTTCTTCCTATGTTTTCCTCTAAGAGTTTTATAGTGTCTGGTCTTACATTTAGGTCTCGAATCCATTTTGAGTTTATTTTTGTGTATGGTGTTAGGGAGTGTTCTAATTTCATTCTTTTACATTTAGCTGTCCAGTTTTCCCAGCAGCACTTATTGGAGAGACTGTCTTTTCTCCATTGCATATCCTTGCCTCCTTTGTCATAGAGTAGTTGACCATAGGTGTGTGGGTTTATCTCTGGGCTTTCTATCCTATTCCATTGATCTATATTTCTGTTTTGGTGCCAGTACCATATTGTCTTGATTACTGTAGCTTTGTAGTATAGTCTGAAGTCAGGGAGTCTATTCTTCCAACTCCATTTTTTCCCCTCAAGACTGCTTTGGCTACTCGGGGTCTTTTGTGTCTCCATACAAATTTTAAGATTTTTTGTTCTAGTTCTGTAAAAACTGCCATTGGTAATTTTGTAGGGATTGCATTGAATCTGTAGATTGCTTTGGGTAGTATAGTCATTTTCACAATATTGATTCTTCCAATCCAACAACATGGTATATTCCTCCATCTGTTGGTATCATCTTTAATTTCTTTCATCAGTGTCTTATAGTTTTCTGCATACAGGTCTTTTGTTTCCTTAGGTAAGTTTATTCGTAGGTAGTTTATTCTTTTTGTTGCAATGGTAAATGGGAGTGTTTCCTTAATTTCTCTTTCAGATTTTTCATCATTAGTGTATAGGAATGCAAGAGATTTCTGTGCATTAATTTTGTATACTGCACCTTTACCAAATTCATTCATTAGCTTTAGTAGTTTTCTGGTGGCATCTTTAGGATTCTTTATGTAGTGTCATGTCATCTGCAAACAGTGACAGTTTTACATTTTCTCTTCCAATTTGTATCCCTTTTATTTCTTTTTCTTCTGTGATTGCCATGGCTAGGACTTCCAAAACTATGTTGAATAATAGAGGCGAGAGAGGACATCCTTGTCTTGTTCCTCATCTTAGAGGAAATGCTTTCAGTTTTTCACCATTGAGAATGATGTTTGCTGTGGGTTTGTCATATATGGCCTTTATTATGTTGAGGTAGGTTCCCTCTATGCCCAGTTTCTGGAGATTTTTTTTATCATAAATGGGTGTTGAATTTTATCAAAAGCTTTTTCTGCATCTATTGAAATGATCATATGGTTTTTATTCTTCAGTTTGTTAAT
Organism: Delphinapterus leucas; assembly: GCF_059928025.1. Taxonomy (NCBI): domain Eukaryota; kingdom Metazoa; phylum Chordata; class Mammalia; order Artiodactyla; family Monodontidae; genus Delphinapterus; species Delphinapterus leucas. Next base: position 60,588,339 of record NC_143143.1, on the reverse strand, counting down.
ATGGTGTATCACATTGATTGATTTGCGTGTATTGAAGAATCCTTGAATCCCTGGGATAAATCCCACTTGGTCATGGTATTTGATCCTTTTAATGTGTTGTTGGATTCTGTGTGCTAGTATTTCGTTGAGGATTTTTGCATCTATATTCATCAGTGATATTGGTCTGTAATTTTCTTTTTTTGTAGTATCTTTGTCTGGTTTTGCTATCAGGTGATGGTGGCCTCATAGAATGAGTTTGGGAGTGTTCCTTCCTCCACAAATTTTTGGAAGAGTTTGAGAATGATTGGTGTTAGCTCTTCTCTAAATGTTTGATAGATTTCACCTGTGAAGCCATTTGGTGCTGGACTTTTGTTTGTTGGAAGATTTTTATTCACAGTTTCAATTTCATTACTTGTGATTCGTCTGTTCACATTTTCTATTTCTTCCTGGTTCAGTCTTGGAAGGTTCTACCTTTCTAAGAAGTTGTCCATTTCTTCCAGGTTGTCCATTTTATTGGCATAGAGTTGCTTGCAGTAGTCTCTTAGAATGTTTTGTATTTCTGTGGTGTCTGTTGTAACTTCTCCTTTTTCATTTCTAATTTTATTGATATGAGTCCTCTCCCTCTTTTTCTTGATGAGTCTGGCTAATGGTTGATCAATTTTGTTTATCTTCTCAAAGAGCCAGCTTTTAGTTTTATTGATCTTTGCTACTGTTTTCTTTGTTTCTATTTCATTTATTTCTGCTATGATCTTTATGACTTCTTCCTCCTACTAATTTTGGGTTTTGTTTGTTCTTCATTCTCTTGTTCCTTTAGATGTAAGGTTAGTTTGTTTATTTGAGATGTTTCTTGTTTCTTCAGGTAGGCTTGTATTGCTATAAACTTCCCTCTTAAAACTGCTTTTACTGCATCCCATAGATTTTGGATCATTGTGTTTTTCTTGTAATTTGTCTCTAGGTATTTTTTGATTTCCTCTTTCACTTCTTCAGTGATCTCTTGGTTATTTAGTAACGTAGTGTTTAGCCTCCATGTGTTTGTGCAGTTTTTACGTTTTTTTCCCTGTAATTGATTTCTAATCTCATAGTGCTATGGTCAGAAATGATGCTTGATATGATTTCAATTTTTTAAAATTTACTGAGGCTTGACTTGTGACCCAAGACGTGATCTAATCTGGAGAATGTTCCGTGTGCACTTGAGAAGAAAGTGTAATCTGCTGGTTTGGGATGGAATGTCCTATAAATATCAATTAAATCTATCTGGTCTATTGTGTCATTTAAAGCTTGTGTTTCCTTATTTATTTTCTGTTTGGATGATCTGTCCATTGATGTAAGTGTGGTGTTAAAGTCCCCCACTATTATTGTGTTACTGTTGATTTACTCTTTTATAGCTGTTAGCAGTTGCCTTATGTATTGAGGTGCTCTTATGTTGGGTGCATATATATTTATAATTGTTATATCTTCTCTTGGATTGATCCCTTGATCAATATGTAGTGTCCTTCCTTGTCTCTTGGAACATTCTTTATTTTAAAGTCTATTTTATCTGGTATGGGTATTGCTACTCCAGCTTTCTTTTGATTTCCATTTTCACGGAATATCTTTTTCCATCTCCTCACTTTCAGTGTGTTTGTGTCCCTAGGTCTGAAGTGGGTCTCTTGTAGATAGTATATATATGGGTCTTGTTTTTGTATCCAGTCAGGGAGCCTGTGTCTTTTGTTTGGAGCATTTAATCTATTCTCGTTTAAGGTAATTATCGATATGTATGTTCCTATTACAATTTTCTTAATTGTTAGGGGTTTGTTTTTGTAGGTCCTTTTCTTCTCTTGTGTTTCCCACTTAGTGAAGTTCCTTTAGCATTTTTTTGTACAGCTGGTTTGGTGGTGCTGAATTCTCTTAGCTTTTGCTTGTCTGTAAAGCTTTTGATTTCTCCCTTGAATCTGAATGAGATCCTTGCCGGGTAGAGTAATTTTGGTTGTAGGTTCTTCCCTTTCATCACTTTAAATATATCATGCCAATCCCTTCTGCCTTGTAGAGTTTCTGCTGAGAAATCAGCTGTTAACCTTATGGGAGTTCCCTTGTACGTTATTTGTCATTTTTCCCTTGCTGCTTTCAATAAGTTTTCTTTGTCTTTAATTTTTGCTAATTTGATTACTATATGTCTTGGCATGTTTCTCCTTGAGTTTATCCTGCCTGGGATTCTCTGAGCTTCCTGGACTTGGGTGGCTATTTCCTTTCCCACATTAGGGAAATTTTCGAATACAATCTCTTCAAATATTTTCTCAGGTACTTTCTCTCTCTCTCTTCTCCTTCTGGGACCCCTATAAAGCAAATGTTGTTGCGTCTAATGTTGTCCCAGAGGTCCCTTAGGCTGTCTTCATTTCTTTTCATTCTTTTTTCTTTATTGTGTTCCACGACAGTGAATTCCACCTTTCTCTCTTCCAGGTCACTTATCCATTCTTCTGCCTCAGTTATTCTGCTGTTGCTTCCTTCTAGTCTGTTTTTCATTTCAGTTATTTTATTGTTCATCTCTGTCTGTTCTTTAATTCTACTAGGTGTTTGTTCCTTAATTCTTCTAGGCTTTTGTTAAACATTTCTTGCATCTTCCCGATCTTTGCCTCCATTCTTTTTCCAAGGTCCTGGATCATCTTCACTATCATTATTTTTCTGGAAGGTTGCCTGTCTCCACTCCATTTAGTTGTTTTTCTGGGGTTTTATTTTGTTCCTTCATCTGGTACATAGCCCTCTGCCTTTTCATCTTGTGTAGTTTTCTGTGAATGTGTTTTTTGTTCCACACGCTGCAGGATTGTAGCTCTTCTTGCTTCTCCTGTCTGCCCTCTGGTGGATGAGGCTATCTAAGAGGCTTGTGCAAGTTTCCTTATAGGATGGACTGGTTGTGGGTCAAGCTGGTTGTTGCTCTGATGGGCAGTGCTCAAAACTTTAATCTGCTTGTCTGCTGGTGGGTGGGGCTGGGTTCCCTCCCTGTTGGTTGTTTGGCCTGAGGCGACCCAACACTGAAGCCTACCTGGGCTCTTTGGTGGGGCTAATGGCGGACTCTGGGAGGGCTCACGCCAAGGAGTACTTCCCAGAAGTTCTGCTGCCAGTGTCCTTGTCCCCACGGTGAGCCACAGCCACCCCCTGCCTCTGCAGGAGACCCTCCAACACTAGTAGGTAGGTCTGGTTCGGCCTCCTATGGGATTACTGCTCCTTCCCCTTGGTCCCAATACGCACACTACTTTGTGTGTGTCCTCCAAGAGTGGAGTCTCTGTTTCCTCCAGTCCTGTTGAAGTCCTGCAAGCAAATCCTGCTAGGCTTCAAAGTCTGATCCTCTAGGAATTCGTCCTCCCGTTGTTGGACCCCCAGGTTGGGAAGCCTGACGTGGGGCTCAGAACCTTCACTCCAGTGGGTGGACTTCTGTGGTATACGTGTTCTCCAGTTTGCAAGTCACCCACCCAGCAGTTATGGGAATTGATTGTATTGTGATTGCACCCCTCCTACCGTCTCATTGTGGCTCCTTCTTTGTCTTTGGATGTGGGGCATCTTTGTTGGTGAGTTCCAGTGTATTCCTATCAATGATTGTTCAGCAGTTAGTTGTGATTCTGGTGCTCTCGCAAGAGGGAGTCCGGTTTTATATATATATTTTAATGAGTGTATGTTGAAACTTGTTAAATGCTTTTCCTGAATTGATTAGATACTGAGGTTTTTCTCTAGACTATTAAATATTACACCAACCAAGTTTTTTTGGCTGTGTTGGGTCTTCGTTGCTGTGCGTGGGCTTTCTCTAGTTGTGGCAAGTGGGGGCTACTCTTCGTTGCAGTGCACAGACTTCTCATTGTCCTGGCTTCTCGTGTTGCAGAGCACAGGCTCTAGGTGCGGGGGCTTCAGTAGTTGTGGTATGCAGGCTCAGTAGTTGTGGCCCTTGGGCCCTAGAGCGCAGGCTCAGTAGTTGTGGTGTGTGGGCTTTTTTGCTCTGCGGCATGTGGGATCTTCCTTGTCCAGGGCTCAAACCCGTGTCCCCTGCATTGGCAGGCAGATTCTTAACCACTGCACCACCAGGGAAGCCCACCAACCAAGTTTTGAATTTTTAACCAGCTTTACATATCCAGGATAAACTCTACTTGGTCATGGTATATTATTTCTTTTATGTATCATTGGATTCAATTTGCTAATATAGTTTAACAGCTTTACTGAGATATAATTCACATATGATAAAAGTTTTAAAGTGTTAAAAAAAACCTTTTATAAAGTGTTAAATTCATGGTTTTTCATATATTCACAGTATTATGCAACCAATACCATTATCTCATTTTAGAACATTTTAATCATTCATATAGCAACCCCATACTCATAAGCAATGACTCTTCACTCCCTCCTTCCCCACAGCTCCTGGCAACAAGTAATCCACTTTCTGTCACTCGTATAATATATGGCTTTTTGTTTCTGGCTTTTTTTCACTTAGCATAATGTTCATTTATGTTATAGAATATATCTGTACCTCATTCCTTTTAATGGTCAAATTAATATTCCATTATATGGATATGCATTTTGTTTATCCATTCATCTGTTGCTGGACATATGAGTCGTTTCCATTTTTTGACTATAATGAATAATGTTGCTGTGAACAACAGTTTATAATTTTTTGTGTATACATGTTTTCATCTTTCCTGGATGTATATGTAGGGGTGGAATTGCTGGGTCATATGATAATTCTATGTTTAACTTTTTAAGGAATTGTCAAGCTGTTTTCCAAAGTACCTGTGCCATTTTAACTTTCCACCAACAATATATGAGAGTTCCAATTTCTCTATATCTTTGCCAACACTTGCTATTGCCCCTTTTTTGATTATAGCTATCCTAGTGAGTATAAAGTAATATCTCATGGTGTTGATTTGCATTTTCCTAATAACTAATGATGTTGATCATCTTTTCACATAGATTTGCTAGTATTTTGTTTAGGATTTTTGCATCTGTGTTCATGAGGGATATTGGTCTGTGTTTGTTTTTTCTTGTACTGCCTTTTTCTGATCTTGGTATCAGGGAAGTACTGACCTCATAAAAATAACTTGGAAAGTGTTTCCTCCTATTTTATTTTTCTGTGAAAAGACTGTGTAGATCTGGTACTATTTCTTCTTTAAGTGTTTGGTAGAAGTCACCCATGAAACCATCTGGATCTGGAGTTTTATATTTTGGAATGTTTTAAACTATGAATTCAATTTTTAAAATAGTTGTAAGGCTATGCAGTTATCTATTTCATTTTGGGTGAGTTTTAGTAGTTTGTGGTTTTCAAGGAATTGTTCCATCTCATCTAAATTGGTGATTATGTGTGTAGAGTTGTTTAGAGTGTTCCCTAATTATCCTTTTAATGTCTGCAGGGTCCATAGTAATAACCCATCTTTCATTTCATGTATTGTTAATTTGTATCTTCTCTCTTTTTTTCTTTTAAATCACATTAGAGGCTTATCAATTTTATTGGTCTTTTCAAAGAACCAGCTTTTGGTTTCACTGATTTTCTCCTTTGCTTTTCTTTTTCAGTTTCATTGATTTCTGGTGTGATATTTATTGTTTCCTTCCTGCAGCTTGCTTTGAGTTTATTTTGCTCTTATTTTTTAGTTTTATTAAGGTGGAAGCTTAATTGATTTGAGACCTTCTTTAAACAGTTAATGCTATATATTTCCCTCCAAGCACTGCTTTAGCTGCATTGCACAAATTTTGACATGTTGTATTTTCATTTTTGTTCAGTTCAAAATATTTTCTAATTTCCCTTGAGACTTCCACTTTGACCTGTGGATTATTTAGAAGTATGTTGTTTAATTTTCAAGGGAGAGTTTCCTGTTACCTTTCTGCAATTATTTCTAGTCTAATTCATTATGGTCAGAGAACATACTTTAAATGATTATGATTCTTTTAAATTTATTAAGGTTTGTTTTATGACCTAGTGTAGGGTCTGTCTTGATGGATGACACTTGAATATATTCTGCAGTTGTTAGGTGAAATGTCAATTGAACCTAGTTGGTTGTTAGTGCTATTCAGTTCTTCTATATCCTGGCTTATTTGCTGTCTACTAGTTCTACTGATTACAGAGAAAGGAGTGTTCATGTCTGCAACTATAATTATGAATCTATTTATTCTCTCGGTTATGACAAGTTTTGCTTCATGTATTTTGAAGCTCTTCTACAATTATTTACAATTATTATGTCTTCCTTGTGAAATGACCCTTTTATTTTTATATAATGATTCTCTTTATCTCTGGTAATTTTCTTTGCTTTGAAGTCTACTTTTTCTCATATTAAGCCATTCCAGCTCTCCTTTAATTCGTATTATGGTATATCTTTCCCCATCTTTTATTTTTAGCTTACCTATATCATTATATTTAAAGTGAGTTTCTTGTAGAAAGCGTCTAATTAAGTCATTTTTTTATCCATCCTGAAAATCTCTGTTTAATTGATGTTTATACATTTAATGTAAATATTGACATGTTTGGATTTAGATCTACCATTTTATTATTTGTTTACTGTTTGTTTCCTCTATTTTTCATTCCTCTGTTTCCTCCTTTCTTGCCCTCTTTTGGAATATTTGAACTTTTTTTTTTAGAATTCCATTTTAATTTATCTGTTGTTTTTTACTATATCTTTTGTTATAGATATTCTTAAATGGTTTCTTTAAGGATTACAAAATAAATACTTAACTTTTCACAGTCTACTTAGAATCAGTATTTTACCATTTCAAGTGGAGTGTAGAAACCTTGTACCATATAAGTTCCTTTATACTTCCTGCTTTATATGTAATCAAAATTGTCATGTATTACATCTACCTACATTGAAACCCCATCAGACAGTGTTATGATTTTTGCTTTCAACTGTCAAACATATTTTAAAGAATTCAAGAGGAGGACAGTCTATTAAATTTACCCAAATATTTACCATTTTTATTGTCCTTCTTTCCTCCCTGATGTTCTAAGTTTCCTTCTAATATAATTTCCCTTCTGTCTAAAGAATTTCCTTTAACAGTTCTTTCAGAGCAGGTCTGCTGACAACAAATTTTCTTAACTTACCTTTATCTGAGAAATGTCTTTATTTTACTTTTATTCCTGATGGATATTTTTGCTGGGTATAGAATCCTGGTTGACTGCTGTTTTCTGTCAGCAATTTAAAATTCTTGTTCCATTTTTCTCCTGCCCTTCATGGTTTCAGTTGAGAAATTCACAGTTATTCAAATCTTTATTCCTATGTAATTAACACATCATTTTTCTCTGATTGCTTGCAAGATTTTTTCTTTATTTAGTCTTCAGTAGTAACTGGGATCATTATTTTTCTATTATTATCATTATTTGGTTTATCCTCTTTGGGGTTCACCAGAAAGCTGGAGCTTGTAGCTTTGTTTACTCTGCTCTGTTTTGCTGCCTTCTCCCCACAATTGCACCTGCATCTGAAGCCAAATGGTGGGAGGACGGAAAGAGACAAAAGAAAATAAATAAATAAAAATAAAAACAAAAAACCAGCAGAGGCTCACACTCTCTTAGGACTACAGATACTTGATTGGAGAAGTTTTTCCTCCCTCAGAGTTTTAGGGATCTGTGGGTCCCTGATGTCACAGCCACCACTGCAGGATTCCCTGGGAGCTTGGGCATGAGATAATGGAGAAAAGATTAAAAAATAAAAGAAAAATTATTTCCCCCTCTCACCCTGAGCATTAGGGGTCTCCTTTCCTAACCCTAAAGTCAGAACTAGGGAGATTCATGGGCACTCTCTCTGTGTTGATTCCCCAAGTCCAGGTTTTGGGCTTCCTTCAGACCAGGCTGGGGGATACCAGAGGAAGAAAAACTGGTAAATTCACTAGTCAGTGGTATGTCAGATTCTATCCTTCTTCCCCAATTTCCTGCTAGTATTTTCGGAGTCCTCAAGTAGCTGCTACATACATTTTGTTCAGGTTTATTGTGACATTCAGTGGGAGGAATGTGCTTACCCAGAATTGGAACCAAAATTGCTTTTGAAACTAAACAAATTTAAGTATTTCCCAATGTGTACAAAACAAAAACTACTAATTTCTTTAGAATAATTTGTTTTATGCTTAAAATCCTCACTTATGATAATTTATGTTGCAACTAAACATTGGTTCTCTTCTTCTCAATCACACGCTTTATGTTACTGAGGAGAGATTCTTAACACCATCCCAGATGGGAGTAATGTGGTTAGAGGTCCTCTCTCTTTTTGTGGGGTGAAGTTCCTTGTGGATATTTCTGGGAAATGTAGTCTTCTAAGTACCAAGGGAAAAAACCTGAGGACAAACAAAACATATTTTTTAAATAAGGATCTCAGGAATTATCTCCTGATAAACAAACAACAATTACATGGCTTCCTTTGGTTTTGCTTTAAGTGTAAATAAGTCACTTATATAATTTAGGTGGGCCTTAGGGCAGATAAAACATTTCATCAATTAACTTGCTAATTTAGCATTAGCTTTTTGTTTGTTTGTTTTTAGACAGAAGGCCTTATTTCACATGGCTTTTTCAACTACAATTTCCTATTTCTGCCACGATTGCTGTTATGTTTTTCCACAAAGCATAATATAATCATGGCCATCTGATAGGAGAATTCAGCTTAATTGAATGAGGGAAAAATATTACCAATATGCAAAAAAAACTTATAGGCATTTGTTGCAAAATTATATGTATTGTTATAGAGTGATGGATTTACCACAAATCAGAGCTACACAAAAGATTTAACTTTGAAAAGTAACAGTTAATTTAAAATAATTATTTTTTTCATGTACATTGTAAATATTAACTATTTCTCACCAGGCCAGTATTGCAGAGTCATGATATGAAGTTGGTGAAGTCACTTTACAAATACTTCTCTTGGAAAATTCAGTTTAGGGTGGAGGGTACCAGGTACAGCCTTGCCAAAAGTAGACTGAGACTTTAGGACATAAAAGTCTTAAGAGACGAGGATAGCATCTGGCCTTGTGTTCTTATAGAAGACTAGGGCCTGGCATAATGCATGCTTGCTCTCTCATTCACTTAGTCAATATTTATTGAGCACATGATATGTGTTAGGCACCATTGTAAGCACTGGGGATATGGCAGGAGACAGAACAAAGTCCCTTCCTTCATGGAGTGTACATTCTAGTGGGGGTAATAATGAAAGACTACAAATAGTAAAAATACAATCTGGTGGTGAAATACAGCAAAACTGGGGCAGAGGAAGTGAGGGAGGAGGGAATCACTATTTTATTTTGGGTGGTCAAGGAAGGCCTCCCTGGGACAGTGACATTTGAGCAGAGATCTGGAAGAAGTGACAGATGGTTTGAGCAGAGGAATGACAAATCAGGTAGTTAGGGCTGGTTCAGAAGGAGGGAGACCCTTCCCATTGAGCCCCACTTCCCACACATGGAGCAGATAAGAAACCAGGCCCAGAGAGTGAGTTAACTTATCTAAAGTTGCAGGGCTAGAAGTGGAAACGCTAGGCAGAGAGTCCAGTTTTCTTTACTTTTCCCACTTGTTTTTCCTCTTCTTCCCCTGTGATAGTGGGTGGAAGACAGACACAGAGGGGAAAGGTGTATAATAAACACTTACTTTAGGTTGTGACTGCATATGTTTCCAATGATTCACCATCTTGTTTAAGATTCTTGCTATCATTTTTCTAAGTAGTCTGAGTGCTGTTTGCATTAAATACTCAGAGGTACTTGATTTGAGGAGCGAAAAATGTTCTCAGAGGAATTCGGATCAAATTACTATTTAAGCCAACCGTGTGACAGGGAGTAAGACTATTACCATCATCCGATGTTACAGATGAGAAAGCTGAGGCCCATGGTGGTGAAGGGGCTTGCCCAGGGTCACACGACCTGTCAGTGGGCCAACGTGCTCTCCGCCAGGCCCCGCCGCCCAGTTATAAGTACAGGCCGGTGTGGAGGTACGAGAGGCCCCTAACTCCACGCATGCTGGCGTCTTCCGCGCCCTCTGGAGCAAGACACTAACTATCTCTTTAAGAAGGAAAGTGAAGCGGGCCGCTTACGCAGCTGCCGGCAAGCCGCCGACTGGCTGGTCCCCTCCATCCACCTCACCCTCCCCACCCCCCTCCCTCCCTCCCTCCCGGCAGCCCCAGCCCCAGCGAGCACGCAGCTAGCAGCCTCCAGTAGGGACTCCAGAGAGCAGTTCGGCGGCCTGGGCAGGGCAGCCGAAGCTATGGAAGCCTCCGCAGGTGATGACAGGAACCTCCGGGCCCACCGCCCAGCTGTGCCGCCGCAGCCCAGAGTGCCAAGTGCGGGGTGGGGGGAGGGGAGGCGCGGGCCCCGCAGGGGAGCGGCCGGAGCGCCCGGCGGGCAGCCGGCCCTCCAGGCTTTCTGGCCGCGGCGGCCCAGCTGTCAGCGGTCGGGGACTCGGCTGCCCGCTGTCCCCGCCCGCGCTCACCCGCCCCTGTCTGTCTGTTTTCCCCACCGCCGCAGGTTGCTGATCTGGGCCAGGCAGCTGCAGCAGCGACTGCAGAGGCGCTGCGCCAAGCCGGGCCGGAGTGGTGAGAGCCGGCGGGACTGCGGAGGGCGAGTGGACTCAGGTGAGGAGGCCTCGGCGGAGCAGGGATGGGGGCCTGCGCTGCACCGCGGCGGCCGGCGGGCGGGGGCTGCTCTCTGCGGTAGAATCCCTCAGAGGGCACCAGCCGAGGAGGGGTTAACTGTGACTCATTCTTACCATCCCTTCATTCCCCTACATCCCTCGAAGCGCCCCACCACCACCACCTAGAAATTCACTAATTAGAGGATGCTGGTGGCAGCAGAGAAGATGCCCAAAGTGGGCTATTTGGAGGATTTTAGGAATCACCCCATTCCTATTTGTTTTCCTCTTACGGCATTTGACAAACATTTAAGCCTCTCTCTTTCTTGGAGGAGGAGCAAGAGTACCTGGGGGAGGGGGAAGCAGGGAACCCCACACCCAGCCCAAGGTCAAGTGCCAATGACTGCTTCCTTCCCATATTCTCCCCTGAGAAGAAAAAAATGTCCATGACCCCTAGAGTAGGAGATCTAAGCCTCAGTCTCCATGGATTCTCCACAGGCTGTGATGGTTTCTTCTGCTCCTCGGCAGGGAGCTGGGCTGTTGGGAACACCTCCTAGCCTGGGAAGCACCCATATACCCTTACTCAACCCAGCAGATTGAGGAGAGGCCTGGCAACACACTGCCTGTTTCCTCTGCCTTCTCTGCCCATCTGGAGGTGGGATGGGCTGGAGTTGCTTCCCAGAAAAAGGTGATCTCTGCAGGCATGGTCGGGTAGGGAAAGTGCCAGAGATTGGGGTTCTAGTCCTTTAGCTTGCTTGCAAGTAGCCATCTTAAAATTCTGTAGGCGTGGGTGTCTGTCTGTTAATCTGTTAAATTCAGGAGTTGGATTAGATGGTCTGTACAGTTTTAATATGCCATTCAAGCAGCTCTTACATGTCAGGGGGACATCCCTATTAAAGCAACCCAGAATTTAAACTTGGGTCTATGAAATCATTGGGGTTTCCTCAGTTGATCTTTTTCAACTCGAGACTTCTCAAGTGAAACATTGACTGTGTGGGCCTCGTGGAACCGGAGGTATCAGACAGTCCTATATTGTCATCTCTGTGCCATCACTGGGATGACCTTTGTCAAGTTACCTCCCTTCCCCAAGCTTCAGTTTCCTCATCTGTAAATCTGGGAAGAAGGGTATGTATCTCAGAGGGTTGATATAAGGATTGAATGAGACATATATGAAAGCACTTAAAATAGTGCCTGTGCCTGGCACATAGTAGGTTCTCAGGGACACAGGAGTTGGGAGATAGACTGGAGGAGAGAGGAGGGGTGGCTGCTCTTTGTCCGGTTCTCTCCCACCTCCCCCACCCCACCGGTCTCTTTTACATCCCTGCGGATGGTTCCCTGCCAGGGGATAATGAATGCGGGAGTGTGTTGGGCTGCCAGGCTGAGGGGCCTAGGAAGCAATCAGGAGGTACAAACATTTCCACTGCAAGGGCACTGACGTCATTCCAGCAACGATGGTCCCAAGGAGGCATATATAGCCCAGCACTGGGTTTGGAAAATCTTGGCATCCGAGGGCAGAATCCCTAAAGGGACAGAAGCATCAGAATCTTGTGTGCTGTCAGGGAGTCAGGGACCGTGGCTTTCTGATTTCACATGGATCCCACTGCTGCTCCCTTGCCCTCCCAGGAATCTCTCATTAGAATCTCCATGAGACAAGGAGGTCAAGTTTTTGGTGTCTGTATTTTCTATTCTCTACCTTCCCTCCTGCTGTCCTGTTCAGCCTTTCATTCATCTTTTCTTGCTCCAGTTTATTTCAAAGATACATTCTGCCGCTTGACAGCATGATAAAGAAGCCTCCCCATAGGGTGGGGCAGGGCATTTTACTGCTGCACCATTTGGACCAAAAGAAGTTGTTATGTGCCCACCTGCCCTCAATCCCCATTAGATTGTGAGCTCCTTCCGGCAGAGGCATGGACTTATTCCTCTCTGTGTCTCCAATCTCTAGCCCATGGCTAGGCATAAAGTGGGTCCTCAGGAAGTGTTGAATCAAATAAGTTGGAGGAAATTATGTTCCTAAGCCAACCAGGTTAGGGAGAAACTGTGAGAATGTGTTGACAGTGTAGGGAAAAGTGTTTTAAAGTATAGGGTACTGTGCCAGTTGTTGACTATCGTTATTTGTTGCTCTTACTGTTATTGCTACTGCCAGGGGCCAACAGTTGTTTTACCTTCTCCTCAAGTCAGGCTTGAAGGGACTAGATGTGCCTGGGGGGTGTGATTATGTTGACAAACAGATGGTTCTGGCTGGTGAAAGATAAGCATGAAGGGAAGAGGATGGGAAAAGAGTGATTCCATCCACTTCCTGTGTTTCGGGGAGGGGGCAGATAAGGAGAATCAAACGGGCCAAAATGGACATGTAGCAAAAAATCAGGAGACCCAGGTCCCAGGTCTTGTTCCACCACCACCTCAATGTGTGACCTTGGGCCAATCACGCCTCCACTCAAGACCTCTGGGTCTCCAGCTATAAAACGAGAAGACTGGACCACATGATCCCTAAGGCCCCTTCTGGTTCTGACATTTTGTCAAGTGGATTTTGTTAAATAAAAATGAGACAACTATTATTACTTTCAGTATCATTTATGGAATAGCAGACCATTACATATTTTAGGTAATCCTGATAACAGATTATACCACTTTGTTTTGTTTTGTTTTTGTTTTTGCGGTACGTGGGTCTCTCACTGTTGTGGCCTCTCCCGTTGCGGAGCACAGGCTCCGGACGCGCAGGCTCAGCGGCCATGGCTCACGGGCCCAGCCGCTCCGCGGCATGTGGGATTCTCCCGGACCGGGGCACGAACCCGTGTCCCCTGCTTCGGCAGGCGGACTCTCAACCACTGCGCCACCAGGGAAGCCCAGATTATACCACTTTGAAAGATGAGGAGACTGAGGCTTAGAGAGAGTGACTTGCCTAAGACTGCACAGCTCTAAGTGGCAGACTTGTTATCTGACACCCGGTCTATCTGACTTGAAAGGGTGAGCTCTTGCAAAGGTTTCACAACCTCTCCTTGTCATCACTGTGAATTGTGTGTACACTTGCACACGTGCATAAGGCTTTGGAGGAGGGAAAGCTGTGAAGGATTCGTGACAAAAGGTCAGGCATTTCCCCAAAGGGATTGTTGCAGGGGACTCGCTGGGTTGAAGACTGTGTAAGTCAGTGCTGGAAAGTCTTCCTTGCGCTGTGAGCTCTGCTTTGCTGATGGGTGGTGGGTGCCCCTTTACCAAGGAGAACAGCCAGGAGTGAATGACAGTCATGACAGGCACACTTTTTGAGCTCCTCCTATGTCCTGTGCTCTGTTTTACACAGGTTCACTTACTCCTCAGACAATCCTATAAGGTAGGCACTACAATTTTACCCATTTTACAAGTGAGGAAGCCAGGGCAGTGAGGCAAAGGATCTCGCCCAGAGTTACACAGCTAATGTGTAGTAGAACTCGAGACAGTTTAGCTGGAAATGCACTGTCCTGAGAGTTGGAAAGGCTGCTTTTTGTCCGAGCCCTCTCACTGACGGAGTGATTTTGGATCGGCCAGTTTCCTTCTGCATGTCACAAATGGGCTGGATGTGTCTATGGCTCTAAGGGGCCTAAATGCTGCCTTATCCCAGGACAGGAGTGGAGGGGATTCCTTGTCTAGCTAAACATATATCAGCCTTTGTTTATTATTTATTTATCAGGCCCTAGACCAAGTGCACAGGGTAAAGGAAGGAGTAAGAGGCGGTCCCTAGTTTCAAGAAGCTCACGGCTAACAGAGGGAGACAAATATCTAAATGTGTAGGTATGATGAACCATCTAGGAGCTGTGATAATACTGATGTGGGTGTAATGGGACAGGGAGGGGGGATGGCCTTTCCTACTCAGTGGGTCAGGAAGGTGAGGGTGATGCCATTTTCTGTGTTGAATTTGTGTGTAATAATAATAATAATAAATGTTCTACCCAACTTAGGACATTTTCAAACAGTTCTTGGCTCTTGACCCCAGCAACCCAAAAAGTGGCCACAGAGTCTGAGGGGCCATCCAGACTCACTTCTGTGGCACAGTTCCAAAGGAACCATCCATTTGTCTCAGGTGGGCCTGAACCTTCCCTGTCATCAGAGGCCCCTAGAGGCAGGACTCTGAGGCTCCTCTTGGAAAGCCTGTCTAGTGCCTATAACAATCCAATAGGCTTGGGAACTTCTTCCTCATGTCATTCTTTCACCTGTCTGGAGCACCTGACCCCTGGAGAGATGAAGGCATTTACCCGAGATTACTCAGCAAGGCTGGGATCAGAACTCTGGCCTAATGGAATTGCATTTCTGAGCCATATGGGTCACCAGGGACCTAAGGGGCTGTTTCTTCATTTGATGGGCAGCTTGCACTGAGTGGGAGGTTTGATGCAGGTGCTGTGAAGCTTGAGCTGAGGGCCCTTATAGAGGATGAGGCCTGTGTTCCCAGGCTGCTTTTTACTGCTTAGTGGGGAGGTATTTATGAAGTGTTTGTCACATGCTAGCACCTCTGAATTGAGGTGCTGAGCCAACCAAAAGGGAGCAGCTGGGAAGCAGCCTGGTGCAGTGGAAAGAGCCAGCACCGAGGGGCCGGGAGACTCACTTTAGCTCTGCCAGGACTCCCTGGGTGGCCTGGGGTGAGACTCTTTGCTTTTCCACACCTGCAAAATGATAGTCAGAGGTGGTGATCTCTAAGGGCTCTTCATGTGCTGACTGGCTAATAATTCAGTATCTCTTCCCTCTGTTCCAGAACCACTTTAGGGGGTACAAGAGTGGATAGGATACAGATAACTGTAACTTGAGGAAGAATGAGATAAATATAACAAGAGGAATGAACAAATGCTCTGTGAGTTTGCTGGAGGGAGAGGGCTTGGGAAAAGCTCAGTTCAAAAGCCACCTCTTCAAAGATAAGATGAGATGTAGATAGAGGTGGGGTTTTATTGAACCAGGAGGAGTAGCAGAAACATGCTGTCATTCTGTGACAAGAAGGCTGTATAGCAGAGCAATGGTCCTCAGACTTAGACTTCAAAGATCAGTACATTTGGGAATGTATCCTAGGTTGGCCAACTTTTTATTCTGCCAGGCAGACACATGACACTAGTTCTGTTTGCTATTGCTATCATATAGTGAGAGAAAGAACATCTTAATACCTTTAGCCCCAAAGTAAGAAGGCTATATAAAATCAGAAAAAAGTATTCCTTCAAACTGAATGCATTTTGCTGTATGAAAAACTCACTGCAGGGGCTTCCCTGGTGGCGCAGTGGTTGAGAGTCCGCCTGCCGATGCAGGAGACACGGGTTCGTGCCCCAGTCCGGGAAGATCCCTCATGCCGCGGAGCGGCTGGGCCCGTGAGCCATGGCTGCTGAGCCTGCGCGTCCAGAGCCTGTGCTCCGCAACGGGAGAGGCCACAACAGTGAGAGGCCCGCGTACCGCAAAAAAAAAGAAAAAAGAAAACAACTCACTGCATTGTCCATACTTTTGCTGCAGACCAGTGTCCTTGTGTTTGGCTCTGAAGTCAGGCTGCTAGGGTTCGAATCCTGGCCAAGTTACTTTTTCTCTCAGAGCCTCTGCTTCCTCATCTGTGAAATGGGGACATGATGCTATCTACCTCATAAGATCATTAGGAGGTCCGCATGCCATGATAAAACATGGAAAGCAAGGGACCTCAAACCCTGTTGTCTATGTTGGGCTCTTTGGGGGTGATAGCAAATTAGAGAGTGTTGCTTGAAAGAGGTGGCTGCTAGCCTGCTCTCGCCACCGCTGCCACGCAAGAACTTGGGCCTCGTGTTATCAGATCTTCTCACTTGTAAGAAATCTGGATGTTTGTGACATCTCTTGATTTTTTTAATGTGGCCAACTAGGAAACACTTTAAAACGCACCCATTAATGTGTGTCTGTGTCAGGCTATCAGTCTGTGTCCCCTGATGTACAGTGTTAGATGCCAGGTGCGTAGTGCTCCTAGTTGTCACCTGAGGATGAGGGCGGAGAAGGGAAACGAGGCTGGAAGTGCAGGCCTGGGCCAGGGATGCCCTATCTGCAAGGCAAGGGAACATATGACTTTGGCCACTTGTGATCTTCTGCTTCTGGGCCCCCAGCTTCAAAGGCCTAATTAGTGCCCCTTCCCTTCTGGCAGCACTGTCAGAATGGAGCCTGTAGAGACTGAGGCCTCCAGGCACCTCTGAGCCCCCTTGAAGCTGTCACACTAGTCGGCCTCCCTACCACAGGGTCTCTGGAAGCCTGGTGGGCAGCCTCAGAAGAGGGAACTTGGCTGATGGCACGTGAAGCCGGCACAGAAGCCACACCCGAGAGGCAGGTGTGAGGAGAGGCTCTGGCAGCTCCTCAGCGGGAGAGGTGCTTCCTGTTCTCTGGAAGCCCTGCTGGTTCTGCCACCTCTGCCTGGGTTGTGATGAGGTCTGGACAGCAAGTGGTCTCTCTGTAGAGAGCTCTGCCACACAGCCACCACTGAGGAAAAGCTGGGATCTGAGTGTGGAGGAAGCCTGGAGCCTTCTCAGAGAAGGACCTCAGAGGAGTTCCTAATTAGCAGGAGGGGTCCCGCTGACATGCTTTCAGGACATTCTGGGATTCAGTCTAAAGCCACTGAGGACAGTTTACATTTTTGTGGCTCTAGTTAATCAAATATTCATCAAGCACCTACTGTGGTCAGGCTTTATCCGGGCCGCTGTGGGAGAATGCAAAGAAGTATTTCCATCCATTCATTCAGCCAGTGTGTACAGAGTGTCTGCTCTGTAAGCAGGCCCCAAGATGTGGTCCCTCCCCTTAGGGAGCTTTTTAGGCTGATAAATATATATGGATGGTACATGGAGCCTGGCTCATAGAAATATTAATAACAGCTGCTGTTCAACTGTGTGCCTTCTGAGTAAAAGATACTAGCCATATAGTACCTGCTTTAAAGAGTGGGTACTGGGATTGAATGGAATCCTCGTCTGAGGATTGAGCGCCACACACTGGTGCTCAATAAAAGGGTAGCTGCGTTATAGTTACCTTGGAAAATTGGGCAGATCCAGAAGAAAGGCCAAGTCACAGATGGGTCAGAGAATACAAGAAGCAAAACAGGTCAGGCCCACTTAGCATATGTTATCCTCATTTTATAGATGAGGACACTGAGGCTCAGAGAGAGGAAGTAGTTTGTTCAGAGTTACACAGCTGCTGTGTAGCAGAGCCTACACTTAAATGCTGGTCAGTTTGGCATCGAAGCTATGTTCTTTCTTCTAAGCCATATTGCCTCTAAAGAAGTGGTTAATGAACAGAACAATAAAACTACCACATTCGACAGGGGAGGCAGTGCCACCTGGTGAGGTTAGGAGTTTTTATAATTGAGGAAGCTGGGACTAGTGGAAAGAAGGAACTGGCCAGAGTTATATAACCAGGAAGTGGTAGGGTTGGGACCCCAATCTAGGCATACTGGACGGACATGACTTCCCACACTGCTGGGACAGAGTAGTAGCCGTTGAGGGTAAAGATAGTTGTCTCCAGATACTCAAAGTTCAGTCACAGGAAAGAGCCCAGGCTTCCATATGCCCTGAGGGGCAGACCCCAGACCAGCACTTACAAGTGCCAGCCAGGGAGGAAAATTTTGGCTCAGTTCTAGGAAGAACATTCTAAATTGAAAAACCATCTAGCAGGGCTTCCCTGGTGGCGCAGTGGTTGAGAGTCCACCTGCCAATGCAGGGGACACGGGTTCGTGCCCCGATCCGGGAAGATCCCACATGCCGCGGAGCGGCTGGGCCCGTGAGCCATGGCCGCTGAGCCTGCGCGTCAGGAGCCTGTGCTCCGCAACGGGAGAGGCCACAGCAGTGAGAGGCCCGCGTACCGCAAAAAAAAACCACAAAAAAACAAAACATCTAGCAATGAAACAATATGTTTTGAGAGCTAGCTCCTCATCTCTGGGAAGCTCACATAGGTCTGGATGTTCTAGAAGGAGTTCTTGCAATGTAATGGGGTTTGGAATGGCTGTGCTTGGCAGTCTTACAATCTAGAGGATCTGGAATTCTAGTATAGGACTGGTCACAGGTGATGCAAGCAGTGGGTACCACTGGCGACCCCAGGAGAAAGGGTAACTGTAGGCTGGAGCTATCTGAGAAAGCTTCCTGGAGGAGGAACTAGAGCAGGATCTAAAGGGCTGCGAAAAGGGAGAGGAGTAGAACTGGGTAAGGTGAGCCCGCCAGTCTAGCTGGGCTGTGGGGTTAGTGCTTCTCAGCAAAGGGTCTTCCCCTGTTCTCTGGGGCTTTTTAAACAGTGGAAATGACAGTGAGTCCTGGGTCTTTCCTCGTTAGGAGGCTGGTTTGGCACCACATCCCCCTCTTACCTCCCAACCATCCCTCCCTCCTCTCTTCATTGTACCGCTCACCTCCTCCCACCCTCCCTTTCAGAGGTGGCAGACTTTGGACATTGAGCTCCCTGGGAGAAAGGTGTGCCAAACGTGGCCTCTGCCGTGAGGCGAAGCCCGCAGCGTCTGACAAAGGCCACCTTCCTTGCATTTGGGCAGAGCTGAAGCCGACCTGGGCCTCCTAGCAGCTGCTTGCTGCTCAGGGTGAGCACTGGCTTCAGAGTCAGGCCTGGCTCATCTCCAGTTCTGCTACTTGTTAGCCTGGGACCTCAGACCTCAGATGTCTTACCCCCAGGGCCATGTTCTCATCTACCAAAGAGGGATCGTTCATTCCTGCCTGAAAGGAGAGCGATGATCTGCTGAAAGGGCCTGGCATACAGCAGATGTCCGCACAAATGCCCCTCTTCTGCACGGCCTCAATCGCTTCTCTGCCCGCTGGGTCCCAACCCTTGTCCAGGTGAATGATAAGAGGGACACCACATACCAGGTGCAGGGATGTGTGACTTAGTGCATCCTCCTACCGCTCTGTGAGGAAGGTATTATTATAGAAGAGGAAATTGAGTCACAGAGAATTTAAGCAACTTGTCTGTTATATGCGGCCTAGCTACCAAATATCTGATTCCAGAGCCCACCTTCTCTCCACCCCTTTTTCTCCCTTTGCTTTTTCATCCTCTTTCTCTCCCTATTTCTGTTCTCAGGCCTGTGAGTATCCGCTCGTCCCTCCTCAGCCCTTAGCTGGGCTCTTATGAGCAAGATTACCAGCCCTGGGCCTGATTGGAGTGAGCCGGCCTAAGAGCTAGAGAAAGGCATTTTGTTACTTCAGAAATGTCCCTAAGGGACCCTTGGTCCCATTCTATCCCAGGTCAGCAGTATACCTTCCACGGGCCTTTCCTTTCTACCTAAATTACTTTTACTCACCCCAGTTCCCTCTGCTTGAAATTTTCTTCCCACCACCACTGCTATCTCCCCATGTTCCCATTTGTCTCAAGGCCCAGCTCACGTGCCATCTTTCAAGGGTCCCTCTTCATCAGCTCCTTCCCAGAGCCCAGGCTCCTAGTCACCAGACCAAGGTCTGTGCTCGCAGAGGACGGAGAGCACCTGACCCTCCATGCCCTCCCATTCCCTGCCCTGCAGAGAGCAGCCCATGCTGGGCAGTACCCAGGGCCTAGCCTGGAGCTGTAGGACACCTTGAGCCAACTCTCTGTTTTGTGGCTTCCTTCTGGAAGGAAGTGGGTGGGGCCCGTGCCTGGGAGAGGATGGGCTTCAGAGTTTGTTAGGACTGGCAGGAGATCGCCATTGTAAGGAATCCCAGAGGTTAGCCTTCAGATGAAGGAGACCAGGATCCAAGCCTAGACAGCGTCAGACCCCTCGCCCTGCTCTCTGAGTGGTCGAGAACAGAGAGCATGGACTTTGCAGTTGGACATGCTTGGTCTCGAACATGGACTTACTTTGTGACTGTGGGCAAGTCACTTGATTTCTCCGACCTTTTGTTTCCTCAGTAGTAAAAATGGGCATCGTAATCATAATCCCAGCCTCAGAGGAGCAAAGCTGGGTAGAGAATTAAACTAGATTAGAAATCCCATATGTGTAAAGCCCGCAGCACAGGGTTTAGCACACAGTAGGTGCTTAATAAATGCCAGTACCCTTCCATGCACAGTTAGAAGGAAAGAACTTTACAACTTCTCTAGTTCTCCAAAGATCCGATACATCTTCAGTTGGTAGTGAGCTCCTCTCTCGCTGGAGGTCTTCAAACTGGGTCTGGGTGACTGCAGAACAGGAATGTTATTCAGAGAAGTGAAGCTTCAATCAGATGGATGTTGGGCTTTGAAACCTTCAGATTCTTTCCTGCCCTGAATTTCTGCAATTCTGTGAAGACTTTGACTCAGATCTCATTAGTCAGTTATTAGAAATCAGTTGGGGTTCAGCTTGGATGTCTGCTTAGCACAGATACAGGACAGAATCCGGCTGGAGTTACAAGCTTTCTCCCAAGAGGTGGCGAGGCTAGAAACAAAATCGGGTCCAAGAAGAAGAGTTCTCATAGCTCCTGTGAAGGGAACCTGCCTGGTATATTTGGGGCATGAAGCTAAATGTTTAGGCTGAATTTTGGGAAGGCTTCCCCATGGCCAATAGCATGAACTGCCCAGGGCAAGGCCTGTGTTTGATTTATCTCTGAATCCCCAGTGCCCAGCGCAAGCCAGGCACACAGGAAGTACTCTGGACGAATAATGAGCAAATGGCAAGTAGCCTTGGTGTTTCTCACAGATGGAATCCTGAGTTGAGAGACTCTTAGGACTCCCCTGGAGGCCAAGTGGCAGTTTCATACTCAGTGCATGTACGTCCGTGTGTCTGTGTCCGGGTCCCAGGCTTCCCAGAAAGACTCCTCCTGCTTCCTGCTGCCCTGCCTTCTTCTCTTTCCCCTGCCCCTTCCCCTCCTTCCAGCTTTATTGATGTACAGACAACATACATCAAGCTGCACATACTCAAAGTGTACGGTTTGGTCAGCTTTGACATAGTATGTAACCCATGAAACCATCACCACAATTAAGATAGCGAACACATCCATCAACCCCCAAAGTTTCCTCTTGCACCTCTGTAATTCCTTCCTCTCATGCCTCCCTCTCCCCTCCCTTGTCCAGGCAACCACTGACCTGCTTTCTGTCACTATCAATTACTTTGCATTTTCTAGAATTTTGTATAAATGGAATCATACAGAATATACTTTTTGGGAGGCGGTGGGGGTCTGGCTTCTTTCACCCGGCATGATTGTTTAGAGATTCAAGTTGTTGTGTACATCAGTTTATCCCTTTTTATTTCTGAGTACACATAGTACACCATTGTATGTAAGGGTAAACCATGATTTGTTTTGCCCTTCATCTGTTGATGGACATTTGGTTTTTTTCTAGTTTTTTGTTATTATAAATAAAGCTGCTGTGGACAATTGTGTATAAGTCTTCGTATGGATATACCTTCCTGTTCTCTAGGGTAAATACCTAGGAGTGAAGTGGAGCGGCTAGATCATTTGGTAAATATATATTTAACTTTTAAAAACACTGCCCAAGGGTTTCCAGAGTGGTTGAACCATTTTACATTCCCAGCAGCAGTGTATGACAGTTCTGGTTTCTCTGCGTCTTCAACAGTACTTGGTATGATCAGTCTGTTTAATTTTAATCATTCCAATAGGTGTATAGTGGTATCTCCTTATGGCTTTAATTTGCATTTTCCTAATGACTAACGATGTTGAGCATCTTTTTGTGTGCTTATTTGCCATCCATATATCTTTGGTGAATTATTTGTTCAAGTATTTTGCCAACTTTTTTTTTTCTTTCTTTTTTTTTTTGTGGTACGCGGGCCTCTCACTGTTGTGGCCTCTCACTGTTGTGGCCTCTCCCGTTGTGGAGCACAGCCTCCGGACGCGCAGGCTCAGCGGCCATGGCTCACGGGCCCAGCCGCTCCACGGCATGTGGGATCTTCCCGGACCGGGGCACGAACCCGTGTCCCCTGCATCGGCAGGCGGACTCTCAACCACTGCGCCACCAGGGAAGCCCCAACTTTTAAATATTTTACTATTTGACTGTTGGTCTTAATATTATTGAGTTGTAAGAGTTATTTATACATACTCATTACAAGTTCCTTGTCAAATATATATTTTGCAGCTATTTTCTCCCAATCTGTGTCTTGCCCCAGAGAGCCCTGTGGGAGTTTCAGACTCAGCGTGCGTGTGTATGTATGTGTGTGTGTTTGTGTGTGTGTGTGTGTAAGAGAGAGAGACTCAGAAAGAGACTGGCTTCCTGAGAGATTGCAGCCTCTGAATTCAGTCCTTCTCTACTATCATGTGGAATCACAGGACAGCACCTAGAGGTACTTAAAATTCACACATCTCCACAGCTTTCTTTTGCAAACAGGGGGCCTGAGTCCCTGAGACCATGGGGTGTAGCGTCAGAGCCCACACAGACCTCTGATCTCTAGAGGAAGAGGGCCCATGCTGGGTGCCTTGATGCCTTTGATTCCGGTGACACTTGGTGAAGCAGGTCACCTTTCTCCCTCACCTTGTATGTACAATGGGCACGGCACTGCCTTTCTGTGGGTGAGAGGCAGGTGCAGAGCTCTGTAGCTGACCGTCTCAACTCCAAGGACAAGGAGCATGTCAGCACCATCTATTGTCACAAAAGGCATTTGGGAGACAGAGGAGGAGGAGCCATATATTCATTAAGGAATATTTGTTGAGCTCCACGCTGGGCCAGGCTCGAGATGCACTGGCTGGAACAGTGCAGGGCAACCTTCTCTGCTCTGCTCTGGGTGTGTGGAGCCTGGTTGAGGGCATCACTACCTCTTCTGCCAGTGCCCTTTCACAGCTCACCAGCAGTGCACATCGCTGCTTAAGCCAAACGCCTCTGTGTCTATGTGTCTGTGTGTCTGTGTATGTAGACTTAGAAACCCTCAAAACATGGAAGATAGTGATCCACAGCGGATGTGTGTAAACAGCCTGTGTCCTCCTGGTAAAACAAAAGAGCACGTGCAATGGGGCCACCGTGACGAGAGCTGTGAACTCTGTCTCCCGTGGAGCCACACATGGGCTTGGAAGAGAAGCAGGCAGAAGAAGCTTGGAAGGGCTTTCTAGGCAGAGGGCACTGCATAGGTGAACGCATGGTGAATCCATGAGGTGAATCAGTGAGGATATTTGGGAAGATGTGATGGCAGAGGCCAGGTGATCACACAGCTCCATGAGGTGGGGGCATTGTCTCCATTTATAGACGGGGACACTGAGGTACCAACTCAAAAGAAGGGTGCCCTCAGGCCTGTGAGTCAATGGCAGAGCTGAGCGTATAGGTTCCCAGTTCTGTGCTCTCTCTCCTGTGCTAGGCTGTGTCCCAGAGTAGATGGACAGTGGCCTCAAGGCCATTTTCCTGGTACTAGGTTGACTGTGCATGGGGTCCTCAGGTCCCAGATCACCTGGTTGGCTGCCTGACTTCCTTCAGCTCGTGTTTGCTAGCCCTTGATTCTGAATCTGGCCCTGCTTCTGGCACCTGGGAGACTGAGCCACTGAAGGCGTGATGCCCACTTCTCTTCCGGCCTCGCATGCTGGATGACAACTAGCCAGACTCTTAGGCCCGGTGCTTATGCTCACAGTACACAGGCCAGAACTGCTAGCGCCACTCTGGATACTGGTGTGTTTTAAGCTGGGTATATTGCCAACCCTGAACAAAAGTAGGGTTCTGTTATTAAGGGAGAAGGGGAGACGAACATTGGGTGGGCATCACCCCCACGTACCCAGAGGCCTGGGCATCATCACGGTTCTTCCCTCTCCCTGGTTTCCCACGGCCCATCTCTTTTGGTCCCTGTCTACTCCCTAAATTTCTCTCGAAGCCATCTTTACTTCTCTCACTTCCTTTCCTCTTCTCCCTTCTTGGCTTTCCTGGTGCCCTTTCTCATCTCTTCCAGCCCATTCTCAGCAGAGCTGGTACAGGGTTATCGTCTACAATCTAAACCTGACCTCGTCCTTCCTCTGCTCAGAACTTTTTCTGTAGGCTCAAAAGGTGCTCCCCCAGTGCCTGGTCTCCCCTCTGCTCCCCTTTGTCCCTACACTGTCTGGTCTCGTGTACCCAGCCCCTTGTATCTCCCCTTCTCCTGCATGTTTCTGTAATGTTGACCCCCCTTCCCTGCACTGAAGCTGGAATGCTCCTCCACAGACAGCTGTGCATCCATCTGCAGAAGCCTGCTCCTGAGTTCTGCAGAGAGGCTCCCTCTGTCCTCTGCCCAGCCCCTCCCTGACACACGCTTTGTTTACTGGGACTACTGGGGAGAACCCAGCGCACATAGACGCTTGGTAAACATTGACTGAAATGTCCCTGCCAGACCTGCCACACAGGTAAGAAGTACTCTGATTAGGAGAGAGGAGAAGCTTGAGGGGACCTGCTTTCAATCTTGGAGCTAGGCCACTTTCGAGCTACGTCTCTCCAGGAGGCCTCAGTTTCCCTCTTTGCCATGTGAGGTGAAGACACTTGTCACAAGGCCAAAGAGACACAGAAAGACCGTCTTTGGTAATTCCTGTTTTGAACTCAAACTCCTTGCCTTCAGGAGGCAAGGCTAAGTGCCTGTGGTTTTGTCAAGGGGAAACACAGCTGCTGTGCATATGTTACGGGGGGAGAATCAACTAGCAACTCAGCCCTTTAGAAAAGCAATTTGGCAGCATATTCAAACTTTTTGACCCTATAAATCTACTACGGGGGATCCTTCCTAAGGAAATAATTCTAAATACAGAAAAATAATAATGCACGAAGATGTCTGTTGTAGCATTCTTTTTGATAGTAAGAAAGTCTATATGTTCAACAGAGGGGGATGTTAAGGTAACAGTGATGCACCCATGAAATGGACTATTATACATCCCATAAAATACTTCTTATAAAGAATATGCCATTTCACGGGCAATTCATAAACCATGTTAAATTTTTAAAAAAGATATAAAGGTGCCTCTTACCATGTTTATAACTATGTAAAAATAGCAAAACCCACCTCCAAAATAGTTTTTCTTCTATGCTTAGAAAAAAGCTAGGAGGAGCAGCCGTCAAATTAATCAGTGGTTTATCTCTGAGTAGCAAAAATGGAGGCTTTTTTTAAAAAAAAAAAAAAAGGTGTGTGCTACTTTATAGCTATAATAACAACATTCATAAATAGAACTATATTTAACATTTAACAATTACCCAGTTGGAGCTAATTCCGTGACCTTCTTGGGGTGAATTATTCACTTGTCTCTGGGCCTTGGGTTATAACATAAGGGGAAGACATGACTGCTCATTGGGCAGTGTGTGCCAGGGCTCTTCACAAGCATTATCTGATTAAGTCTTCGCAGTTGAAGATTGAAGATTTAATGTTGCAGATGAGGGAGCTATAGCCCATGGTCAGTCCTCTGCTGAGACCTAGGTTTTCCAGCTAGATTCTGCTCTAGGAAAAGCCCCTGCTCTGCGCACCTTCCCGGGGGGCCCCTGCGATTACGAAGATCTTTGCCTGCTCAGGGGAAATGTCAGGGCAGAGGGACACCTGAGAGCCCTGTGTCAACAGAGCCGGGGAGGAGTTTATCTTACAGGGTGGGGGAGGCTGGTATTTGCCCGCAGGTGGGAAGGAGAGCTTTCTGCTGACTGCGGCCAGAGCTGCTGGCCTCTGCTTTACCTTTTGGCACCAGCAGCCTTTTCCTGAACAGGATTTGCCCCTCAGCCCAAGTCCCCCGTTCTGTGCTCCCAGCCTCCTGTGTGTCCAGCACCCTGGGTTCAGAGCTGCAAGCGTTCAAATCTCAGCTCCACCAGTTTACCTGGGGCCTTGGGCAAGTGCCACCCCTTTCCCCTGACCTCAGATCCTCTATCTATAAAATGGGATTGGACTAGACTGGAGATTCCAAACTCCAATGCCAGGCAGCTAACAAACAAAACAGCCCAGGTAAAGAGCACAAGTGCAGGTAAGAACTGGCAAAAAGGGGCCACTCCTCAGCCTCAGCCCGTAACTGCCATGCAGGAATGCAGGCACAGAGCTGCAGGATCTTTGGGGTTAAGACAAGCTAGAAATCTGGGTTTCTTTAAGTAGGCAATCTCTCAAGTTATAAATGTTGACTGAAATTAAAATACACGTACATGCAGGCCAAAGGAGAGTGGTCTTTAGGCACGATACAGCCTATGGGCTGCCAGTTTGGGACCCCTGGAGTTGCCTGTCTCTGAGCACCTTCTGGCTTTGACCTGCTGGTCTCTGGCCTCCTGGCCTCCAGGTGCTCCTTGAGTCAGCGCTGGGCAGAGTGAGGCCCAGGCCTGCGAGAGCAGGGAGGCCAGTCTGCTAAGGAGGGGGAGGCCCTCAGTTTGGCTCTCCTGGTCCCCATACATGCCCTGTACAGATAAAAGGGCTGAAAAGGCTCTGTCCTGCTGCCTGCCCCAAGCCCTACCCCTATCCCTGCGCTTGGCAGCTTGACCTGCACAGCCCCACTTTACCATCGTGACAACGATTAACCTCACATACGCGTAAGGAAACTGGCCCTGATTATGACAGGCCTGCAGGCACACAGCTCCCCGCTGAGCTGGGATTTGAATCCAGGAGTGTTTGGCTGTACCCCCCGAGCTCCTGCATTTAGTCCTCGCGGCCCCCCGAGGGCTCGGCTGGTGCTGGTGCTGATGGCGGTGTTGAGTACACGGAGCTGAGCACACAGCCGAGCGTGGTTGTATATGTACTTGTGCATGAACACGACCAGACCCGTTGTGTGCAGATCTGGGTGCTGGGCACCTGTGCTTAATACAGTCGGTTCTTGTTATTTGCAATAGTGATGCTCTGTAATCCAGCTGTGAACCCTGAATTAGTACAAAACCATTGCTCCTGAGGGAGAATACGGAATTAGGCTCCTGGGAGCCTCTGGTCACAACATTTTCATCAACTCAATACATAACCTTGTTTTATTTATTTGTGTTTCTGTTTAAAGACACCTTTAATATACATTGTTGATACATTCACATGGAATTCGTGCCAACAACACTATAACTCACACCTGGACGAACCTTATCTGACATTTATTTTCTCCATAAGGCACGTCACAGCCTTCCTGAGCTTAGGAACACTGGACAGCGCTTCAGCACTATGCTTGCGGGCCATTTTAAATAGCAAAATTACCCCCCCACACCAGCAAAGCACAAAATATGTTAAAAACATAGCTCTAAAGAGACCACAAAAAGGACACCTGTTTATAGTATAAGAAAGGAACCAAGCTAAGTGAAGTGTGTGCATTTTTGATAACTGTGTACTCCTGGAAACTGTGCAGTTTAAAATACTATTTTTTAAAATCAATTTTATTTAAAAAAAAAAAGAAAGAAGAAAAGAAATGAAACGAGAGGTTGCCTTGCTCCACTCAGCTGGGAACATGGGCATCAGGCAACTGAAAATTTTCACCGCTCTGTGCATTCCACCCATGACTGTGAAGGAACTGGGTATTGATTTGGGGCTTATGAATAAATGTTAGCAAGTAGATGATTCACAACTACAGAATCTGCAAACCATGAGGATCCACTGTAATGCTGTATCTTTCACTTTTCTCTGAGGGCTGCTGTCAGGATTTGGGGTTGTTGACACAACGAATTGGATTTTCTGAGTGCGGAGATGTAATTTAGAGGGGCAGCTGGAATCGTTTGAGTTCCACTCTCAGTATTACCACCTACTTGCTACGTGCCCTCCTGCAAGTTCGCTGGTCTCTGGAGCCTAAGCTTCCTTGGTGGTAAAATGGAGGGCACACCCCCTAACGTGAGGGTGAACTGAGAGGGTAAATGTGGAACACCCAGGACAGTGCCTGGCAAGAGGCTGATTAAATGACAGCTTTCAAACTGTGCTTTCATGCTTTCCCTTAAGATGCAGTTTTTAAGGGTTTTGTACTCAAGACCCTGCTAGATACTAAGGATTCGGAGATGGATAAATCCCTGGCTTACAAATCTAGCGGGAGAGACCAGCCCACCTAAATAGGACGCCATGTGTGAGAAGGACTATAATAATATAAACTAAGTACTGCAAAGCTTTTCTTGCCCCTTTTTTTACTTGCTAAGAAGCCCGCACTTACTTGGGTAGTGATATCAACCCAAGTGAGTGCAGAACCACTTATTCATCCAGCAACTATTTGTTGAGGGCCTGTGGGGTGCCAGGTACTGGTCTAAGCGCTGGGAACTAAATTAAGAACTAAATGGGCAAATATTCTAACCTTCCTAGAGCTTATATTCTAGAGACAATAAACAAAGTACATAAATATATTAGGTGTTGCTAAGAACTGTGGAGAAAATAAAGCATGGGGAGAAAGAAAGGGACCCCTGAAGTACAAACTATTATAATATTTCAGATGAAGATTTTGGAGTGGAATAAAGGTGTAACATATATGAACAACATTAAGAACAAGACTATTTAGGTGAATAAATAAATACTGTTTATGGAGTGCTTTCCCTATGCCAGATCCTTGCTAGGCATTTAGCATGTATAACTGCTAATCGTGACTGTACTTGTGCACAATATCTGTAATTAGCTCCATTTTACAGATAAGGAGACTGAGGCTTAGAGAAGTATAGTGGTATTCCCACTGTCATAAAGATAGTGGGTTGGTGCAGTTTGGAATTCAAATCCTGGCATATTTGAGCCCAAAGCCATGGTTTCTTTTTGTTAAATTAGCCTCCCAGCAAAGAGGAAAAACTCATTCTGAGACAAAGGGATTTTAATATAGACATAGATTTTTGCAGAGTCTCGCTTTGAAAACATTTTAAAATGCTCATTTTAGCTAAATTAAGGGGTGGAGCAGCTTCTCCAGAGTAGGAGGTCTTTTGGGGAGAGAGGTTTATAATTACCCACCCCCTTTCAGCAAGTGTGAGCCGTGTTGGGCGCTGTCAAAGGCCCCAGATCTTAGTGAAGGCAAAAGAATTCAGCTTGATGGGGGAGGTGCCACTGGAAATCAGTTGGACAGGAATCAGCTGCTGAGGACGGCAGGGAAGCTGGCAGCTGGAGAAAGAAAGCGGGTCTGGGAGGAGAGGGGAAGGATGCTGATTTGGGATCAGCATGGCTCCTGGGCTAAACAGGAACAGTTGGGTGAGCTGGGCCTGTATCTCCATACAAAGCCCCCAGGAGCCTCAAGAAGATAGGTGAGACTTGGCTTCCAACAGGAGCAGCACGCCCACAGTGGCTGGTGGGATTGGAATCAGCTGGCCCACCTTCAGTCTCATGTCCCCTGTTCCTACAGCTCACATTGTGGCCTTTGGCAAGTCATCAGTTTCTGCTTAGAAAATGTGGCAGTTGGACTAGATTGTCATGAAATGCCAGGAGAGAGAGCGAGAGCGAGAGAGAATGCAAGAGACAGCGTGAGTTTATGTGGTTCCCTGCTTTGGATTCCCAGGAAGATAGAGCTCTCTGATCTCAGATTGGGTGGGGGCTATCTCCATGGAAAGGAGCTGTGGTCCCAGGCAGATCAGATGACATCTGAACATCCCTTTAGCCCTTTGGTCCTTGTGTTCCATGGGTCCTTCAATCTCATGTCAGCAGAGCACAGCACATACAGGGTAACTTGGCTGAGCTCTGAGGCCACCATCTTTCCTTTATCTTGGGATCCTCCTTGCAGATTCACAATAGGCAGTCCTCTATCCCTACAGCAAATCACATGCAATAATGTTTCTTTCAGCATTCATTTTAGGGAGAGCTTTATGCCTCCTAAAGAACTAGTCTGCCTCCTGCTCTCCCCTAACTATAAGAACAAGAAGACTGGGCATAATTTCTCTTTTTGCTTTGATGGCCAGGAAGCTCAGAGTGGAATCTGAACCTCGTTATTGCTGCCACGTTTGCATGTGTGGTCAGCCTGTGGTATTCCCTTCTTCCCCAGGCCTCGGTTTCAATGTATATTTTACTGTGTCATTTGTGAGCTGCCTTAAAATTGGTGAGACTTCTGTTTTACCCTTGGCTTTCCTTCCATGACTTCTTTACTCAAAAAGCCGCCTTCTGTTCTTATTTTATCAGACTCCTGCCTGGATTCGAACAGGGGTGTGGGGTGGGGCTGCAGTGCAGAAGCTTTGTCACTAGAGTCAGGAGGTGAGCTCCCAGCCCAGGCTTTGTGCTGCACGTGCTGAGCAACTTTAGACATATGGCGTGCTCCCTCTGGCTTTCAGTTTCTGTCTGTAAAACGGTGGGCTGTGACAAAGTCTACCCAGCATTCTTTCCATTCTAGAGCTCTGTGAGTGTGTTATAGCTCCTGTAGGTACTTGGGATAAATGCAGGGGAGGGGTGCACACTAACTCCAGGATCCTAAGAACCGCAGCAGAGATCTGAAGAAAAGAGAGTCCATGGGGTCATACTTTAAAGCTGGAACCTCAGGAGGAGGCGGTGGCAGGAGAGGAGCCAGGCTGCGGCTTGACAGCTCTATCAGCCGGGAAGCCCAGGGAAGCATATGCTGTGGCCAAGGTCGTTGAAGGACCTCCACCTGCCAGGAGCCACTTGCCAAGCAGCTGCCAAGCTGGGGCTAGCACCAGGGCCCCTCTGTCCCCCACACCTCCCCATGGCTGTCTGCAGAGGGGCAGCCTTGGCACAGCTGTGGAGGGATGGAAACCACTGTTGCCCCTGCTGCCCCTCTCCATGTAGGAGGCTTGCCAGGCATTGGCCTGGAGAGCCACCCCAGGGCAGTCGGCTCAGCAGAGGGTGCCGGTAATTTCAGAGTCACCACCTGGGCTTGCTCTGACTTGCACTAAAGCAAGGAATAATACCTCTGAGAAAGGAGAAAATATCCCCTATAAGAGGTAGTGGTAGCAGTAGTAATGGCAAGAAATGTTCTGTCCTCTATTTGTCTAGAATTCCCCCGTTGCTCCATTCATTGCCTTGGTTGGATAAGGCAGGGTCAGGAGGGTGGTTCCCACCGAATGCATGAGGCAGCTGAGACTCAGGTCAAGGGTGCAAGGTCACCGACAGGGACCATGTGATGTGGCTTGAGGAGCTGAGGGTCTCTCAGTGCTGGGCCCGCACAGCACCTGGGCTAGTGAGCAGGATGCAGCAGCTGTTGGAAGAGTTGAACACAGTGGTCCTCATGGTGAGGGCTTCCCCTTTGCCCACATGGCTGATTCTTGGAGGGACATGGAGAGACTTACACTGTTTAGGGAGAAGACACATGAAGAATTTCTTTTTGAACAATCTTCCTTGCTCTGCTCACCTCCTGTTTCTGTGATGTCCACTTGCTTTTTTTCAGGAATATATTATTTTATTTATTGTCTTTTTATTGAAGTATAGTTGATTTACAATATTGGGTTAGTTTCAGGTATACAGCTTAGTGATTCAGTATTTTTTTCAGATTATATTCCTTTAGGTTATTACAAGATAATGGGCATAATTCCCTGTGCTTTATAGTATATCCTTGTTGCTTATCAATTTTATATATAGTAGTTCGTAGCTGTTAATCCCATACCTCTAATTTGTCCCTCCCCCTTCCCTCTCCCCTTTGGTAACCACATGTTTGTTTTCTACATCTGTGAGTCTATTTCTGTTTTGTATATAGATTCATTTATATTAGTTTTTAGATTACACATATCAGTGATATCATATATTTGTCCTTCTCTGTCTGACTTATTTCACTAAGCATAATATTCTCTAGGTCCATCCACATTGTTGCAAATGGCAATACTTCATTCTTTTTTATGGCTGAATAATATTCATTTTGTGTGTGTGTCTGTGTGTGTGTGTGTGTATATATGTATATATACCATTCCTTCTTAATCCAATCGTCTGTTTATGAGACTTGGGTTGTTTCCATGTCTTGGCTATTGTAAATAGTGCTTCTGTTGAATGTTGGGGTGCATGTACTTTTTCAAGTTAGTGTTTTTTCTGGATATATACCTAGGAGTGGAATTGCTAGATCATATGGTAGTTCTACTTTCGGTATATTAAGGAACCTCCACACTGTTTTCCTCAGAGGCTGCACCATTTTACATTCCCGTCAACAGTATACAAGGGTTCCCTTTTCTCCACATGCAATGTTCTGCTTTTATGGAAGCATGAGGAGCCCAGGATACGGGGATGTAACCCCCACATCTCCACCCTGGTATTTTAGAATCTCCTGGGAAAGTAGATTTTTGCTTTTTCATGCAGCATAGAGGTATGTGTCCCAGTTCTCTTGTACTATGAGACAGTCATGATGCAGTAGAAATGCAGGCACTCATGACCTAGACGTCCAGGTGTGACCTTGAGTGATCTCGAAAGCTCCGCAGCTTCAGGTTTCCCATGTGTCCTGTGGATCAGTCTCCACCTGGCCTCCCTCCACAGGGAATTTGTGAGGATCAGATGAGGTTGGGGTTATGCCAGACCTTCAAAGGGTCAGTCTTAGTCGCCTGTCTCCTCCAGGCTGACCCAGAGTCAGGAGGACCAGGGCAGTACCTGCCCTGGGCCCAGCTGCCTGAAGTCAGGTAGAGGCAGGAGGGCTGCTTCTAGTTCCTGTCCTGTCACTACTTGCTGAGCCATCCTGGGCCATTCCCTTCCCCTTCCTGAACCATGCCTGTCCTTTTACAGTGGTTCATTTTAAATATATATTATATAGATTATTTTTGTTTTTTATTGATATATAGCCACATACTATAAAATCCACCCTTTTAAAATGTACAATACAAAGGGTTTTAGTATATTCACAAAGTTGTGTATCTGTCACCACTATCTAACTCTAAAACATTTTCATCAATCCCATTAACAGTCATCCCCTCTTCCTCCTTGGCCCAGCCCTTGGCAACCGCTAATCTGCTTTCTGTCTATGGATTTGCCTATTCTGGCCACTTCATATAAATGGAATCACGATATGTGGCCTTTTGTGTCTGGCTTCTTTCATTTGGCATAATATTGTCAAGGTTCATCCATGTTGTAGCGTGTATTGGTACTTTATTCCTTTTTATGTCTAAATGATGTTCCATCGTATGTATAGGCCACATTTTGTTTGTCCATTCATCCGTTGATGGACATTTGGGTCATTTCCTCCTTTGGGCTGTTGTGAATAGCGCTGCTATGGACATCCCTGTACAAGTTTTTGTTTGAACACCTATTTTCTATTCTCTGGGGGTGTATACCCACTAGTGGAATTGCTAGATCATTTGGTAATTCAATGTTTTACTTTTTGAGGAACTGCCAGACTGTTTTCCACAGTGGCTGTACCATTTTACATTCCCATCAGCAATACACAAGGGTTTCAATTTCTCTGCATCCTCGCCTGGACTTGTTATTGTCTGTCTTTTTGATTATAGCCGTCCTAGTGGATGTGAAATAGTATCTCGTTGTGGAAAATATATATTACTTAGATTTTTAACCTGCAAAACCCTTTTAAAAATGTAGTCTTACTTCAGACCTTCCATATGTAGAACAGGTACAAGAGGAGTCTCTCGAGATGAAATGGGGAAGGAGGCCTGAGCCCACCCCCTCATAGTCCCAGAGACAAGTTCTCCAGGTGGTTTGAAGACCACTGGCTCCTGGTGCCCTCCAGGCTCTGGAATCTGAGTCGAACCACCAGAGACTACCTGCATAGCAGACGCCTCAGCCCTCACGCCCATCCTGGTTGCCTTGGGAGCCCTCGCAACATTTGGCCAAGCTGTGGGTCTGCCCTGCGCTGTGCTGGGGTTGCCACAGTGAGAAGGAGTCCAGTGGCTCCATCTATGGTTCCAGCTCTGAGGACAGCTTGTGTAGCAAACAGGAAGCAAACTGGAGAAATGCCACCACTGCCCCCCTTCCCAAGTCTAGGAAGAAAGGTCCTGGTTTTGCTGATAGTAGAGAGAAGCATAGTGGCTGATGAGGTCGTGAAGCCAATGGAAGGTTTGCCAAACTCCTCAGCCATGAGTAGCCCTCATAGCACTGATCCTCTGAGGTCCAGAGAGGTCGGCTGGAACACTCCCAGGCCCGTCTTCCATGTCCCGCTTCCCTCTGCATTAGCATTCTAGGAGCACCAGGCGTTCTACTGTTTGAGGGTGGAATGTTCTGCATTCTAGTGTTGCCTTGGCAGAGACAAGATTCCTCCCAAGTTCTGTTCTATTGGTTGCATTGCTCTGCTTTCCACAATTGTGAGAGGCTTGAGTCATCAGACACAGATTGTTCTGTTGCTTTGGATTTTAGGATAGCTTTCTTCTCTTATTGATGGCTAATTCTTCGGGGAAAAAAGATAATTTATAGTGCATACAGGGACTTTCACTTAGCTAGGATATTAGATTAACCTAGTGCCTGGTTTCTCCCCCATGACTTGCTGATTGAGCAAAATGCCATAGTGTCTCTTTGAAGAATGCCGCTTCCTAGTTTTACAGATGTAGAAACTGAAATCCAGGAGTCCTAGTAACTGAAAGGGAAGAAAGCATCAATTAGAACTCTATTTCATTTACAGCCCTAGAATCAGAGAATGTTGGATCCAGAGGTGTCTTTGAGACCATCTAATCCAACCCCTTGGTCTATCAAATGTGCCTGTTTAACTCATTGCGTTTCTAACAGTTGTGTGTTGATTGTGTTTATTTTTATGAAATTCCTCAGAGGGGGGTGTTCCCTGAGTTTCAACCTAAGGCATGGCACGCTAAGTGGTCAAGAGAGTAAGTGACGGGTGAAGTCCCAAGACAAAAGTCCTGTAGGGCAGAGCCTTACAGAAAGTGTGACGTGTGCATGAGGGCAGGGCAGGGCAGGGCAGGGCACGTGCTGTCGGCTGGGCAAACGGCCTTTGCAAAGATGTGGGAGCAACGAACAGGGCTTTCCTCTGGGGTCAGCAAGCAGCTGAGAGCAGGTTGGAAAGGGTATAGACAAGAGGGCCTTGAATGCCAGGATCAAGAGTTTTGCCCTAATTTTTACTTAATCGGGGGCCTCTGATGAATTTTGAGAAGGCTCCAGGCCCCTTTCTCCATTGCTCCTGCTGCTGCCCTGACCCAGGCCCTTCTAATTTCTTGATAACCTCCTAACTGGTCTCCCTGCCTCTATTCTTGTCCCTTTCCAGCTATAGTCCACAAAGGCCCCCTACGCAGGGGCTTTCTAAAATGCAAGTCTGATTGTGTCTGTCCCCCTTTTAAGGCCCTTCCATGGCTCCCTGTTGCTCACAGGACAAGATCCTGGCTTTTGTGGCTCGGTGTGGCCTGGCCCCACCTTCCTCTACAGCCTCAGGCCCACTGTGCCTCTGCCTCCACTAGGCCCCCTAGTTTCCTGAGCAGCCATGCTATTGAATTACTCACGGCTTTTGCCCACGCTTCTCCATCCCTCCCGTTCACTTTCTCTGCCTGGTGACCTCTTATTCACCCTTTAAGACTTAGTGTAAATTTCCTTTTGGAGACGCTTTCCCTGACCCTCCTGAAGCCACTATTATGCCTTGAGTCTTTCTGTTTTGAAGCTCACATTGCATTGCAATTATCTAGTGCCAAAATCCTGGGAGTTCCCATTTTCGAGTGTTTATTGTGTGGAGGTGCATTCTGTTACAGCCCCACTTACAGATGAGGAAGCTAAGGCTCAGAGAATTGGTGTGACTCGCCCACTGCCTGCAGCTGGAGGGTGACAGAGCTGGGATTTGAGCCCAGATATCTTTGACTATTTCTGACTCCTTCCATCTCCTGTTCCCTGGATCCTGCTATATCTCCTGAACCTCCACTGTTCGGTGTGTGAGGCACTAATCAAAGGGGTAGATGCAGCAGGGTTGCCATGGTGTGGGCAGGATGGGGAAATGGGGCTGGGCTTAACCTGGGGTGGAGGTGATAAGCAACTGTCAGCCCAGCTCCCCACAGCTAGGGGTTTCCTTTCCACCTTCCATTCCAAGCGGCTACCTGGGGACAGGCCTGCGGGACTCCAGGCCGAACAGGTGGCATGGAGACAAACGGCATGGCAATCTGCCTCCTCTCTGGGGCCCAGAGAGGAGGGAGGACCTGAGAGAGCCCAGGGTGCTCACTGACACTTCTGGGCTAGATCCTGGGGAGGCAACTCCCTTTGGGCCTGGGTGTCTTCTGCCCTCCCAGAGGGACCCCAGCCTGCAAGGTCCCGTCCCAGCAGGGGAAATGCCACTTCCACCTCTGTCCCAGATGAATGGCTGGCTTTGGCCTCCCAGGAGACTGTCTGCTCCAACCAGGTACAAATGCCATCCCCTTCCCACCCCCACCCCCCTGGCCAGAGAGGAAGGAAGAGGGAGCGAGAGAGGAGGGAGGCGTGGGGTTGCCAAGCAAGGTAGGAGCAGGGACAGCGACAACAAAGCCCTCATTGTATCAAGGCCACACGCAGCTCCAAGGCAAAGCAGGCATCGTTCCCGCCTCCCAGGACCTGGGCCTAGAGCTCCACCCGGAGTTTCTGAGCTCCTTAGCAATGCTCACCAGAGCTGGCTTGGAACAGCGAGGCCCTGCCTCAGCTCTGAGTCCTGCCTCTGCTGAGAAGTCCTCCTGAAATCACAGCATCCTTCCAAAAGCCAGAAGTGGTGATGGGAGGATGGCCAGTGAAGCCAGGCTGGCTGGGGCTAGAAGCCAGGGTCTGTTGGACGTGCAGCTGTGTGACCTTGGACCCAAATGTGATAAAAAATCCTGCCTTGAAGGATTTTTATTTGAAGTAATGGACCAAGGCACATAAAAGCACTCAGCACGGTCACCTGGCCGCAGAAGTGTTCAATCAGTGACAGGTGATCCTTGAAGCCCTCGTCCACCCACGAGCAAGGACTGTCAGCCCCTCCCAAGCTGCTCCTAGTTGAGGCCCTCCTGTGCCCAGGAGGTGGTGAGCCATTGGTGGCCTTCCTGGCAAGTGTGGAGTAGCACTGTTGTCCCCTCAGCCCCTGTCTCACTGTTCCTCCTCCAGAAGCCGGCCCTGCAGTTCCAGGAGGCCCCGCCTGGGCAGTTGGGGCATGGTGGGTGGGATGCATCGCCAAGCTGGGGCGAGCAGCTCAGGTGACAGGTGGGGTGTCGGCGGCTCCTGTGCCTGGCACCTGACACCTCTAGGCAGACAATGCTGGCAATGTCCGAGCCCTCCAGGGAACACGCCACGTCTGTGTCACAGCCAGGAAACAGGCCACCTGAGTAGCGCCGTTGTCCACTCAGGACGCAGCCCCGCCGCTGGCCGGAATGACCGGGATCCCCAGAGGCCCTGACGTGGGAAGGGGTGGTGCCCTGGGCAGGGGCTCTGGGGTTTGAGACCCAGCCCCTCAGCATCTGGTGTTGGCCTGGTTCAGCTGTTGGCCCTGCCACACTGGGGCTGGGACTTGGGCAGGCCGTTCCCTCTCGGGTTCCTCATCTGTAAAGGGACTAATCACAGCACTTCCTCATAGGGTTGTTGGGAGGAGTCGATGGCATAATGTACGTAATGTGGTTGGCACGGGGTCTGGTGTGGAGCAGGGCTTGGTCACTGCTTCTCTCCCCGCATGGGGGAAGGTCCAGCGCACTGTGTCCTTGGCTGAATCTCCTGTAACCCAGGCTACTGTCCTTAGTTCTCGCTCTGAGCGTGGAAGGAGGGGACTAGGGTCTCTGGAGCTGGCACAGCACTAGCACATTGGCTGCAAAGAGCCCAGGCCTCTCCACCTTGGACTCCAGGAGCTCTGGGCTAATGCCCTGTGCAGGCCTCCTTCCACAGTAGCCAACACCAGCCCAGGATGGGGCCTCTCCCCTCCTTAAACTTCTGTAGGGCTGGCTGCCCTTGGAGCCCAAACCTCTACCCAGGAAAGGGGCCTTGGGATTCCTGGGCAGGAGGCCAGGTCTGAGTCTCTCTACTGATTTGTCAAGAGGGCCAAGGATGGATCTCTGCAGGCATGGTCACTTCCTACTGGGTCCAGCCTACAGAGACACCCCCTGGGAGCAGGGAGGAGTCCTCATCTCCCATCTGTCTCCTTCCTCATTTGCTTTGAGCCTGTGCCCTGAGTTCCTGGTGCACCCCACAATGAGCATGAGCATTTGCATGGATGGGTGTGGGCATGCCTGTGTGCAGCGTGTGGACAGTGGGGGGCGGGGCAGGTGAGGGCTGCATGTCCTGCATTGTGGGCAGGCCCCCTGAGCATGTTCACTGAGCCATGTGTGGCATGCCTTGGAATGGAGGGGACGTGGTACCTTTTCATATTCGCGTGTATCCATATGTCTTTCTACACGTGTGTGGTGTGTTGGTCTGTCTTATCTCCCCTGTAGACGGGAAGCCCCGAGCCACGCACCAGCAGGCACTGTGACAACGTGACATCGAGACTAGCGCAGCCTAATCTGGGGTTCCTGGTCCTGCTCCAGGAGTCCTCCAGTCTGCAGCCTCCGCCGAGGGAGGATTGACTAGCGTGGGGGTGGGGGTCCGAGAGTCAGGGGTCTGGGGGCCTGGCTTATAGCTTAGAGGACTCAGTGCTGGGCCGAGCCAATTAGGAGGCCCTGCCCCAGTGTCAGTGACCTTGGGTGAGGCCTTTGTCTCTCTGGGGCACATTCACTCATGTGGAGGACACGGGATCGGGCTGACGATTTCTGCCCGCCCTGAGGCTCTGATGATCATGATTTTACGTCGGGTGGTGGGGTGAGAGCCTGCTGCATTTGTTGGTGGAGGCAGCTGTGGCCTGAGCCTGGCCTGCCAGCCCCCAGCTCGGTCCTGGGTGTCCTGCTGAAGGGTGAGAGGAGAAGCCATGCCGGGCAGCGGCCCCAGCGAGAGGATGACGTGGCCGGGCCCGGCCCCCCCCGCGGCCCCCCCAACCCACCCTCTCTCCTCAGCCCCGGGGACACCGCCCATCCCGCCCCTCACCCGGACCCACAGCCTCATGGCCATGTCCCTGCCAGGCAGTAGACGGGCCTCTGCTGGATCCCGCAGGTGAGTTTCCCCAATGCCCGGAGCCTTGGCCTCTGAAGGTGGGGGCAGGGAGGGTCTCTGTCTCCAGTCCAACACCGGCTTGTTTTTGAGCAAGTTGTTGCCCCAGTTTTCCCATCTTTAAAATGGGTTTGCTGACACTGGCCTCAGGAACTATTTATGGGCTCAAATGACACAGTGGGTATAAAAGTTTTCTGAAGACTTAAACCATTGGATCCCTGCCGTCACCAGTATTGTTGTTCGATCTTCACAGTTACTGCAGGGACGGCATGCAGCCTTCCACCCAGGCTCCCCTGGCCTCCCCATGCGCCCCTCCTCCTGTCCCTCCTCCTGCGGGCCCCATTCCTCTCCACCTCTGTTTCAGTCCGTGCAGGGACCTTTCCCTCTGGGCTTGGGGGACCCTGGAAGTTGAGGACCCTTGGTAGGGGTAGCTGGGACCCCACCCTTGGCCCGCAGCCCTGCTCAGCCTTCTGGGGAGTCCCGAGGACCGGCCTCCTTCTGGTTTTCCACCTTGATTTGCACTGTCTGTTCTGTCACCCCTGTCTGTGCATCCCCCCGCCATGCTTCTCTCCCCGGCGGTGACCCTGAAGTGGGGGCCCTTTGGGCCGCAGCGGCCTGGCGGTGTTCGCCCAGTGTCCGCAGCTGCCCACCAGCCAGAACGAGCACCTGCCTCTTCTTCCTGCCTCCAGGCGCACCTCTCCCCCCGTGAGCGTGCGGGATGCCCACGGCACCTCTTCCCTCAGCAGCAGCAGTAACTCGGGCTCCTGCAAGGGAAGTGACAGCAGCCCCACGCCCAGGTAACCAGCTACTCCCTCCCACCCGGCCTGGCCAAGCTGGCTGGAACCCTGAGTGCCCTGGGGGTCGGGGGAGGTGGGCGTTCTAACCATCCCCAACTCTAGCACACTTCCCCGCTGTGTGACCTTGAGCAGGTCACTTCTCTCTGAGCCTCAGTTCCCATCTGTAAGATGGGTGTGATCATACCCAGCTGCACGTAACCAAAGTCAGTAGCTGAGACAAACTGGGGATGATGCTTTCAAAACAAGGGGCCAGAGGCGGGCAGCTCCCCGAAGTGTCAGGGACCCCATCTCCACCATCCTTGGTGTACAGCTGGCTCCTACACCTCTAGGCATCAGGTCAGCATCCAGGAAGGAAGAAGGTGGAAAGACCAAAGCCCCTGAACCCCCAGAGACTCGTGTTTTTGAGACAGGACACGTTGCCCAGGAAATTCTGTCTATGCTGTGCTGGCTGGTGCCAGGTATGACTGGCCACAGGGAGAGTTAGTGGTTCCCAGTGTAGGGCCACCCAAGCAAACTGGGAGTTCTGTTGGAGAAAAGGCAAGAATGGATATTGGGAGGCAACTCACGGCGTCCGCCAGCCTGCTCTTCTAGGTGGTACACTGTGAGGGTGGCAGACTGGAGTTGTTCTAGAGAGTGAAGTGTGTTACAAGTGCAGCATGTGCTTTGGGCTCTCAGCAAAGAGGAAAGGCAGGATCGGGCTGGGGAGACGGGTAAGGAGAGCAGTGGGTCCTCAGAGACCAGGACGTGCAGGCTGTGATGGCGGCGCCCATCCTGCTTCCCAGGAGCGCGAGGGGGGAGCACGGGCTTAGGATGTGATTCAGTCTGAGTCTCCACTCCCTCATCTGTAAAGTGGAGCTCACAACCCGGAGGCTTCAGGGAGTTGATATCTGCACCCACCACACGCTGCTGCTGGCCCGTAACGCGTAACCGCTCTCATTGGGACTTTGGTTCAACTTGAGAATCGTAGGCAAGAGAAGGCCAGGAGACTCTGGCCTGCAGCTCCCATGGCCAGAGCTCCTCCTGGGAAGGCTTGTCTTGAGTGAGCGTCATTTGTGCGACCAGATCACACTGAGGCGGCAGTTCTGAGTTTTCCACCATGACACGCATGATGGGTGACACACATATGCCGGACCCATGACCCAGCATCCTGTCTGTAACTGCCCCCAGAACAGGGGTGGTGGT
Organism: Delphinapterus leucas; assembly: GCF_059928025.1. Classification (NCBI taxonomy): domain Eukaryota; kingdom Metazoa; phylum Chordata; class Mammalia; order Artiodactyla; family Monodontidae; genus Delphinapterus; species Delphinapterus leucas. The sequence goes on along the minus strand of NC_143143.1, from coordinate 60,547,289 downwards.
GGTGTGTGAGTGAGATTGATGATGCATTAATTTACCTTTTGAAAAGTGTATAGTTGGCAACTTTAATACTTTTTTATTGGTAGCAGATTTTTGCCACACATGTCATAACTGCAACCCACGGGGGCAGTCCCAACCCTGAGGCTGAGAGCTGCTTCCATGCAAGGGTCTCCTTGCCACCATCAGAGTTGCTGGTGAGCAGTGTCTCGGCTCTGCCAGGTGTTCCAAGGTGTGAATAGCTGAGGGACATGAATTGTAGTATACTTCTCTTCTCAGGTACGTATAGTATATATGTAAATATATACTATATTAAAAAATATTTTTCCCACAAAGAGCTAGTGACTAAAAATATATGAGTGTTAAATGTTATATTGAGAAGGAAAACTCGTGAAAGCATATGGAAAAAAGTTAAAATATTTACTTCCTTTATAATCCTCAGCTCTTACTAGTTTAAGTAATCCTGGTTCCTCTACCCCGGCACAGGGAAAAGGCCTCTTTTTCTCACCACAGCTCTGGGTCCCTCTCATCATAGCCTTTGCAGGGCACCAGGATGTCTACTGGCGTAACACATGGGGCTCAGGGCCCTTGCTGGCTTCCTCTCTTTTGGAAGGAGATTTCTTAGAGCCCATCAGAGGGGACCCCAGGGTCCCACCCGACACCGCGCCTCTTCCCCTTGCCACACAGAAAACAAGCCAGTGTGTGACCTGACTTGAGTTAGACTTAGAGGCCAGGAGCTGAGTGAGTAGAAGAGAATCGTTTCTCTTTCCCTCCACTTCTGTCCACACTTTCTCTTCAACAGTTTACGATTTACAAATACTTTTTCCTCGGTAAACGTTAGACAGCTTCCCCAAAACTTTTAAAACTGCCTCCAACTTGGCTCCTTCAGCAAATGGGCCCCACCAAGGCCTGTCTTTTCTACATCCATAAAATGTGATTGCCTCTTGCTAGACCTGGGACTCCCTGTCCCCTAAAGGAACAGAGTTGGATGGCGGCAAGGCCTCTGCCAAATTGTGTGAGAACACGCCCAGGTGTTTAAGCCAAAATCCAAGAAGGTTTCTTCCCAAACGGAACAGCCGGCAGGAAGCTGTGAGTTGAGGTGGCCTGACCGTGGTCTGCTGGTGGCATGGGGTGCTCCCCTTCCCTGGGTGAAAGCCTCGGCCCTCCCTCCTCCACTGGGTGGGAATTCTTCCACCTCGGCCCTGGTGGGACCAGGGCATGCTCACCACACACACACACACACACACACACACACACGCGCGTGCGCGCACGCGTCTGCGCCACCCTGTGCTAGGGTGTTTGTGGCTGCAGGGTACCGCTGTGAACAGGGCAATGCCCAGAGACAGCCAGTGTTCCCGTGTGTGCTCACGTGTGCCCCCAGAGCGTGCACATGCAGATGGAAAGGGTCTGCCTGCGTTTGTGTGAATGTGTTCATGGGCTGCTGTCCTAGAGCAGTTGACCCTGGACCGACCAACAAGGGGGTTGGGGTACTGACCCCTCGTGCAGTTGAAAATCCGCGTATAACTTTTTACTCCCGCAAAACGTAACTGCTAATATCCTACTGTTGGCCAGAAGCCTTCCTGATTACGTAATTAGTTGATATGTATTTGGTGTGTCATATGTATTATAAACTATACAGTAAGCCCCCTACATACAAACGAGTTCTGTTCCAAGAGTGCATTCATTTTAAGTCCAATTTGTTCATAAGTCCCAGAAAATTAGCCTAGGTACCCAACTAACACAGTTGGCTCTATAGTACTGTACCGTAATAGGCTTATAACACTTTTCACACAAATAATACATAAAAAACAAGCAAACACAAAAAATAAAGAAAACATTTTTAATCTTACAGTACAGTACCTGGAAAAGTACACCAGCCATGTGAACTAACTCATGTGATTGGACATGGGAACACACGTTCATCTTTGAAAGTGTGCAACTTGAAGGTTCATATGTAGGGGACTTACTGTAGTCTTACAATAAAGTAAAAACCAGAGAAAAGAAAATGTGAAGACAATTATAAGGAAGAGAATATACACTTATAGCAATATACTGTATTTATTGATACTGTAAGTTTACATTGTTTTTAAAATGAGTCATCTATCAGTACATCAATATTGTCTTACATGATACAAAACACTGTAGCTGTTACATGTATTACTAAGACTAGACATCAAAAATGAAAAGATCATGTGAAAAAGAAATTCGTATTTATTTACAGGTATAGTGTGCATGCGTTGATAACAGAGAAGCTAGCAATGGTTGCCTAGCTTATCTAATGAATGAATCATTATAAAGGTTTTATGGCATGCAGTATTACAGTCATATTCAAAATATGGTATTAGAAACATTGTTACATTTTTCTAAAAACCTCTTACCTGTGATGATAGGCTGATAGGCATTTTCTCCAATTGGGAGAGAAAGGCATACTGTAGGGTAATGTGATTCTTTGAAAGCAAAGTTGTAGAACACTAAGAAAACGAACGCATTATTAATATTATATCAACTATCACCCACCTGACGCCAGTGTGAGGACAGGCTGCTGCCTTAGGACCAGTCTTGCACACAGTGTTCTACACGATGAATGCTGAGGCGGTAGTGATGGTGACAACGCAGAAACGGCTCAAACGGTTGCTGCCATACAGTTACTAGATTTTCACATGAAATCACTCATACACATACACAGCAGATAAATCCTGGCCCACCATGCAGGCCCCAGGATAATTACACGGAGGGGGAGACCTCTCCCACCCTCAGCCTTGGTCTCTGGGTTGGGAGAGTGGACACCTGAGCTCTGGGCTGCGGCGCTGGGACTGGGCTGGTGGAGGGGGCGCCACCCCGGGTGGCGCCAGGCTGGTGCACGTGCTCTGTGACGTGTCTCCCCAGCCCAAGCTAGAGGAGCCCTGAGCTCCCCACCCTGACGCTGTGCTCGAAAGAGCCTTAATGAAACCCACCTCCCAAAGGGGCTGCGTGTTCTCGTGCCCACAGGGGCCCCGTGGGGGAGGCCTGGCCTGCAGCGCTCCAGTGGCCAGGGGACCAGGATGGGTAGGCGGGGCCCCTAGCTCCTGGAGGCACAGTGCCTCGCCAGGCCCCTTCCTCCCTCCCTGCTGACAAGCGTCCCCGGCAGGCGCGCCATGAAGTACACGCTGTGCAGTGACAACCATGGCATCAAGCCTCCCACCCCGGAGCAGTACCTGACCCCCCTGCAGCAGAAGGAGGTGTGCATCCGGCATCTGAAGGCCCGGCTGAAGGACACGCAGGACCGGCTCCAGGACCGGTAAGCGGGTGGCCAGGGAGGGCCCTGCAGTATCTCTGGGAGGAAGGCGTGGCTGGGGGCTCCTCAGCTGCTCCTTGAAGCATCAGGTAGCTGCTTGGGGCCAGGCTGGGAGCAGTTTCCCCTGCGAGGGTCTATCAGGCCTCCCACCCACGGCAGTGCTCTCCCAGTTGTAGCCTGGCAGCCCCATTTGGCCACTTCTCGTGCCCTGGCTCCTTTCTACCTGGGGAGGAGCGGCACAGGGCACTCTTCCTGGCTGACCTGTCTCTGTGGGGGAGAAACAACCCCTTAACCCTCCTTTGCTTCCTCCCAGGGGGTCACCAGGGGCTCGTGACCCACCAGTTCAGGCCCCAGAAGCCTTCCTCCTCATCCACGTATAGATGATGTAAGATCGTGAGAAACCTTCCTCTGAGCTCCCACCCAGCCCAGGGGTCTCCCAGGAGCCCCCGTGGGCCCGTCTGAGCTCGTTCTCCAGACCTGATCCTCCCGGCCTCCCAGTTTCCAGACTGGCGGCTTCATCTTTACGATCGAAGCTTCAGGGCTGCCCTCTGATCTCTTCATCACCTACCCGTCTTCTCCAGACTGTGTCAATTCGGATACGCAGCCGACTGTGAGCTGGACAGGGTGCCGTGCAGGGCGCTGGAGGGCAGGCGGGGAGGCCACCACTACCACGCCTTCCTTCATCTTTTCTTTCGTTCGTTCTTTGTAATATAACTGCTTTATTGAGATGTAATTCACATACCATACAGTTCACCTATCTAAAGTAAACAATTCACTGATTTTTAGTGTATTCACAGAACGGTGCAACCATCAACAGTATCTAATTCTAGAACAGTTCCATCACTCCAGAAAGAAACCCTGTTCCCAGTAACAATCACGCTCCATCTCTCCCCAGCCACGCCGTCCCTGGCAACCACTAATCTTTCTGCCTCTGTGGATTTGTCTATTATATTCCATGTAAACTGGAGCACACAGTGAGCGTGACCGTGTCTCTCTTGACCAGAGCTCTGCCAGGTAGCTGATCCAGTTTGTATCTGTTGTGTTTTTGAACTTGGAGAGGGTAGAGGTGGCATTCTGTGGACCTCCTTGTCTGTAGAGCTAGGATTTCTATTTATATTTCCCACTGTCTTCTCACTGATGCCCTGCGTCTGCTTGGCCATTTACACTGATGTCCTCAGGAAGCAGACAGCCCATCTCCCTGCTTCCTTTCTAGGGCTGCCCTGTGGCTCAGAGCAGACAGTCTGCCCTGTGTGGTTTGGGCAGGACGCCCTGTAGTGGACACGCCTGCACCTCAGCTCCCCGGCCTCTCCACCTGATACTCTTGTAGTACCTGTGGCCATTCTGTACTTGCTGTATTGTCAGCCTCCTCACAGGCTCTGAACATTCAGTCTGATACCTCTCATTCCCGCAGTAGCCTACTTCCCCCTCAAAGAAGGAGCTCTGCTTCTACACTCTGTGCTTTCATATATTGTGTCCCCACTTCTAAGATACCCTTTCTCTCATCTTGCTCCCTTGGAAAACTCATCCTATAAGACCCAGTTCAAATGTAACATCCTGCAGCCCCCTGAGACCTAGACAGGGCTGGGAAGCCATAGCTCTGGGGTCCTGCTGGCTCCCAGGAGGAGTGGGGCCCAGCTGAGCTGAGCATGCCCAGTCCCTCCTTTCAAACTCACTCTTCCTGCCAGGGCTCAGAGTCAGTGAGGAGGGTTATCCTAGAATGAGCCCCCCACCCTGAGGCAGGAGGAATGAACGCTATCCCCACACGTGTGGGGATGTCTCTTATCATGGCTCTTGAGCAGCTCCAGGTTCCTGCTGCCATCCCACGTCCATCACCAAGCTGTATCCTGTTGGGCAGCCCTTCCCCTCCTTCCCCTTCCAGTTGATGCCATTGCTGACCTTGTGGCCACTGCAGCCCTGCAGGCCCAGTCCCTTCAGTGTTTTGTGGAGTGAGATTCCTGGGCCCATTTCCCGAATTTCTAATTTGACTTTGAAAAGTGCATGGTGCTTCATCTGGGTTGGTCACTCTGCTGGACTCATAAAATCCAAAGTGATGGTCGTGCCTTTTGGATTTTATTTGTGTGAATGTAGGGTTTGGGCTGAGTGGCTGCGTGTGGGCCGGATCACTAAGACGTTTGCCAAAGGAGGAGCACCCAGGGTGGGAGTTCAGTCCCATGAAGGAGTCTCCTCCTTTCTCACTGCTTTTGGTGCATCCTGTTCAGTCTCACCCTGGCTTCACCTCTGGACTTGATGGCATCATTTCCTACTTCACCTCCTTCCCCTGCACCCCCTGGATTCATCTATGCCCCAGGGATTTTAAAAGCCTGCGAGTTTCTGGACAAGAGTCCTCTGACCGTCTCGTTTGCCTGCTCTTGCCTCTTCTTTCGGGAGTAGCTCTGTGCCCTTTCCGGCAATCTTCTGGGTCTTCCCTCTCTACAGTAGGTACAGAGAGGAAACATGTAGCATGGATAAAGGACAGCCACTCTGTTCGCATCATTCTCGTCTGATTCATCCACCACTTCTCACCCTCCACCTGAGGGAAGATGTAAAATTATCCGCTACCTTCAAGGCAGTAATTTCTCTCATAAAAACGAAGTGGATCATCACTCCCTCCCCGGGGTCTCTGGCCAAGTAGCCCTCCACTGAAAATTTCCACCACCGGCTTTTGTAGGAGGCCACATCCATTTCTGCAGAGTAGAGATTTTAGGTTTAGTTTTTGTTGTTTTATGTTAAGATTTTTAAATGGATGTATTACGTTTTTATAGCGGTAGCATCTTTAAACTGAGAATATTTATCGTCTACTGTCTTCTCTGGGTAGTGGATATAAATGTGGACAGTTGTCTGCATTTTGGCTCTAGAGGGTGGGAAGGAGATGGTGGCTCATTCTTGTCCCTGAAGAGGAGGTCTCTCGTGTCCTGAGCCCTGGCCCCTCTCCCATCCCCACTGCTTCCCCGATGGAGTAAAGAGGGTGAGGAAGGAACTCTGAGTCGTTCCTTTGTTTTCAGCTCTGAGGGGCAGCAGCAAAAGGCCCTGTGTCCTTGGGGACAGCCCCCTCCTTGTCTGTCCTTGGTGATGGTGACAGGCCAGGCGGTGAGCATGTGTGTCTCATCTGCTCACAGGGACACGGAGATCGATGACCTGAAGATGCAGCTGTCGCGCATGCAGGAGGACTGGATCGAGGAGGAGTGCCACCGCGTGGAGGCCCAGCTGGCCCTGAAGGAGGCCCGCAAGGAGATCAAGCAGCTCAAGCAGGTCATCGACACCGTCAAGAACAACCTGATTGACAAGGACAAGGGGCTGCAGAAGTACTTCGTGGACATCAACATCCAGAACAAGAAGCTGGAGACGCTGCTGCACAGCATGGAGGTGGCCCAGAACGGCTTCGCCAAGGAGGACGGCGCCGCCGAGTCGGCCGGCGGGTCCCCCGCCCGCTCCCTTACCCGTAGCTCCACCTACACAAAGCTGAGCGACCCCGCTGTCTGCGGCGACCGCCTGCCGGGTGACCACCCAGGCGCCTCTGTGGAGGACGGGGCTGACAGTGGCTTCGTGGCGACCGACGACACTCTGAGCCGGACGGATGCACTGGAGGCCAGCAGCCTGCTATCTTCGGGGGTGGACTGCGGCCTCGAGGAGGGCTCCTCGCTGCACGGCTCCTTCAGCCTGGGCCCCCGCTTCCCCGCCAGCAACACCTACGAGAAGCTGCTGTGCGGCACGGAGGCCGGCGTGCAGGCCAGCTGCATGCAGGAGCGCGCCATCCAGACGGACTTCGTGCAGTACCAGCCGGACCTGGACACCATCCTGGAGAAAGTGACCAAGGCCCAGGTCTGCGGGACAGTCCCCAAGTCAGGGGACAGGTGCCCGGAGTTGGATCCCCACCCCCTGGGGCCCAGAGACCCCAACTCTGCAGTGGTGGTGACGGTGGGTGACGAGCTCGAGGCCCCAGAGCCCATCACGCGGGGGCCCACCCCACACCACCCCGGTGCCAACCCCAACCCGTCGGTGAGCGTGGCGTGCCCCGTGGAAGAGGAGGAGGAGGCGGCCGCAGCCGAGGAGGAGCCCAAGAGCTACTGGAGCCGCCACTATATCGTGGATCTGCTGGCGGTGGTGGTGCCAGCCGTGCCCACGGTGGCCTGGCTCTGCCGCTCCCAGCGGCGCCAGGGCCAGCCCATTTACAACATCAGCTCCCTGCTGCGGGGCTGCTGCACCGTGGCCTTGCACTCCATCCGCAGGATCAGCTGTCGCTCGCTGAGCCAGCAGGGCCCAAGCGCCAGCACTGCTGCAGGCGGCAGCTTGCAGCTCTGAGGCCCCATCCCGGCCCGGGCTCCGGAGGCCTGACTACCGATTGTAGGGGTGCCGTCCTCCCTCTCGCACCTTCCCGTGGGGCATCATCTTATTTATTTAGTTTTGGGTTTGGAGGTGGTGTTTCCAGAATGGTGACAGTGTCAGGGGCTGGGAGCGGGGGGTGGGGGAAGGTGTCCCAAAAGTGCAACAGGAGAGAAGGGAAGAGAGACCAAGGGCAGGGAGGCACAGGGATGGGACACACTGCAGAGAAAGAAGGTGGTGAGGCCCCCAACCTGGCCCCCCTGCCCACCTGGCCTCTCACACAGGGCAGCCCCTGCTCAGGAAGTCTCTGGTGTGCTGATCTGGGGAGGCCGGGCTTAACTTGTGTGCCAAGCCTCCCCGTCCCCCACCCCCATGTCCTGTCCAGTTCCCTGCCCACCCCAAGCCTTCTCTCCCAAGCCACCCCTTGCCCTCAGCCCAGGCTTCTGGGCCGGTATTACCTCCTCAGATGGAGGCAGCTGCGACCCAAAGTACAGGCAACTGACCGGGACTCCGAGCGGGTCTGGAACCACTTGGCCTGGGCTGAACTCCATCCCCTTCCGGCTGCTCCCCGCTTTGGGAGCACGGTCAAGGCCATGGGCTGGAGGAAAGATGGTGATGGGCAGAGGGCGGTGTGGGTTCTGTGTCTGTCTGTTCGTCCCAGAGCTTCCCGACATCTGTTTTCCTCCTGGCGCTTCTGAGTGTGTCAGATAATTTTGTGAGAGCCAGACAGGCGAGTGCCGGGGTGTGAACGCTAGCCTGAGCCCAGCTCCTGTCTGGAGACACTGCCAGCAGGAAAGGAGGAGGCGGGGGCTGGCGGCTTAAGGGGGCAGCTCCGGCCTTCTGAGACAGGGCCCTGCAGCCTGGGAGGCAGGGCTAGACTCAGCAACCACCAGCTGACTGCTCCAGGCCTGGCTGCCCTGGAGCTCGCCCTGGTTTATCCGGGGACCTTAGGACCGACTTCTGCTTTGCACTGTGTTCACTTTGGGGCTTGCTTCTCACGCATCCCAGGGTCTCCTGTGAGGTGGCTGCTTGCTTTCTAGGATGAGGATTCCTAAATCTTACACCTTTCTGCCTCTGAGGGGAATTCCAGCGGGATGAATGGCAAGATGAGGTTTTGAAGCCATCATGTCCGTCCAGGCCTAAGCAGGGTGTCCTGGGATGTTTCCCAGGTAGGGGGTGGAGTGGGGCTCCCAGCCCAAGCCCAGTCAGCCTGGGAAGGTTCACTGGCTCCCCCTCCTTCCCCGGGACCACATCTAGGTCCCTCTGCAAAGCTGCTGACATGTTATTTGCATTATTATTTTACAGAGTAAACCCATTCCTCTTCCTCTGCAGGGCTTATACCTATCTCGTCATCCCACCCACTCTTCAGAGTTAGGCCCTACATTGTGGCGGGGGGAGGGTGTTGGTGGGACCCTGTATCTCACTCACCCCTCTGGCCTAGGGGCCACTCTGGTTCTGCCAAGGTTGCTTGCCCACCCCCGCTGCTCCGACAGCTGTTGCCTGACGCATGGGCTCTGCCCTTCCTCTCTGTGCCACCTACTTGAGGGGGGATGCCTGCATGCACTGGGGGTGGGCAGCCGGCCCAGCCATCGTGGGGAGAGCCCCTCTGCCACGCGCTTTGTGCCTCCAAAGCTCCCCTTCCTCGCTCTGGGCCTCAGACCTGCCATCCTTTGTGGAGCACCCCTCCACCCCAGTCGAACCAAACCCAAACTCTGGGGGCCGGGCAGGGCTGCCCCACAGGACCTGGGGATCGTGACGTGGAGGGGCAGTGGAAAAACCCAATCCAAAGCCAAGCCAGGACTGGCTGCGGACCCCGCCTCCCGTGCCGCGTAATCACGGAGCTGCGTGGTGTCTCCTTAGAAATAGTCAAAAGCTTTGCCGAGAAAATAAATGTATGACTATTATATTTGACAACGTAAAATCTATATATTTTTCACCACTGGAATCTAGTCGAGCTGCGTAGCCCCTCTGCTCCGGTCTGCGTCTTGCTGTCTGTGGCCTTCCTACTGTGTCCTGTGTTTTGATGGACGTGGTCAGGGCCGGGGCTGTGGTCCGTTCTGTCCCTGATGCTGGAGGAGCCACTCGTGAAGAGCGTGGACCGAGGACTCTGGACAAGGTGAGCGGAGCTGGCACCGCCCTCTGCTCCTGCTGTGGCTCAAGACCTGCCTGTCTGGTCAGAGGGCCTCCAGCCCACAGTGTTGGGGGTGCCTCTCTTTTGGGGGGTCTGGTGGGACCTTGACGGGCTTTGCCTCTTGTCGGTGGAGGAGGCAGCTCTCTGGCCCAGGCCTGGGACAGACGCTGGGACCGTGTCGGCCAGGCCCCGGCTTGTGCGTGTGTGTTTGTGTGTGTGTGTGTGCTCGGTATCCTGCATCTATGCAAAAGGGGCAGCGCTGCCTGGGCAGCTCCCAGGGGCGGAGGCGGAGGCGCAGCGGCCCACGGGCTCAGGCTCCAAGCCCTGACTGCAGGACACAGGATGTGGGACCAGGAAGCAAGGCCAGGGCCCGGGGGCCTCCCGCTAAGTGCTCATCCTCCAAGGCTCCCCTTTTCCTTCCTGCTTAATACCACCTTCTGCTGGGCTGTGACCTTTCCCTCCCGCCCTCTGCTTCTGCAGCAGAGATCTTTGGGGTCTCCCCTGTCCCCAGCCTCTGGCCAGAGCTGATTAGATCCTAAGGGACCATGTTCTCAGGAACCACCTTCTGGAACTGCTGGTCCCTTGGGGTCCCACCTCCAGAAGTGGCTTCTCCTAAGCTATAAGGTCCAGGCCAGAGCTGCTTTGCTGCTCCTCTCGTCCAGGCTCAAAGCAGAAATCAGTCTGGGGCCGGGACTCTGCTCAGAGAGCTGGCCTCAAATGGAGTTTATCCCAAATATCTCCCAAGGGGATAACTTAGCTTTTCACTGAATACCCTTCCCAGTCGCCACTAGCACAGGGGTATCTGGCAGCACCTTGGGGGGTGGGGTGGGGGCAGATGACAAGGTTCTGGGGTAAAGGCCTACAGAGGGGCCTCTGCCCAGGGAAATCATTACCCCCTCTGACCTAGGAATCAGTGCACACAAGTCACAGTGCACTGCTACATTCAGCCATGCCCATGTATCAGGGGATACAGGAAGGGGGGAGGTGGGGAGGGGTCTTCACTTTTGTCTTCTTTGTCCTTTTGATCAGACAGAGTTGTACCTACAGCAGACAGCTCTGAATTAAAGCATGAAAACACAACAAGATCCTTGGCCTGTTTTCTTTATATTGTATCTTTTGGGGGTGGGGGCGAGGGGGATGAAGGGGGCTCACACTTGTCCCCACCTGCATGGGAGTCATAACACGCATCCTGGGAAAAGCTGAGCAGACAGATCTTCCTGAGGTTGAGGGAACCAGAGAGCTGCGTGCTTCTGACTCCCCTCCAGGGGGTCACTTGGCGCACCCCACGCCCCCCGTCAGACCCGTGGGGCCCTGTAAGTGCACGTGTTCCATCCTCTCCAGCACCCTTGAAGTGGTCCTCACGCCCGTTCTGCAGATGCGGAAGCCAGCTGCAGTCGCTGAGCAGGGGTGCGCAAAAGCCAGGGCCCCCTTCCAGGGCCCCACACTGTCCCCCTCTAGTCACCCATGCCCCGGACCGGCGGCATGTGACGGTGGCAAAGCCCAGTCACTGCTCTCAGAGGCAATATGTAGCAAAGGCCTTGGTCTCACCACTGCTTAAAAGAAAACCAGCTCTGGCATGTCATGAGACAGAAGATTCTGGAATTTCAGTTACTTTTGAGGAAGGGATTTTATGTAAAATCAAATCTTTATTCAAAGACAGTGACGGGTTATAACTAAATACAGTTTGTGACAAAGAACAACTAAAGGAAAAAGAAACAATTCTCCCAAAAAAATGTATTTGTCCTCTCAAACCGTGGAAATGTTTTACTGGTAGAGGCAAAAGTTTGAAAGGGACCCAGCTGCAACTTTAGGAAGTGTTTAGTCGGCCTGCCTACGTGCCCAGCATTTAAATCGGCTCAGAGAATCACTGCCTGTGGGCCCTGCCCCTGCCTTAGCCCAGTTAAGAGGCTGAGGCTCCAAGGAGGCCAGTGTGTATAAAGGACAGGCCCATGTGACCCAATGTTGCCCCACCCAGAACGCGCCCGCCTGGAGACAGCCCCGCCCCCAGGCAGAGGCCTCCTCAGTCTGTCCCCTGAGGACTCTCCCCTTCCTGCTGGAGGGTGAGAGGGCTGAGCTGCTCTCCCGTGGCTTCAGATGTCAGGGATGGAGTGGTCCATGGTGTGGTGGAGCAGGGCTGGGGACAACCTAGATACAGCAACAAGGACAGTCGCCAACACTGGCAGCACCTTCCCCCATCCCCGCAAAGCCTGTGCATGCCTTGTGGACCCTCACTTCCGAGTCTAAGACCTTCAAATCACCAGAAGCCACTGGCTAGCGTGAAGGGAGGCAAGGGCAGGAGAGCAGAGGGCAGGCTGGTCTGGGCTCTGCAGGAGCCTTGAGGAAGCCGGGGTGGACGGGAGGTGGGGAGCTGAGGGGGGAGGGGCAGGAGGGGACCAGCCTTACTTTCTGACCATGTGCGCATAGATCACAGTGGGGATGATGGCCAGGTTGATGACGTTCCCGGCTGTGGCCAGAATCTCCATGACTTCTTTGTCCTGGAGAAGGGGTGAGTGAGCGGTCACCCCGGGGGCCAGGGGAAACTCTGAAGGCACCTCTGTGGAGAGGTCAGCACGGCCCCCGCTGAAGGATGCCACTGACATTCTGACATCAGGGACAGGGCTGCCCCTCAGGTGAACAAGAACGTGGGCCTCCCACCTAAGGCCCTGTCAGTAAAATGAGCGTGCCCCTCCCCCCCTCAGCTCCAGGGCCTGTGTGGGCCTGACACCTAACAGGGCCTCACAAACGTGACTTTCCCCAAAGAGCCCTGGGAATCTCACCAAGCACACATGTATGCCGTTTCCCAGGACCCCGTCACACTCGGGTTCTGGACCCAAAGCACAAAGAGAATAACCGTGCAGTGGGGGCACAGCAGGGGCTCCCCCACCCTCTTCCCTGGGCTCCTGTCAGCCTGAGCCGAGCCCATGTGGTACTTCTTCCTCTTACATCTTGTCGACTAGTGAAAAGAGAGGCCCGCAGAAGCCATTCAGATCATGGGGAGAACAAGAAACAAAAGACGTCTACACAAAGTGTGCCAAACAGTCCAAAGACAAACGCTATGGCCATTAGAAGAGCCTCTGGCCCTTACTCAGACACCATGACCTTTACTTTACGCAGGTGTCTAACCCAGGTATGTGTTTTCTTAGCTGTTCCAGGATAAATGGGAGAAGATGTGCTAGGTGGGACTAGTGATGGCCACAGAGTAGAAATAGACAGACCTTTGAGAAGATAAATGATCTCAAGAAGCATAGCTATCCGGGGCTATTCAGCAAAGGGACAGGCCCAGTCCTTAGAGCCTTACGCCATTGTTTGGTAGGATAACTGATAAGTTCATAGTGAAGCCTTGAACCATCAGTGAGGACGAGAGAATCTGCAGCACATTTTACAAGGACTGCTCTCCAGAACAGTTAAGAACAAAGAACTGTCATGCTTTGAAAGGAGTGGGTTCACTAACACCCAGTAGAGCCAGCCACTCGGAACTGGTGTTACTGCACTCAGCCTTTTAGCTACAATGGATTCCCTTTGGATTGTCATGCCTGATCCCCAAGGAAGGGGAGAGATGCAGCAGGAGGGATGTCAGACAGACATTAGGAAGGACTTGCTGATCACAATGCTCATAAGCCAGCAGAACAAGCCTCCAAGGAAGGTGGGGAGACTGTCAAGCACAGGGAGGAAGATGTGCAACAGGAATGGTGATGGTGATGGCCCTTGTGAAGCGGAGGAGAACTGGCTTAAAAGACTGTGCCACCTGTGGAGTGAGATGCCACCGCCCAAGAAACCTCTACCCGGGGAGCCCTACCTGTGAGCCCCAAAGCCCTGGCTGCAGCAGGGCAGGGACCCTCACTCTAAATCACAGCTGGGATTAAGGAGCACTCTCGGTCCTGGTGGTATCAAGTCGGGATAAACCACTCTCACTTATCCAGGGACCAGAAGCGGCGTGACTCATCCTCCTCCAGGGTCCATTCCCCAAAGGCACCCACCCCCGAGTCCAGGTCACAGCACTGGGCCTAGATCACTTGCTCCTTCTGTATTTAAAGATAAAACTCGCCACGCAAACCCCCTTGGGAGGGCAAAAAAAGGAGGTCAGAAATGGACTTCTGAAGAGCAATTTTCTAAGATATTCCTATTACTGAACAAGATCCAGGATACAAACAGAAGTGCCACACAGAGTAGGGAGGTGTCCATGCAGCCAGGAGCCACCTGGGCACCTACGTCCTTACACAGGTCATCAACTCCACCCCCACCCCCACCCCCCGGCTCCCTGTCACACCTCTGGCCTCCACGTGTAATTAACAATCGCTTGTATTTACTGAGCAATTACTTTGTGCATGCGCTGTGCTCGAAGCTCTGTGCACCTTGTCACATCGAATCCCTGTAGCAGCCTTAGGATGAGGAACGGAGGCTGGGGTGGGGGCAGCAGCCCACCCGCAGACACGAACCTGCCCACCACCTGGCGTGTCCCAGCCCCTGACGTCCCGGGACAGAGCCACTGCTCTGCCTAGCTTACCTTCAGCCCAATGACGTTCTGCCCATTCACCTCGCACACGTAGTGGTTGATGAGGAGCCCGTTGCGGGCCGCAGAACTCCCTTTGACCAAAGAGATGATCTTCCCCTTCTTGATGACGAAGCCAATGTGGCCTGTGCTGTCCTTGTGCATGGTGACGGTCCGCTGGAATGGCCTGGCAGGGACGGACAGTGAGCTGGGCCTGGGGCGTGGCTGGGGGTGGACAGAGAGGCTCCTGGGACCCAGCTACTCACCTGTCCCGAACAACCATGACAATCTTCTCAGCCGACGCCTTCTTCACCACCCGGTGGGCTTTGTCTGTGCTCCACCCGACACAGTTGCGCCCATCAATCTGCAGGATCTGGTCCCCAAAGCACAGCCCCACCAGGGACGCGGGGGTGTTGGCCTGGACCAGCTGCACAAAGAGCCCCTGGGGGAGGCGGTCCCCACAGTCAGCTCTCCCGGCCCACCATGAGCCCAGCTCCCTCCTCCAAGCTGCTGTTTGCCTCCCGATCCTCCCAGAGCCTGCAGGGCACTGGGACTGCAGCTCTGCGCAGCAGACAAGGGCAACCCCATTTTCCTGGCGAGGAAACACTCCAGGCCACACAGCTAGGAAGCAACGGAGTCAGGAATTCAACCCCAACTGGAGGCCGCACCCCCAACCACTGGACTACAAGGCCTCTCACACTGGCATCCAGGGCCCCCAGCTTCCACTGTCTGCAGACAGCCGCCCAGAAGCCAGATCCCTTTGACTGGGGGACAAGGAGGCAAGGAGCCCACGGAGGGGCAGGTAGAGGATCCCTGGCGCAACCCAGAGCCAGCCCTCGGGCCTTGTAGGAGGGGCTTGAGAGGAAGAGCCTGGCCTAGGGGTCAGGTGGGCCTCGGCTCCCAGCCCGCGCAGCCCCTTCCTTACTGTGGATGGGGCTCCCTGCTCTGCCTCCTCTCCCGCTGGTGGACGAGGCGGCCAGAACCCCGGAGGCGCGCGGAGGAGGGCGGGCAACTCGGGCTGCGGGCAGGCGCTGTCCAGCACGCGGGCTCGCCCTCCGCCCTCCGCGGGGCCCTTCCTCTCCCCCCCGACCCCCAGTCCCACCTTGTCGATGGCCCGCAGCCGCAGCCCCGTCTTGCCGCGCTCATCCTTGCACAGGTGGATCTCGCGCACCCCGGGCTTGACCTCCCCAGGCAGCACGCCCAAGCTGTTCCCGGACACCGGCGCCACCACCTGGTCCGGTGAGGGGCCCGAGACCGCTGCCTGCAGACATCAGAAGAGCAGGCGGTCAGCCAGCGCCTGGGGCCTCGTGCCACAAGAGTCCCCGGGGTGGGA
Source organism: Delphinapterus leucas (assembly GCF_059928025.1). Classification (NCBI taxonomy): domain Eukaryota; kingdom Metazoa; phylum Chordata; class Mammalia; order Artiodactyla; family Monodontidae; genus Delphinapterus; species Delphinapterus leucas. Next base: position 60,531,748 of record NC_143143.1, on the reverse strand, counting down.
GCAGGGATGGGGTAAGGAGAATGGAGTGGACCCCAGGCCGCAGTCCACCCCAGCTCACACACTTTCCCGCGTGCGGGCGAGAGGGAACATGGCTCAATGACGCCACTAGGGGGCGTCAAAGTCCACACCCCTGAAAAACAGCCGGGAAAGTAGGGAGAGAAGAGAGGACAGGTAAATAGGAAAGGGGTCCTCGTTTTCCAAGGCAAACTGGGGTCAGGAGAAGAGCCCTTTAAAATCCACTTAAAAATAAAAGTTCCACAGAAAATAGTGAACGATGGGGGGAAATGGGCTCAATTTGATCTCTGCCTTGAAAAAAATTAAGGTAAAAGTACCAAAATGAGCGAGTGCTTTCCCCCCTAAGATCTGGAACAAGGTCAGGATGTCCACTCTCACCACTACTATTAAATACAGTAATGGAAAAACTAGCCAGAGCAATAAGGCAAGAAAAGGAAATAAAAGGCATATAGATTGGAAAAGAAGACATAAAATGGTCTCTATTTGCAGATGAGATGATACTTCACTAGAAAATTCCAAGGAATCTACAAGTAAACTCCTAGAACTCATAAGTGAGTTCAACAAGGTCACAGGATACAAGACCAACATATACAAAAAAACAATTGTACTTCTAAATACTAACAATGAACATGTGGAAGCTAAAATTAAAAATACAATACCACTTACAATCACTCAAAAAAAAAAAAGAAATACTTAGGTGTAAATCTAATAAAACATATGCAGGAATTGTATGCTGGAAATGAAAAAAACACTGATAAAAGATATCAAGGAAGATCTAAATAAATAGAGAGATATTCTGTATTCATGGATTGGGAAAACATAGTAAAGCTGTCAACTGTCCCCAGATTGATGTACAGATTTAATGTAATTCTTATCACAATCTCTACAAGATGTTTTGTAGATACATGCAAGGTTAGTCTAAACTTTATATGAAAAGACAAAGGAACTAGAATAGCTAAAACTATTCTGATAAAAAGAATAAAACAGGAGAAATCACTCTACCAAATTTCCAGATTTATTATATAGCTACAGTAATTAAGACAGTGTTGTATTGGGGCGCGACAGACACATGGATCATGGAGCAGAAGAGAGAATCCAGAAATAGCCTCACACAAGGAGGGGCAACTGCTTCTTAACAGAGGTGCAAGAGCAATTCACTGGAGAAAGAAGAGTCTTTTCAACAAATGGTGAGGGAGCAACTGAACATCCGTGGGCAAAATGTGAGCACTGACTCCACAGGTTATACACAAATTAACTCAAATTCAACCATAAATTTAAACATAAAACTATAGCAGTTTTAGAAGAAAGTAAAAAGGAAAATCTTTAGGACCTAGGGCTCAGTGAAATTTCTTAGGACACTAAAGCATAATCCACAAAAGAAAAAAATCAATAACTTGGACCTCATCAAAATTAAAGACTTTTTGCTCTGCAAGAAACCCTTTTAATACGATCAAAGGAGAAACTACACAGTGGGAGAAAATATTTACAAATCAAATATCTGACAAAGGACTCTAGAATAAAGTCTCAAATGTTGACTTAAAAAAAACAATCCATTTAGAAAATGAGCAAAAGATATGAAGAAACATTTTACCGAAAAGAATATACAGCTGGTAACTGAGCACATGAAAAGATGTTCAGCATCACTAGCGTTAGGGAAATGGCAAATTAAGACAATGATAAGTCAATGCTACACACCTACCATAATGATTAAAATTTAAAATAGTGATAATACCAAATGCTGGCAAGGATGTGAAGAAACTGAAAACACTCATGCATTGCTGGCAGGAAAATAAAATAGCACAGCCATTCTGGAAATAGTTTGGCACTTTCTTTTTTAAAGAATTAACCATACATTTATAACACTACCTAGGAATTACACTCCTGGGCGTTTATCCCAGAGAAACAAAAACTTATATCCGTACAAAAAGCTGTACACAAACATCCATAATAGCTTAGTTTATAATAGACAAAAACTGGAAACAACTAAAATGTCCCTCAAGAGGTTAAACAAACTGGGGGTACAGACACACCATGGAACACAACCCAGCGATAAAAAGGAATGAGCTGTTGATACAGGCAACAGCCTCGAAGGATCTCCAGGGCAGGATGCTGAGTGGAAAGAGTCCATCTGAAAAAGTCACACCGCGTGATTCCACTTACATAACCTTCTGAAATGGCAAAATTATAGGGACAAAACCACGCTAGTGGTTGCCAAGGGGCTGCGGATGGTGAGAGGGAGGCTGGGAACGATTATGAAGGGACAACACTAGAGATTAGAGATACCCTTGTGGTGATGACATAGTTCTCTATCTTGATTGCGCTGGTGGTTGCAGGTGATAAAATGACATTGAACCACAGACACACATTGTACCAATGTAAAATGCCTGGTTTTGACGTTATAGTGTAGTTACATAAAACGGAACTACTGGGAAAACTGAGTGAAGAGTACAAAGGACTTCTCTATCTTTGCAACTTCCTATGAATTTATGATTACTTAAAAATAAAAAGTTAAAATGAAATAAAATAACTAAAAAATTTTAATTATAAAAATGCATTATCTGTCTTTTTTTTTTTTGCGGTACGCGGGCCTCTCACTGTTGTGGCCTCTCCCGTTGCGGAGTACAGGCTCCGGATGCGCAGGCTCAGCGGCCATGGCTCACGGGCCCAGCCGCTCCGCGGCATGTGAGATCTTCCTGGACCGGGGCACGAACCCGTGTCCCCTGCATCGGCAGGCGGACTCTCAACCACTGCTCCACCAGGGAAGCCCTATCTGTAATTTTTAATCAAAATTTAGGTTGTCCTAATTATTGGGCCAAAGAGGGATTAAATCGATGGATTAAAATTGGACTATATGCAACATGAGCTACTTTGCTTCTTGTGTGTACTTCCCTACATGACTGTCAGGAGGGTCATTTTGGAGAAACACCCCAGGGTGTCGCCAGTTTTTCTCAGGGTCCCACATGTCCTCATCCTTTCTGATTTTTCCTATGAAATCCTCATTTGTCAGTGTGGCAGTTCTCATCCTCATTTCCATCAATTTCATGAAATCCTGCGGCCTTAGTAAGATTTGCATTTGCACTCTGCAGTCGATTTGCACTGGACCAGGGAGGGGCTGGCAGACAAGGACACCTGACAGATGGTCCGCAGGGAGGCTGGAGCTGATTGGGAGAGGGTTTGGGACTGATTCTATAGGTGAATACATTTTCAGGAGTGAATATTTCAATGTTATGATTTCCTTTGCTCCCTGAAGCCATGCGGAGCAGGAATCAAGCGTTATTGTTTAATTTGGGGAGTGGGGCTGGATGACAAGCCCCTTCCCACTGGGCTCTGCCTAACCATGCAGCTGCTGTCAAGTCACAGGCAGCCCTTCAGTAGAAGCACCCAGGCTCAGGCCAGGCTTAATGTCCTCCCTTCTCCTCCAGCAGGCTCAGGCCAGCAGGTCAGAGGTCAAAGGGCAGGCAGTGGCCCTTCAGCCCCAAGGCCCTCAGGAAACCACGAAACCCCACAGCACTTTTAATGAAGGCTGAAAATACGAAGTGCCATCAAAAAACAGAGGCGCAGCAACGCTGGGGAAAGAGGAGATTCAAGTCTGTTTAAATGGTAAGACCAAGAAGGAGGGCCCACATCAGGCAAGAGACAAATACCTACACTGGCACCTTCTGGAATCTGAGGCAGGTTCTGCTGGACTTCGTGGCTGGAGAACGAAAGACCCATATAACCTTCCAATTCCGACAGGTTTGGATACAAAACTGATGGGAAGGGAAGGAAGGAAGAAGAAAGGTGTTACTCCGGGCCTGAGATTAGCCACACCTGCCTGGCTCCCAGGTGGTCACTCATTTTTATTAAGAAACAGGGCCTGGGGATGCTGTTTACTCCCAAGAATGCAGTATACCCCTGAGTTGGCTCTGCACTCCCAGGAACGCTCGCTGGCACTGTGGGTCCTCCCCTCAGACGGTCTGCTTTCTCCAGGAGCAGCCTGGGACGCTGAGTACCTCATGTATCACTTTGGTGTTCAATTTAACTGACTTTATTTGGCACCGGCCAGACCCGAGGGCAGATCTGGGGAACTGCATGGTGAGGAGGAGAAGAGCTGGGCCTGAGTTCAAGTTTGCTACCACGGGGCCTGAATCAAGACGGCCACGAGCAGCTCCAGGGCCACCACACACATCCTGGTCTCCACATGCAGCCTTCCTTGGTGGCCCCAAGTCAGGGCAGTCAGTGCCCTCACAAAGCTGCGGGTTTCTCAGTGTCCCCCTCTAAGGGTTCTAGGAAGGGTCAACCTGCATAGTGCCCACGGCTCAGCGGCAGGAAGGAGGCAGGCTCTCAGAAATGTCCAGCAGAGGTCACTCTCAGCCAGGAGAACCCCAGCCCACTCACTCACCTGACGGCTCGGAGTCTGTTCCCTGCCCCGGCAGGGCGGGCATCCTGGGTACGGCTCTGGCCTCGGCCTGGGGATGGATGGGGAGTGCCAGTCAGCTGTGGCCATGAGCCCCAGAGCCCTTGAGGCCTGGGGCTCCCTGAGGCTGGGGGTCAGGGCATTAGGTATGCTGGCGGCCTGAGGGGGGGTGTCCATGACCCTTGGAGTAAATATGGCCTCTGCAGATGTCCACGCTTCTGGAGGGAGGTTCTCCCAGGGGCCCGCGACCCACCAAATGTCACAACTCGTTTACTACTTGAGGCAGCCAAGGCAAATTTTCAGTCGAAAAGTCCCCAATTCTCAAAACCCACTAGGACCTCATGTGGGATGGAAGGAGAAAAGGGCTTCTGGGGGCTGAGTAGGCCAAACGCCACGGCCACGGGGTTTACTCTGGAAGCTTGTCCTAGAGCACGGGTTCTACACGAACCCGGATGGAGGAAGCTCTGGGATAGAGCAGGCACCAGACAGGCCGGTCTGCTGCTGCTTGGTCTTCTCCACCTGCTGTAATTCCATTGCCTTGGCCTCTGGACACCTGCTCTGCTCAGCAGGCCCTGCAGTGGGGACCTGCATGCCCTGGGGCCAGTCAGGAGCTCCCAGGGGTCCCCAACACTTGACCCAAGACAGGCCTCCCTTAGCTACCCTGGTGCAATCCAGAAGGCCCCGTCAGGGGACCCCAGGCTGGTAGCCTGGCACTTTACCTGCATGGCTTGGTCCACCTTCAGGTCCTCCAGAGATGGGTACAGGGTGGACATGGCTGCTCTTTGGAACACCCTGCAGGGCACAGAGGGTGAGGAGGGCTGAAGGCTGAGAGGAGGCACGGACGTGTGCCACTCAGCACTCTCAGGACGAGAAAGATGTCACAAAGGTATTATTATCCCCATTTTAGAGATGGGGGAGCTGGGATTTGACCCAAAGTCTGTTTGGTTCCCAAGCCTGTGCTCTCAACCCCGCAAAAATCCCATCCCACCATGTTCAGCCGACTCTGGGCTTTAGAACCTGAGACCCGGGGTCACCTATAGCACATGCCGACCAGGCAAAGCAGGATTGGGGGCCACGTCCTTCCCTGTCCTGTTTCAAAGGTCAGACAGGCTTATGAGGTCTGATCACTCAAGACCTAGATCCAGTCCAGCTGGTGGGTAGTGAGTACCTGCTGTATATCCGGCCACCGTTAGGGGTTTGCACAGCATCGCCCCACAACTACGCAGGGTTCAGTCCAGTGTCAAGTGGGCGGGGACTTAATATTACAACAGAAAGGCAGCAGGCGCTTTGGAAGTCCTCCCCAGCCCCCACACGCCTCTGCATCTCTGGGCATTTGAGCTCCTACTGCATACCAGCCATTTCCGGTCTCACTGGTGACTCTTGATCTTGACCACAATGAGGTAAGGCCAAAGGCAACTCTTAAAAACATGCACACAAACTGTAGCAGAATTTATACACTCAGCAGAGTATTGCTCCAGAGGGAGAAGGAAATGGGGGGAAGCACGATAAACATTTACTGAACGCCTTCTACCTGTCCAGAGGAGAACCAGGGACCTCGGAGCAAGGTACCAAAAGAAATTCAAAGAAATTACCTCCCAGAAATGCTTTATTTCCTTCCTAGTTGAAATGTGAGGAAGGAGCAGTTTGTCTTTCTGGATTCTTTTCCGTTTACCCACTAACACATTGTCTCTGTCACGTCTCCGGGCCTTTGTTGGGCCAGTCGTCACTAGCTGGATGTCTCTGCCCCGCCCTCCCACCCTGGCTTCTCAGACAATGAGGTCACTGCTGCTCCCAAGGGCCCTGCCCTCAGAAGAGACTCTGGGCCAGCCTCCGGCCCTGGACTCTTCAATCGTCCTCAGTCTGTCTTCCCACCTGAACTGCAGTTCCTTGGGGTCAAGGGGTGTCCTATTCACCCCACTGGGCCCACATTCTCCGGACCAGGTCCAGATCCTCTGGGCATCTCCCCTGAGTGACCCACAGGGGCTGAGGTCATCTTCATCCATCACTGTTCCTCGTCCTTCCTCTGTACCTGCTGCCTTGACCCTTGTATCAACCTTAACACTCCCCAACGACCTCCCCCATCCCTCCTAATCTGCCGTCAAACCCCATCTCTCCCCATCCCATCCCTAATCCCCATGCTGCCTGCAGACCTCCACCATCTCCCCGCCCTTCTGCAGGTACCACGACATCTCCAATGAGTCCTAGCTCCTCTATTGTTGTTCTCCAGCCGACAGGCCCTTTCTGCATGAGCCTGGAATGTCACGCCCTGCTGAAAACCCCCAGTGGCTCCACACTCTCAGAATCGAGCCCACGTTCCCTTTACGATTCCTCCAAAGATTGGAACTGGTGGCTCAAAGGCCAGACGCAAACATTGTAAAGCAATTATACTCCAATAAAGGTGTTTTTTAAAAAAATCTGTTGCCAAGTGCTTTATACATTCAAACTAGCCCCCTAAATGCATAACTCAAGACGCTGCTTTTTTTTAAATTAATTAATTTTATTTTTGGCTGTGTTGGGTCTTCATTGCTGCACGCGGGCTTTCTCTAGTTGCAGCGAGTGGGGCCTACTTTTCATTGTGGTGCGCAGGCTTCTCATTGCGGTGGCTTCTCTTGTTGCAGAGCACGGGATCTAGGCACGCGGGCTCCGTAGTTGTGGCTCAGGGGCTCTAGAGCGCAGGCTCAGTAGTTGTGGTGCACGGGCTTAGTTGCTCCGAGGCCTGTGGGATCTTCCTGGACCAGGGCTCGAACCCATGTCCCCTGCATTGGCAGGCAGATTCCCAACCACTGCTCCACCAGGGAAGTCCAAGACGCTGCTTTTAATAATCTAACTTCACATTGCTCCTGAAAAACACGACATTCTGGCAACCCTGGACCGCTGCTGAGTGGCTACAGCTGAGTCGCAGCTGGCTCCCGGGTGTCCCAGACCCCACCAGCCTCTGCTGTCTCTTACATCAAGACCGCTTTACTTAATGGCAGTGAGACCCTATAGACATTTGCTTGCCCCCCCCCCCCCCCCCGCCTAATTCTCCTGCTTTCTTTCTTTTTTTTTTTTTAAAGAAGATGTTGGGGGTAGGAGTTTAATTAATTAATTAATTTTTGCGGTGTTGGGTCTTCGTTTCTGTGCGAGGGCTTTCTCTAGTTGTGGGAAGCGGGGGTCACTCTTCATCGCGGTGCGCGGGCCTCTCACTATCGCAGCCTCTCTTCTTGCGGAGCACAGGCTCCAGACGCGCAGGTTGTGGCTCACGGGCCCAGTTGCTCTGCGGCATGTGGGATCCTCCCAGACCAGGACTCGAACCTGTGTTCCCTGCATTAGCAGGCAGATTCTCAACCACTGCGCCACCCGGGAAGCCCTCTCCTGCTTTGCTTGCTTGCTTGCTTGCTTGCTTGCTTGCTTGCTTGCTTGCTTGCTTGCTTGCTTGCTTGCTTGCTTGCTTGCTTGCTTGCTTGCTTGCTTGCTTGCTTGCTTTCCACACGTCCTTCTCCCAACCCCCAACCTCAGCTTCAGCCATAATGAGCTGCTTTCAGATCCTCGAATTAATCGAATTTTCTCATGTCCCCAGGCCTTTGCATGAATTATTATTCCCTCTATTTGGAATACGTTTCTACCCCCTCCACTCCCTACCTAGCTAACTCCCAATTATTTTCAAGTCCCAGACCAGAGGGCTCTTCGTTTAGGAAGCTTGCCTTGATTTGTGCTCCCCCCGCCCCCAAACCCCCCTCCTCACCCAACTCATGTTCTTACTCTGTTGATAATTCACTACTCCTGTAGTTGCCTCTTTGTCTACCTATTGGGAGTTCCAGAAGGGCAGGAACTGGACCTTCTAATTTGCTATGGAACTCCTAGCCCCTAGCACGGACACCAATGCAATAATATTTCCAGAAGCAATGCATTCTGCCCGGGCTTCCACTTTTCTCCTTGTAAAGTAAAGCTCTGATGTCCTATGGACATGCACCTTCCTAGGATGGAAACAAGGATGAGAGGTCCCAAACAGGTTTTGTTCACCTCTCACAGGCTTGGTTTTTTTTTGTTTTCATTTGAATTAATGCCAACATTTTAAAATCTGGAAATATAAAATTCTTCACTTCTAACTTGTACAGAAAAGAAAAATCACACTATTTGGCAATGCAAGAGCAGGAATCATGCACGGCAACAGTCAGCCAGGCCCAAGTCGCAGCCTGCCATAACATGGGGCTGCACGCACCTCCTTGCTTCCCGAAGTGCCCATCCAGCTGACTTACGCTGCCTGCTTGGCTCCTGCAGGCAGGCAGCTGCAGATCTTTGCCTTAGCCTTTGGGGCAGGAATGATCATCTCAAGAGGACAGGGATTGTCCTAGGGGGAGAGAGAGACTGGCCCTGGCCTCCTTTAAATCAGCTGAGGGAAGAGACCACTTTGTCTGTGGTCTTCTCCACTGTGCACACACTCTGGGAAACTTTTATCTCGGGACAGTCCTCAGGAGGTACCATCTGCCAAAAACATGCCCTGCTACCAGGATCACACGTGAACGACAGGTGTGAAAATAAGAGGCACCCCTGCCCTGCTTTTTCAAACACTGAAGCAGCAGAGCGGTTATGTTTTCTGGGAGAGCAGAATCAGAGATCTACTTCTTGGAAATCACTCCCGGGCTAAGACCACACAACCCTTCCTCTGTGTCTGGGACCCTTTCACCATTGCCACCTACTCTGGGTCTCAACTAAGGTTTGGGCTCTGGGTGGACTCAAGAGGCAGGTTTAGCGGTTCATGATATAGTGGGGAATGGCTCCCTGCCGGCAAATATGCGTGTCTCATTCAGTCATCCATCTACTCATTCACAACACTGGAGTGTCCACTGCGTGCTAGCAACACTGGATCTGTTTCAGTCATGCTGATCCCTCTGCTTGGCACACCACCCTTCTCTGCATGGTGCTCTTTCAAGGCTCAGCTCAAATGTTTCTTCTCTGGTTGGCTTTTTCAGACCATGGGACCCCCTGCTAGTTGGCCGGGTCTTCATGTGTTCCCAAACTGACTTGTACCGCCCCTACTGTCAAGTTATTTATCATATTGTATGATTACTATCTGGGTATTTCCTCATACTGGGCCCCAACTCGGAAGGGTGGGGACTGTGTCCTGTTCACCACCCTATGCCTCCCCACCAAAACAGCACCCAGCACATGGATGCCGGCAAAAATTGCTATTCGACTGAATAAATCAGTGGTTTTCCAAGGAACAGATTGGAAATTTGTGGGGGCAGTTTTGGGTGTCACACGACTGAGGGAACACTACTAGCATTTAGGAAGCAGGGAGTAGAGACCCGGACCTCCTGTAATGCACAGAACAGCTCACCCCAACAAAGCGGTCCTGCACAACTTTCCAATACCCTGCCAAACCTTCATGGAGGCAAAAAACCTGTTTATAACCTGTTTTATATACAAATACAATGAAACTTTCCCTGGTTTTAATATACAATATATTATCCAGAAATGTATACACCAGCTTAACCGAGGAAGTTATTCTTTGTTTTGTTCACTATTGTGGAAAATCACTGTCTATCCTTCTGAGCGCAGGTGAGTCACCAGAACGCACCCATGTGTGTCTGCGTTTGTAGCTGTCACAGTGATGGCACGCCTGTATACAAATACATTTAACCTTCGACTCAAGATACCACATAGAGGGACTTCTGTGGTGGTCCAGTGGTAAAGAATCCGCCTTCCAACGCAGGGGAAGAAGGTTCCATCCCTGGTCGGTGAACTAATACCCCACACAGCCAAACAAACAAAAGATGCCGAATGTAAACTTTGGCAAAATTTAGTTGAATACTATTAAATCCAAACTTTCTCATTTTAAGTTAGGTACAGACGTGGCCGGGTGTCATCCAGTCTGAGCTTTTACATAGTGAAGGGCATATTCGTTTATTATAAATTACTTTCATTGCTCTCATTTCTCCTTTATAGTAGAGAGAGGGCATCACGTTTATTTTTTTTTTAACCCAGGCGGCAGCGGGAGGGGGGGGCGGACACTGAACCATCACTCAAGACGAACCCGCCCCCTCCCTCAGCCTCAATCTCCCGCTTTTTGAATGCAGCCAGACACAAAACTCCGAGCACTCGGGCACCGGAGAAAGCCCCAACGGTTCCTAGGGCCTGTTCTTCACCCCAGGCCTCAGTTTCCCAATCTGTCCAACGATCTTGGATCAAAGCTCTTCAAACGACTCCCCACCCCGACGCTCCGGTAACTCCAAACTCCGCCTGAGGCGACCTCCCCTGGTTGCTATGGGTTACAGCGCCTGCGCAGAAACCACGCCAAGCCGCTAGAAGGCGCTGGGGCCGCTAGGGCGCATGCGTGTCACCCACACAGGGCTGCGCGTGGCTACGGACGCTTCCCAGGATATCCTGCGATTGTGGGGTGGCAAATGGCGGTCTCCTTGCCCCGCGGGTTGCTGGCCGGCTAAACTCACCCGGCTTCTTGCTTTTTCCAGGCGCTCGTGGCTGGCGCGCGCGCACACATACACACACACACACACATACACACACACAAAACAGGTAAAGCAGCAGAGTAAGAGATGGGAAGTCTCGGTCAGGGCCTGCGTCCGCTCTTTACGCGCCTGGAGTCTACGCGGATCAAATCGCGCTTTAAAGGGGCGAGTGTCCCTTCGCCTCCCCACGCCCCGGACCCTGGTCCATTAACGGCTTCCCGAAGGGGCGAGGGTGCGGTTGAGCCGCCCCCTGCTGGCCGATAAGATTCCGTTCTAAGGCAGCTGTGGGAGGGAGGAGGGCAAAGTTGACACGCCTGCGCTCCGGGCTGCCTGTTGCTCATAATGAAGAGGAAGCTCCCTCGCTCCCTAGGATTTCGGAAGCTCCTCGGATCCCCGAGTATGCCCTACCGTTGTGACTTCACCGTCCTTCCCACCATCCCAGGTTTCTTGCCCGGCCCTGACTTCCAGTCCTAGTGCTGAGCTGCACGTGCCCCGCCCCACTCCACGAAGATTTACTCTGGGATCCCACCCAAGAATGACTGAGTGCCTGCCCCCCAGGGTAGAGGTCTTGGGCTCGGCCAGGCAGATCACTTTTCACAGCAACAATGGACCCACTGCACATTTTTAGAGATTGAGGCAGTTGGGTTTGCGGGGTGCAGGATAAAAGTCTAGGGCAACGGGGAAGGCCTGGAGGAAGGTAGGAGACGCCTAGTGGACCGTGAAGGATGGAGTTCAGCAGGGTGAGAGTGCAGTATGTTACTCCAGGGATAGGGAGGCCCAGGCTCAAGAGTCCAGCTGCCTTCCAGATCTTTACTACCTCCTGCAGTTTATTCAAATTGAATTCATTTTTCCCCAGCTTTGCTGCCCATCTACAGTGACACCACCAAATGCACCTCACGGTCTGAGCCAGAAATCTGGGAGTTATCCTTAGCTCCTGCTCTCCAGCCATACCCAGCTCTTGCCCTCAGGAGAAAATATGCGACTTCAACTTGATATTCCAGTCTCTATGATGTGACTCCTGGTATCTTCTCCACTGACTCCTGGTGACCTCCTCACTCTTGCGCACTCACCCTGCATTTCATTAATTCCAAACTCACCCTGCTAGTTCATGCCTCTGTGCTTTTACAGGTGCTGATCCTAAAACTCACCCTGCTAGTTCATGCCTCTGTGCTTTTACAGGTGCTGTTCCCTTTGTCTTGAATGCCATTCACACCTCCCCCCAGCCACCACCACCTTGTTCATCTGGTGAACCCCTCTTCTTTTCCCCCCAAATCCCCAAAACCAAACACAGCGTTAGGCAAGCCTCCCTTCTCTAGAGCACAGAATCTCATATTTGCCTATTCATCATTCATTCCACTACTGTTTATTAAGCACCCACTGTGAGCAAGGTCTTCTGCATTTCCTGGGTTGGATTTCCACCGAGCTGTCTTTGTTTGCCTGTCGCCCTCTTTGGTCAGGAATGTCGCTCATTTCTGAAGCCCCAGTGCTGTGCCCACTGCGTGCTACACAGCAGGCATCCAGTTACTGTTCCTTAAAGAAGTAGGAAAGCAGACCCAAGGGGAAGAGAAAGCCCCAAAAAGTCCTTTGAAGAAAAACCCTGGCCTAGAAGGGGAGTAAAACCAGTGCCCTGATGAAGTAGATTGAAAGGCTGGCTCCTGCGGTCTGACAATGGAAGAGTTTGCTCAGTTCGGTGCTGATGACTTCCCGAAATTAACTGGCTCCTCTGAAAAGAAAGGAACCCATCTAACCTATCTCACCCAGAGAAATTTTCCTCTCCCACTGCATTTTCCAGGATTTCCATCCCTGAGCTGCTGCACTCTGTAATATTCTGAGCAATAACAACTCCCACAACAAAGCAGCAATCAGGTCCTCAGAGACCAGCAGGGCTGAAAAGGGGTCGCCAGCCCCCATCTTTGGACTTCGGAATGAGAACACTCCTTTGGAACACTTTGTTCCAAAGAGCTGAAACTATGGGACGCCCACTTGTTCCCGTGGACAACTCATCCATCCTTCAGAAGACAGTGTGCGGGAGGGAAGCGTGGGTTAGAGTGTCAGAGGAACAGCTCCTGGAAGGCCAAATTAGCCCAGGGATGTGGTGAGTTGGAAAAGAAGAGGCTGTTGCTAAGCCACCAGCATATACTCCCCTCCTTCTCTCAGGCTGTACTACCTGCTGGAGAAAAGCTGTGGACTTCTTCAAGGAGTGCGGACACTCCTGAACCCAGGCGCAGGAGAGGCAGAGCGAAGCCAAGGACCTTGGAGGCAGGCAGGATGGGTTCAGACTGCTGCATCTGACTTGGGAGAGCAAGCATGGACAAGTCCCTTCGGCATGTCATTCATTCCTTTGTAATATGGGTAACAATACTTGCATCACAGAGTTATTGTGGAGATTAATTAAAAGATTCTTAAATAAAAGAGATACGTACAGAAAGCACTAGTACATAAAGGGCATGCAGTAATCGTTAGCTATTGTTCATTCAGTACATTTACTGGGCACCTAAGTCCCAGTACTGTTCTAAGTACCAGTAATAAGGCAGGGAACAAAAGAAAAATCTGTCCTAGAGTGTCACTTTCTAGCTGGATTAAATAAGTGCTTATGCCACGTTAGGTGGTGGGAAGTGATGGGAAGAAAGATAAAGCAGAGTGGAGGGTAGAGCCTGGAGGTGCGGAAGAGCCTCACTGCCAGGGGATGGGTGGGGGGGGTGACAGGTGGCTTTTGAGTAAAAGCCTAAGTGGGGAGGGAGAAGCATTGAGGCTGAGGGCAAGCCACTGCCCTCTGTTTAGGGAACACCTGACCAGTGAGACTGAAGTCACTTGTTCATAGGGGAAGTAGTAGGAGAGGAGACTGGAGATGTAGCGAGAGGGACTAGATCCTGTAGGGCCTGTGGGTCATGCTGACGGCTTGGCATTTACTCTGATGAGATGGGAGCCCCTGGAGAATCCTGAGCAGCAGAGTGACATGGTCTGACTTTCATTTGGAGGATAGATTAGGGGGCACGGGTGGACAGGGAGCCCAGGCGAGAAGTGACGGTGGTGCAGTTGTTAGTAGTTGGGGCCACCGTATGTACAGCAGCCAGTGCAGTGCTGGCCCAGCACACAGCAGCCCCATCTTAAGCACCATTTTCTGAGGCTTGCTGTGTGGAGGGCATGTTCCAGCCCCTTACATCCATTGCCTCATTCAGTTCCCCTGATTGCATGGGAGTTCCCGCAGGAGGAAACCAGTGTTCAGATCAGGCCACTGGCCCGGTTCCCCCAGCAGGTTCTCCTTGCCATGGTAGGGAGCTTGTTAATGGAAACAGCTTCAGGCAGAGAAGTAAGTGACAGAAACTGAGGCCCCCACTCAGTTCCCTGTGGGAGTTGCTCTTTGGCTTTCCAGGAGCCCATTTCAAGGAGCAAAGTGTGGGTCCCATCTCCGTGAGAACGGACCCAGGCAGTGAGGAGGAGCCTGGAGCCCTAGTGATGTCTGGATAAATATCACCCAGCCCTTGAACCTGGCCCGGGGCTGGGCTCAGAAGAGGAAACCCCAGTTCGCATTTCACTGCCAGAGAAAAGCACCTTGAGAGAAAAAGGCCTGGAAGTCCCAGAGGGTCGGGACAGGCAGGGAAGAAGACAGGTGAGAGCAGGTCTCCCTTATCCCTGTGCCCACCTCTAGGGGCCCCTTGCCCCGCTCTTACCTGCAGGCCAGGTGCTGCTGCTCGTCCTTCTCCAGCCACTGCTGATGGAGTCTGGTCCCCTCCCTGGAAGGTGGCGGCCCTTGTCCCAGCTGGGTTCCTGCTCCCTGGTCAGCTGACTCACTCAGGACTGGGATGGGCCCAGGTAAGGACCTGCGGCTGACTCAGCCTGCTCCTAGGTCACCAGGCTCAGAGGAGGGCTTTGGCCGTAGTCTGGATGAGGAGGTGGGGTTAGGGGCTCACAGCTCCTGTTGAGAGGGTGATGAACCAAGACTTCTTGGCCTTGAGGAAATCGGATTTGGATTGGACAACCAGTCCTGCTGAACTCACTGAGGGCAGTTTGATGGGTCTTAAAAAATGGCCATACCTGGGCTTCCCTGGTGGCACAGTGGTTGACAGTCCACCTGCCGATGCAGGGGACACGGGTTCATGCCCCGGTCTGGGAAGATCCCACATGCCGCGGAGCGGCTGGGCCCGTGAGCCATGGCCGCTGAGCCTGCGCGTCCGGAGCCTGTGCTCCGCAACGGGAGAGGCCACAACAGTGAGAGGCCTAAGTACCGCAAAAAAAAAAAAAAAAAAAGGCCGTACCTTGTGACCCAGCATTTCCTCTTGTAGGAATTTGTTACAAGAAAATAAACAAGTAGGCAGTGAGGTCTCAGGGCCCACCGTGTTTCTTATAATAGAGAAATCTAGAAATCCCCAAATGCCCATCGCTAGGGTCAGTTAAATAAGGCAGCATCTGTGGAAGATCACAAAGCTGGCAACGTCATTAAGGAAGAAGCCATGAGGAAGTGTTCCGGCAAGACATTGAAAAATCAGTATCGTGATAACCATCTTGTGTTTTGTCTTCATTTTTTGAAAAGTGAATATGCACTGAAAACAGTCTGGGAGGGCGTATCCTAAAACGCTGGAAATCCGGATGGTGGGATTGTGGGTGGGGTTTTGGTTTGTACTTTTGTGTCTGTTTCAAGGTGGTGGAGTTTTGTTTTGTTTTCTTTTGAAGTTAGTTTTTGCTTTGAATGTTTATGATTTTTGTAATCAGGGGGGATCAAATTAAGGTTAATTGTTTTAAAAAGGAATTTAGATGGGTTGTCTCCAGGAAGGACAACTAGGGGGCTGTGTGCTGAGGTGGGGGGGATTTTTGAATAGCGCACTTTTTGGTGCCTTTTAAATTTTGAAAAAATTTAACTTTTGACTATCCCTCCAAATAATCATATAAAATTAAACAGAAAAGGGGGAGGAATTTAGCTGAGGTCCTGGTAGGTTTGGATATATAGAGGTGCCTGTCACACCTGGTGCCTGGGGAGGGCTGCACCCCCCATGCTGGGTGGTCCTGGGAGGAATGATGCAGGGCAGCCGCCCAGGGTGGGGTGAGCATCGGGGCTGCTCGGCAGGCCAGGCGGGCCCACATCACAGTCCCCATGACGATCCTGGGTGGAGGGGCACTAGCCTTGGGCGTCAGATGCCGACCGGGGCCCAGCTGGTGTTCAGCCCATGCAGGAGACACTGCCAGCCTCAGGGGCTTACAGCAAAGAGGCCCACACTGGAGACAACAGCAAGAAACAAGAACCATGGCAAGAAAGGCAGTGGCCAATAATGAAGCCCTCATGGCCTGCAGAGTACGAGATCCTGCCCCAGGTGCTTCACAGTCATTATCTCAGTGGCTCCTGCCATCCCTGTGAAGCAGGTGAGAGGCAAAGTCCCTCTCTCAAGTAACACAGCTGCAGAGTGCCTCCAAGCTTCTGTTTTCTCTTCTGTGAGACAAATGCACTTGAAGCTGAGGTGTGGACACACCCAAGGGCTGAACCATATGGTCCTGAAGCATGTGGTAAACCATGAGTGATGGACCCACCTTAGGTCAGGTCTTTAAGACCAAACAAAAGTAGAAAATAGAGACCCTAAGTGAACCAAGTGACACCCCCTGCCCCATACACACCTCAGTTCACTCAGCCAAGGTCTAAAAGGGGCCTTTTCCAGAAGGGTATGGAACTTGCCCGCGGTCACACAGCACATTGGCACAGATCTGGGACTAGAATCCACATCCCCTCACCTCCACCTACGTGCAGGGGCACTCACTCCATGCCCTGGTGTTACAGCCACCTCCACCTCTGACTTCTCTCCTGTTCCAGCCAACAATAAGTACTTTTTAATTTTAATTTTTAAATTTTTTTTTACATCTTTATTGGAGTATAATTGCTTTACAATGGTGTGTTAGCTTCTGCTTTATAACAAAGTGAATCAGTTCCCATATCTCTTCCCTCTTGCATCTCCCTCCCTCCCACCCTCCCTATCCCACCCCTCCAGGCGGTCACGATCTCCCTGTGCTATGCGGCTGCTTCCCACTGGCTATCTGCCTTACGTTTGGTAGTGTATATATGTCCATGCCTCTCTCCCGCTTTGTCACAGCTTACCCTTCCCCCTCCCCATATCCTCAAGTCCATTCTCTAGTAGGTCTGTGTCTTTATTCCTGTCTTACCCCTAGGTTCTTCATGACATTCTTTTTCTTAAATTCCATATATATGTGTTAGCATACGGTATTTGTCTTTCTCTTTCTGACTTACTTCACTCTGTAGAACAGACTCTAGGTCCATCCACCTCACTACAAATAGCTCAATTTTGTTTCTGTTTATGGCTGAGTAATATTCCATTGTATATATGTGCCACATCTTCTTTATCCATTCATCCGATGATGGACACTTAGGTTGTTTCCATCTCTGGGCTATTGTAAATAGAGTTGCAATGAACATTTTGGTACTTTTTGTTGGCATCCCTTGCCCAAAGTCCTCAGTGGCTCCCTACTGGAGGGGGAAGCAGGGAGCGTGAGGATCAGAACTGAATTCCTGGGCCTGACATTGACACTCACGGTCCAGCCCCATCGTTACCATTTCAGCCTTGTTCCCCCAGTGCTTCTACCCCAGCCAAGCCACAATCCTCTCCACTCCCACCTCACACTTCCATACCTTTGCCTGTGCTGCTGCTTCTCCCAGAATGCCTTCCCCCTGCCCCCATTCCACCTAGCCAAACCCACTGAGCTCGTCTTCCAGGAAGTCTCCCTGTCACCCCCATCCACGTGGCCTGTCCCGCCTCTGAGCTCTGGATCAGACTGTGCTGTCCCGTTCTGTTCTTTCATAGTAATCATCTTGTATTGTTCATCTGTCTTAGGCTACAAATTAGACCCTAAGTTCCTTGAGGGTACGGCCTAGTTATTAGATCTACAGTGGCTATTTTCAAAATGAAAACTGGAACCTGTGCTCTGACCAGGGTATGTTTCTGCTTTGTTATACATTTGTATGAACAATCTTCAAAGTCTAAACCATGGGTATCCAATATGGACCATATGCTTGGAAACTCTCTAACAGCACCCTTCACAGATCTGAGTAATCGGCCACTTTACCCCTTCCTGCTGAGCCCAGGGGTGGCTCAGAATCCTCTCACAGTAGTGTTGCAGGTAGCTAGTGCCACCTGGATTTGGCCTGTGAGATGAAACCTCTGTGCCATCTGGAATGGGCACTCCCTGAGGGCAGGGACTTGTCTGTGGGGTTCTTATCCATAGGGCCTAGCATCATGCCTGGCACATAGTAGGCTCTCAGTAAGTATCTATTGAGTGAATGAATGCCCCTCCTAGAAAAGTCAATCTCAGTTATAAATGTAATGGCTAACTCATTTAAAATATGGGCTGGGCTGGGGCATCAGATCTGTGTCCCAGATCTGTGACATTCATTGCACAAGTTACTAAACCTCTGTGAGCTTCAGTTTCCACATCTACAAATGGAGTGTTGGTACCTGCTTTACAGGCTTGTCCTGAGGATTAAATGAATCATGCTCAGTGCCTAGGACATGGCTGGCACTCAATAAATGTAAGTTTCCAACTTCCTCTTGGAATGAGTCCAGCTACAAGTTACAGAAACAAAAGTCATCGGTTCAAGTGAAAATGGGGGTGCTTTTTGGGGAAGAAGGGGGAATGGCTGCTGGGCAGAGAGAAGCACCAGCTGTGCACTTCTACCCTCTGCATGGAATCGGGATGGCATAGAAAACCCAGGTTACATCACCACAGCTGCATCAGTACCACTGAATGATAACAGGAAGTGCTCTGTCTGCATGCTGGGCACTCTGCTGGGCATGGGGTAGAACCCGGTCTCACATTGTTCCCAGCAGCCCCCAGATTCAGAGAGTGGAGCACCTTGCCCAAGGTCACACAGCCTGAGCGTGTGAACAGGCCTTGGCTGTGAACTGAATGGAGCCACTGGGCCTCCAGGAGCCTTTCCCATCCCCACGCAGCTGAGTCATGGATTTCCCAGGTGGTGGCCAAGGGCCCTGGTGAGTCAGAGGCCCGGTGGGGGGCTGACCCCCTCACACTTCACCCCACTTAGTCCTGCCCAGGACCCCAGCCCCTTGCTTGGAAGCACAGGCACCTGCCAGAGACCACAACCTATAATGCCCTTACAGTACCCCAAAGTGATATCCTAAAGGGGCCACGGCATATTGTATAGCTGTGGAATCCCAGCCTGCCTGGGCTTAAATCCCTACGCTTAGGCCACGTGACCTTGGGCAGGTCACTTTACCTCTCTGGGCCTCAGTTTCCTCACCTGTGAGATGGGGAGAATGATTTCACTTTGTATTTATTAGCACAGACAAAGTATTGCGGGGCTCATGGGAAGAGCCAGCTAAATTTGAACTATTATAATATGCACATTATTGGATTTTTGCATTATCCAAGTGAGAAAAATGTATCCACTACTGTTCTAAATGTGATCAAAGATCAAACAAACAGAAATTACTTGTATCCTTTCTGGAACGTAAATCCAGGTTGGATCCTCCCTGAGACAGTCACTGTAGAAGCTTCCAGCAAGAGGGAAGCTAAGGTCCTCAGAGGTCCCACTGCTGTGGGGGCCTAGCTATCTGCGCCTTCCCCTCCTCTGTTCTTGGACTTGGATCCTGTATTTCTCCAAGTGCACTGACCCCAGCCACCTGCAACAAAGACCTCTGGGCAGGGAACACTTGCTAAAAATACAGATCCCAGGGGCACAGCCAGGCTTGCTGCATCCGGCTCTGCATTTGACTTACCTTTCCAGGTGATTGAGATGTGAACTATAACGTGAGAACGGATGTCCTGCTCCTTCCTGACCCAGTTTCTTCTCAGATCCAATGCCTACAGTGAGCTAAGCATGAGGCAAGGGGCTTTCCATCCCTTACCTCCTTTAAACCCCTAAAACATACAAAAAATGACCATTGGGGAGTTGTGACAGATAAAGGAACTGAGGCTCAGAGAGGTATGCTGTGGGCCCATGATCACATGTGGTAAGCCGTGGAACTGGGATTTGAACCCAGAATCTGTCTTCTTTCCCCTTGCAAATGCTGCTCTCCCATAAATGTGGCTGTGCCTGAGTGCCCTCATTAGTCTGGGCCGGGGTCTAACTTTGTAATTTGCTGGTGAAAGCTGGTTGCTACAGCCAAGCTTCTTGGCCAGAGGCACAGGAGGAGCATCTAAATATACACGGGCAACTTGGGGCAGGGAAGGTGTCAGCATTTGGGCCTGAGGAGGGGAGCCAGCTGGGGTTTGTGATCACCCATCAACAGAAACCGGCTGTGGGTTACTTAAGCAGGAAGGGAACTTATTAAAGGTTACTGGGGAGCCCATAACCTCTGAGAGACTCAGAGAGCCCAGCCTGGAGGTCTCATGGCCAGATCACCCCTCAGCCCCCCACCATGAGGCACTGACATGGCAGCCTGTCCCACTGACACCCAGATCTTGGCCAGTCCCTGCAGAACCTCTATCCCTGGTGACTCCAGACACTGGATGTAGGCACTGCCAAAGTGGGTCTGTGTGCCCCTGCCTCTTTGGCCATGGATTCCCTCAAAGCTCTGTGCTGGGGGGTGTGACTGGGGGAGTCTGGGTCCTGTGCTCAGCCCTTATACAAAGCGTGCTGGTAAATTGAGGCTGCTCTGTCGGAAGTGTCATTAGGTGGGGAATTCACCAGACATGGGAAGGTGGCTTGAAAACAGGGCATCCAGTAAGAATGCAGATGTCCAACTGAGACCAGGAACGGGTGGTCAAAGACCCACCAGTTGCTGAGGGCTGCCATGCACCAGGCACTGTGCCAAGTGGTTCACATCTGTTAGCTTCAATCTTCAGCTACAGAAATAATGCCCAGTTTACAGATGAGAAAGCTCAGGCCCAGGATCATAAGATGCGTGAGTGACAGGTCACACTATCGAGCCTGGGTCCATCAGACACTTGAGCCAGGGCTGGGGACCAGCAGGACATACGTCATTGCTTTCTGCTTCCTGTGACTGGGACCAGCCCCCCACCCCTCCAGACTGCACACCTGCCTTTCACCCGCCTCCTGCGCACCTCCTAGCTCAGCAGGCTGACCCCTCAGCATCCCTGGGAGGGAGGCAGGGTGAGTACTATTATCCCATTTTATAGATGGCGAACCTAAGTTGGGGGGAGGGATTTGTCTAGATCAGGAAGCAGTCATTGTAGGTCTGGGGTCTCCCCACACCGGCCTTCTCTCACTTACTCTCTGCCCCATTTCCTGGGGAGGCCCGGCTGCTCTTCTGAAGGCAGCTTGGAGAGCCAGCTGAGAACATCCCACCCCACTACCTTAGCCTGGCAGAGAGCCAGCTTCTGCGGGAGGCTGTGGGGTGGGAGTGCGGGGGCCCTGGTGCAACTTGGGCAGGAGAAGGAAGGTGAAGAGAGCCCTAGAATATACGATCAAAGCCCTGCTTCTCCAGCTGTTTGAGTTGCTCTGCCAAAGAACTGCTCTCCTCCAGGGCTGGAGAAATGTCCCCAGTGCCTTCAGCCCACCCAGACATATCTCTTCCAGCCCCTTCTGTGACTTACTTGATACAGTAGGGCTTTGCTAGCTGGGTACAAAAGCCACATGGGAATTGTGGCCCATCTTCCTGGACAGTCAGTTTTTATAGGAGATTTTATGACGCCTTCATTAGATATTGAAACTTCTTCCCAGTCTTCACAATTTTCACACTCACCGTCAACCACCTGTACCACCCAAGACAGCTGCTGGGGCTGCAGCCTCGACAGCTATGTTTCTAGTAGCAGGAAGGAGGAGGCAGAAGGACCTCCAGCTGAGTCAGCTCCCGTAGGAAGCCCACCAAGAAGTCCAAGTGGACTTCAACTTACTTAGGCGGCAAGAATCTAATCACGTGGCCACGCAGTGGCATGCGAGGCTGGGCATGTTGCCAGATAATATTGGGGCTCTGTTACAAAGGACAACGGAAGCGTGGGTACTGCGTAGGCAACAAGCAATCTCAATCACTCATGTCAAGATGTGCTAAGGTCCAACAAAGGGCCACCTCAGCGTCACCTGGTCCCTGCTGGGCCGAGACACCACGGGTATCCAGCCTGGGCTTTTGGCATCACACATGCTGAGCCAGACCTCCATCAGGCCGGGCACCCCAGGAGGCCATACTCCTCTGCCTCAAACACCCCAGGGCCAGGGGCCCAGCAGCTGAAGACCCCTACAGCCCCGAGCCCACTATAATTATTCAGACCAGTCTAGCCCAAACTGTTCACCCCGCCCTGTCTTGTCTTTCCCATGGAAACCCCAATAAAGGCTGTGGCCTAAGCATTCTCCCCTGCCCCTCCTGAGCACCCTGGGTTTTTCCACACGTGGCACACGTGCCTCCTGTCTCTGGGACCTGTGCGTAGAAGAACCTTTGTTTTCCTGAGCCTCTCCTCTGTCTCCTCTGTGGCCGCAGCTGAAGGGCCATCCCATAAAAGAATACGAAACAGGTCTCCAGAGACAGAATGTCCTCCACGCCATTTCTCAGCTCCATCTTGGTTTTCCTTTCCAGAGGTCTGTACTAGTCAAGGTAGGCGAGGTCGTACTGCAATAATAACAAATAACCCAAGTCTTAGCGGCTCCCAACATGAAGTTATTTCCCAGGCACCTGCACGTCTACGGAGGGCTGGGGGGGGTCCCCCCAGGGCCCAGGCGATGGAGCAGCCACCACCTCAAAGGCTGTGCGAAGCCACAGCGGAGGAAGAGGGTCTCCACCTGGCAACTGAATGCTCCAGCCTGATGTGACACAAGTCACTTCTACTCACACCTCATCGGCCAGGGCTGGACATATGACCCCACTCGATCACAAGGGGACAGGAAGTGCCATCTACTCACATGCCTGGAGGGCAGAGCCTGGGAAATAATATGGAGAATGACACTAAGGACCACCTCAGGCCTCTGTCTGGGGTGTCTGCCAGGCAGCTGTGCTCACCTGTGCAGGGGCAGAGGGAGCAGCTATGTCTTGGGGGTGGGGTGGTGCTGCACTGAGCCCAGCGGGGACCCACCTGGCGTGAGGGGGCTGAAGAGAAGAAAGACATCTGACACCCCAGAGCCTGGGGTTGTCATGCCAGACAGGCCTTCCAATCCAGCCAGGAGCCAGGTTCCTCTTCTGCAAAATTGGAATAGTATTTCCCATCCAGCAGATTTTAGTGAAGATTAATTAAAATACACGAGTAACATGGGGAAATGTGCCTTTATACTCCCAGCAGCCTTCCACGGAAGGAAATAACTTTTCAGTGGAAGGCCCTCTGCCCTCTGAGCCCTTTGATGAACTCGTGTGGGAAAATTTGACAGCAGGAGCTTGGCGAAATGGAGCTTGGGGGAGGCAGGTTGGAAGGGACTTATTTTAAAAATTGTGCTTAAAAAGCGCA
This sequence comes from Delphinapterus leucas, assembly GCF_059928025.1. Classification (NCBI taxonomy): domain Eukaryota; kingdom Metazoa; phylum Chordata; class Mammalia; order Artiodactyla; family Monodontidae; genus Delphinapterus; species Delphinapterus leucas. The sequence goes on along the minus strand of NC_143143.1, from coordinate 60,508,543 downwards.
AAATATTCTTAAGATTTCTTTGGGGGTGACCTTGTTTATATGGGATGGTTTGGGGGGAGTTGATGGAGATTATGGGGGCATCCAAGCCCCCACAACTGCCCCTATCGAAACTGGGAACAGATCAATTGTTCTGTATAACAGGAAGAGAAGGTTTGGGGGTTCCTGTGGCAGTCCACAAGATGCAGGAGCAAAAAGAGGGGAGCAGGAGAGGGAAGGCAGCGTGATGACAGAGGGTGGCGTGTACATAACCGTCAGGGAAGTCCTCTGGGTGCATGAAGGCAGCAGGAGGCTACTCTCAGAATAGGGTGAGGCTTTGAAGGTGAGATGTGATGTAAGCCCCAGTTCCTTCCCACTCCTCAGGTTTTGAGCAAACTCCCTCTGATGACAGGAGGCCACTCCTGCACAGCGGTCACTCAACATGCTGCTCTGTGCCGTCCATGTCACATCAAAGCCAACCGGTGGACCTGGAGGCCTGCTCTGCTTCCTGGGCAGAGGACGGTGAGAAAGCATATCAAAAACCGGATTCTGGGCTTCCCTGGTGGCACAGTGGTTGAGAGTCCGCCTGCCTATGCAGGGGACACGGGTTCGTGCCCCGGTCCGGGAAGATCCCACATGCCGCAGAGCGGCTGGGCCCGAGAGCCATGGCCGCTGAGCCTGCGCGTCCAGAGCCTGTGCTCCGCAACAGGAGAGGCCACAACAGTGAGAGGCCCACGTATTGTAAACAAACAAAAAAAACCCGGATCCTGGTCCTGCCCAGCCCAGAGAGACACGCCAATAAGGCTTGTATGTACACTTCCAGAAGCCTCAAATGGCCAGCCCCAGTGTGGTGGCGCGGCTCCTCCTCTGAGCGGAGAAATGGGGGACAGGGTGGCAGAAAGACAAGAAAGAAACTTCCTGAGATCTGGAGTTATCCCGTTAATCTAGGTGTGCAGGCCACGTGGCAGATAGGACAAACTGAGTCCTGGAGGGCTCAGCTTTCCCACAGTAACCCAGCCAGCCAGTGGTACAGCCAGGGTTCTACAGCCGTTGGAGGATAGAAACTGGAGCACAGAGAGGGGAAGGCCTTGCCCAAGGTCACACAGCAATTCCATAGCAGAGCCAGGATGCAGGGACTCCAGGTCCTATCTCTTCTGGCTGCCAGCCTGGGAAAGCTGCCCAGCCCTTTCACCCACTTTTGGCCTGTGCTGGGGGAGAGGTGGAGCGGGTGGGATGAGGAGAGGCAGCGTGATCTAAGAACTCCACGCAGGCCCAGACACTAGGACTGAACCGGTCCCCCTTGTGCCCTGGCGAGCCCACCCCAGAGAGACAGTACCTGCGAGTACAGCCGTGCCCAGGGTGGGAAGCCAGGCGTGGGGCTCGGCCTTCTGCACATGTGATCTCATTGAACCCTCAGACAACCCTGTGAGTTGAGCACCTCCGCTGTTTTCGATTTTTCCAGAGAGGAAACTGTGGTGAGTAGGACCAAGGCCTCGGGACTCGCAGTCCAGTGCTCCAACCCACGGCGCTCAAGGCGGGAGGGGCCTGGCGGAGCGCCACACGGGGCGGGTCGCGGGGGCGGGCCCCTTATCCCGGATGCGCCCCCAGCCGGCTGGAGCTGCCCCGCGGGGTTCCCAGAGCAGGGCTGAGCAGGAAGGCGGGAACAATGGGCAGCGGCTGCAGCGGGGCTGCTGGTTTCCGGAGCAGGGGTGGGGCGGGCTGGGGCCTGGCGGCCACAAAGACTGTGGGAACGAGGTGCCTGCGCAGGAGACTAATGAGATTAACGACTAACATCTTTTGAGCACTCACTGTATGCCAGGACCTGCCTTCAACGCTTTAGAGGAATCCGCACCTTATCCCTATTTAGCCCCATTTCACAGATGAAGAAATTGAGGCACAGAGAGTTTAAATAAAATGCCCAAGGTAAGTAAGAGGTGAAAGCGAGATTTGAACCTAGTCAAGTGTGGCTCCAAATCCTATGCTCTTAACCACCATAAACTCTATACACCCTACCCCACCCCCACATTTTCTCGTAAATTTCCTTTTTTCACTTAAAGCATTAACAGCTTTCTATGTCATAAATATAGTCCTCAGCCTTGTTTAAAGTCCTAACATTCTGAGGAGATGTTGTCCATGCACCCAGCCCCCACCCCCTACGTCTCTCCCACCATTTGAGGCGCCCGGGTTTCCACCACTGGTGCCCTATCATTGAGTTAGGTTTGGTTCCTCTAACTTAAATTGGTGGCACCCAGGGGTGGGCTCGTGGGTGCTTAAGAACCTCCTAATCTCCATCAGAAGCACCTCCACTACCTAAAAAGACGCACCATCTAGATAAAATGACGTGTTTATTATGCAAATGAAACTTTAAGACCGGCCTCCTTCCCACCCCAATTAGACTGCTGCACCCAAGCTCCTCCCACAGAGAATTTCCGGAGACAGCAGGCTGGTGGGTTCGTGCTTGCCCGGTTCCCAGCGTTGAACACAAGGTGAGGAAACACTGCAGGTTTCTTAGGATCCGGTTGGGTGAAGACCGGCCCTTCCCAGAGCCGCGGGAGACACGGGAAGACCCAGCCCGGCCAGCGGTGGTGGCTCCAGAATCTCCAGAAGGCCTGGGTAGCTGGAGCAGGTGGAGGTGCCGGGCTGGGGCTTGCATTTTATACGAGATTAAGGCGTCAAATTGGCACCGCCAACGACTGGGAAGGCACGTGAGAATCTAGGGCACCTCTTACTCCCAACTGAGACAGACTGGGATCCCCAGGTGCAGCAGGGATGAGGCGGGGGATTGTTAAAGCCACTCCGCTACATCTGCTGGGAGAAAACCCTTTTCCCAAAGAGGCTGATGGGGCTTCTCCTCCAAAAATGATGAACCAGCTGGAGACCGCCCTCCCAAAGCCTTCTTGCCCTCACAAGGTCAGCTGAGAGCACTGGATGGGGAACCAGGATACCTGAGATCTGTGTTCTGGTTTTATCCCCGTCCGGGGCTGCTGTATGGCTTTGGACCAATCATTCTCCCTCTCTGGGCCTCTAGCTTCCCATCCCTACCACACCAGGGACCTCCAAGGACTCTTCCCACTCTGACAGGTGGTCTGACAACAGCACTTTCCCTTTCTGGGGCCACCTGAGCTGCCCAGGTGTATGATCTGGTACAAGTCACCTCTCTGAACCTTCCTTTCATCACCAATTATTATCTTCCAAAGATGGCTGTAATTTGGGGGTCACCCAGCATCCACTTTCCCTTCTTATGGTATCAACCCCCAATTTTCTTCAGGGGAAGCGTTCCTCCTCCCACCTCAGCCTCGTGCAGTGGGTGGAGTTGAGTCTACCCCTGACTACAAGGGGATGAGAGTGACCAGGCCAGGCCGACACCCGAGTTCCATTCCCCGAGGCTCCGGTGAACTGTCCAGGGGGTAGTCATGCAGCCCTGTTCCCGTCACCAGCAGTCGGGCTTAGGACTTGTCCCAAATGTTGAGAAGAATGGAAGCATCAAACCTGGGAGGGCTGGCGGCTGGAGTTGCCTCTGCTAGGAATGGAGCCTTTGCAGAGCAGGCAGAGCTGGGGGCTGGGGCGTCAGGGCTTGGCGCCGTAGCCTGATCCCTCCAGTCCAGCTGTGCCTGAAGCCTACTGCCTACCCTTAGGTTTTCCTTGTCCAAGAGCCAATAAAATACCTTTTTCACTTAAACCAGTTTGAAGTGGGTTTTCTGGTGCTCACAACCTAAAGAATCATGACCATTTTGGGGTTTACTTGATTCTATGACACCGTCAACTGTAAGATTTTTTTTTAAGAAAAATATATCTACAGTATTTAATAACTTCTCGGTGAAAAAAAGAAGCATACTAGGTGTGCCCTTTAAAAATGGAGAGTAGTATGTTTTTATTTCTAAAATTGCACATCACAGTCACTTTGGTGACTTGATCAAAGTTCTTCACATTCTTTGGATGAATTCCGCAATTTTTATTTTGCCTGGCTGATGATAGCCTTTTGAACACTCAGTAACCTTTTATTTCCATGTGGCATCACTTTAGAAGTCACTTTAAGTGATAATTAAGGATCCAATCTGGTAAAATTCCATCAGGTTGGATCTCAGCCACCCGAGCAACTGGAAGCAGACGGTGAGGACACGAAACTCCCCCTCTGCCTGCTGGCCGGCATGTTCCTTGGACATCAGTTGTGGGACACATCCTCATTCCAGAACCGGTGAAATGTGTGTGTGGGACCCATGTGTCAGAACTACTGCAGTTACGATCATAACTATGAGACATTTGCTGTGGGACAGGCACTGAGCTAAGCAGAACGAGGTGGGACCTTGGACAAGTAACATCACTCTTCCTCAACTGCCACATCTGAAAGTGAGAATAATAGTTTCCCAGGGTCGTTGGGAAGGTTTAATGAGAAAAATCAATGTAAAACTCTTAGAGAAGCTTTGGCATATCAGAATTGCCCAATAAATATCAGGTATTATTATTTTGTTTCATTCTCACAACTGCTCTTTGAGATCAATATGATCTACTTTAAGGTTTAGGACACTAAGAACAGGGACAAGAAGTGTCAAGTCCAAGGTCACTCATCTGAGAAGGAGGTGGTGGATCTGGGACTCAAAGCCAGGCCTGTCCAGTACCCAGCCTTATGTCTGTAACTAATGCCATCTGGACTTCCGGCCAGTAGCGGGGCTCCTAACCCCAGAGGTTTGGGGTGGGGTGGGCCAGGGGGGGCTTGTGGGTCCAGTTCTTAGCCGGGGCAGGGAAAGATCATACTCGCTCACCAGCCAAGCTCACTGCCCAGACCACTGTCTCAGCCTGATTCGTGAATCCTGGGCCTTTGTAAACTCCAGAGAGGAAACACCAAGGCCCAGGGACTTGTCCAAGGCCATATGGCCAGGGAGTGACCTGGGTTCAGGCTGGAACCCCTGTTCTCTGACTCCTCACATGGTCCTCATGCTTCACTGCTCCCCATAGACCCTCCTGGCACCACATCCTCCAAGAAGCCCTGCCTGACCACCCCAGTCCATGTCCCTGTTCATTTCTCTGGTAGGGTCTCAATATTTGCTGGCATTTCAGACATCGCCTATGGAGTCAGGCCAAGCTTGGATTTGAATCCTCTTCCTGCCACTTATTACCTATGTAATCCTGGGTTCTTTCCCCCTCTCTCTGAACCTCAGTTTCCTCACCTGTAAAATGGGCTACAAAAGCCCATCTCATGGGGTCGATGGGAAATTTCAGGTGAGGTCAGGGCTGAGCACAGCCTGACTAGGAATTAGCCTTCATGATCAGCTGTTTTCTCACTACCCCCTCCTGTATGCAACATAGTTATTGTCATTAATAATCACAAAATAAAATAAATAATAAGAATAATGTACAGAAAAGAAATTCAGTGCGAAAATGTTTTTATTAGACTTCACATTTATATAATTGTGGCAGTGAAAAATAATGAACTAAATCAACAAACACAGTATTATAGTACAAAAAAAGGAAAACAGTAATGAATTAATACTTTTAAGTCATATTAATTTTTTTTTTTTTACAAAAAAACAACACATTAAGAAACGCTTCCAAAAAAGTGAATCCGAGAAGTTTGGAGTGCGATCTGCCCATGGAGCGATGGCGTGAGGTCATTCGGGCTCCGTTTCTGCGCCTCATGGTCACAGCGCTGTCAACTGCTTATTCACTTGCTGTTCAGGTGCAGGGGTGTGCAGGACACCGGAGGGAGCACCAGCTGTGTCTGGAGTTGAGTTTAACCGTTACAAAATGTTACCAAACTTGAAACGAATGCCTGTAGTTGAATCTGGGTGTGTTGGGAGCCAAGTGTATGATGAAGTTCTCTGCATTAGCTTCCATGCAGAACACAGTGTTTATTACAGGAAAAGTGGTTTTAAAATGTATTAATAGCCTATTATTAAAACTTAACAGTAACTACAGGGACTATTTAGAGCCTAGACTAACAAAAAATTTTTACCAGGAGGAGAAATTTAAGCACTGACTTCGGTTAGAATTGCCAGTGCAGGGTGATAATAAAAAGCAGGCGACTTTCAGTGGTTTCATTATTGCTTCTAAACTCTACAGATAACACCCCGCTCATTGCCTGCACTGCACAGCCTCCCCTTGCCCACCCTTGGCCCTCCACTGTGCTCATTCCCTGGTAAGTGTCATTTTGATGATCAACACAAGCTTTAACCATTGGGCACCCCCAGAGAGGGGTGAATGAGGGAAGGAGGGAGGGAGACCAGAACAGGGAGCCATCGCCTCTTGAGTCCCAGGCCTAACTCCTTATAACAAGCTGTGTGCCTTTAAGAAGTCACACCCTCTCTGTGTTTCCAACGGGATGGGTTATCCTTCCCCTGCTTTACTCAGCCTGGGTGATGGAGAGGTCGGGCCTAGGGGCAGAAGCAAGTGACAAATGCATGCCTGCTCCAGCCCTGGACACCCCTCTAGGAGTCGAACCCACGCTGGCGCAGCCTCGCTCTCTGTTACCTGTCCTGCTTCAGCTGCCTAGCTATCTGTAGGCCTTCAATGCGCTGTAATGCCCCCCTCACGTGAAGGGGCTGATCTCCAGTGCCCTGGATGCCCCCAACTGCCAGTGACCCCTGCCACTGGAGTTGCCTCATGGTTGCCACTGTGGCCACCTCTTTCCCAGCCTGTACAGAAATGTCCTCCCAGTGTCCAGCTGTTGCAGAGGCCCCACAGCCCCGGACTGGGGCCCCAAATGACCTCCTCTTTCAATCCTGTCACTCGGCCGTCTCCTTTCTTGTAGGCTGTGCTGCAGGGGAAGTTGGTTAAGAGGCAGCCTCATTCCCTGCTCCGAGCCTCTGCTCCCTTTCCACTTTTAATCTGATGGCCGTGGCGACACCAGGCTGCCTGGAAGAGAATACACACTCAAATGCACACCCTAATATCAAAAGGATTTAGCCAAGGGTACAGATCTCATGGAAGCAAGGTGGCCACAGGGGCAAGAGCAGGTGCAGCAGGTAGCGGCTGGGCTTCTCCCTTTCCCTGCAGGACCTGGCAGTTGTTGCTACTTTCTCTGAGTGGTTACGATCCTTCCAGAGCAGAGAACAAGGCTGAGTGCTTGCTATGCCACAAAGTCTTTCACATTCACATTCCCTCGAATTCCAGGAGAACCAATATAGTAACATAGGTAGTTCCTCAAAAGGAATGGTTACCAAGGTTTGTTACTAAAGTTTGTTTATCCTTTCACCAACGGAAGGACATTTTGGTTGCTTCCAGTTTTAGGAGATTATGAATAAAGCTGCTATAAACATGCATGTGCAGTTTTTTGTGTAGACATGTTTTCAATTCAGTTGGGTAACACCTAGGAGAACAATTGCTGGATCGTATGGTAAGAATATGTTAGTTCTGTAAGAAACTGCTAATCGTCTTCCAAAGTGGCTGTACTGTTTTGCATTTGCATCAGCAATGAATAAGCATCCTTTTTGGTCTGTATCCTTGTCAGCATTTAGTATTGTCGGTTTTGTGGATTTTAGCCATTTCAAAAGGTATGGAGTGATATCTCATTTTAATTTGCAATCCCCTAATGACATATGATGTTGAGCATTTTTTCACATGCTTATTTTGCACCTGTACATTTTCTTTGGTGAGGTGTCTGTTCAGAAGTTTTGCCCATTTTTGAATTGGGTTGTTTTTTTTCTTACTGTTGAGTTTAAAATGTTCTTTGTATATTTTGGATACCAGTCCTTTATCAGATATGTGTTTTGCAAATATCTTCTCCCAATCTGTGACTTACCTCTTCAATCTCTTAACATTCTAACACAGAGCAGAAGTTTTTACTTTTAATAAAGTCCAGTGTAATCAATTTTTCTTCTATGGATTGTGCTTTTGGTGCTGAATTTAAAATTCATCATCAAACCCAAGTTCACTTGGATTTGCTCTAATTTATCTTCTATAAGTTTTATAGTGTTGCATTTTACATTTAGGTCTAAGATCCATTTTGAATTTACTTCTGTAGTAAATTTAAAGGCTATGTCTAGCTTCACTTTTTTTGCCTATGGATGTCAAATTATTCTAGCACCATTTGTTAAAAAGACTTCTAGAACCATTTGTTAAAAAGACTATCCTTTCCCTTATTGAACTGCCTTTGCTCCTTTGTCAACGATCAGTTGACTGTATTTGCGTGGGTCTATTTCTGGGCTATTTATTCTGTTGCATTGATCAATATGTCTATTCCTTCACCAATCCACACTGTCTTGATTACTGTGGCTTTATAATAAGGCTTCAGAGTCAGGTGGTGTCAATCCTGTGACTTTTCTTTAGTATTGTGCTGCCCGTTCTGGATCTTCTGCCTTTTCATATATACTTAGAATCAGTTTGTCAATGTCAACAAAAAAAGTTACTAGGGTTTTTATTCAGATTGTGTTGAATCTATAGATTGAACTGGGGAGAACTTACACCTTAAAAATATTGAATCTTTTTATCCATGTACAGGGAATATCTCTCCATTTATTTCTTTCTTTCATCAGAGTTTTATAACTTTCCTCATGTAGACCCTGTACATATTTTGTTAGATTTATGCCTAAGTATTTAATCACGTTTGGTGCTAATGTAAATGGTATTGTGTTTCTAATTTCAAATTCCAACTGTTCATTGCTGGCATATAGGAAAGCAATCAATTTTTACATATTAATTTTATATCCTGTGACCTAATCATTTATTAGTTCTAGTTTTTTTTGGTCAAGTCTTTATGATTTTATAAATAGATAATCATGTCATCTGTGCACAGTTTTATTTCTTTCTTGCCAATCTGTATACCTTTCTTTTACTTATTGCATTAGCTAGGATGTCCAGTATGATGCTGAATAGGAGTGGTGAGAGAGGACATCTTTGCATTTCCTAATCTTAGGAGGAAAGCATCCAATTTCTCACCACTAAGTATGATGCTAACTGTAGGATTATTGTAAATGCCCTTTATCAATGTTTGAGAACGTTCCCTATTATTCCTAGGTCGCTGAGTTTTTATCATTAATGGGTGTTAAATTTCGTCAAGTGCTTTTTCTGCATCTATTGATATGATCATATGATTTTTCTCCTTCAGCCTATCGATGCGAGGGATTATAATAACTGATTTTTGAATGGTGAACCAGATTTCCATACCTAGAATAAATCTCACTTGGTCATGCTGTATAATTTCCTATACATTGTTGGATTCAATTTGCTGATTTTTTTGAGAATCTTTGCATCTGTGTTTATGAGAGATATAGGTCTGTAATATTCCTTTCTTATAAATGTCTTAATCTGCTTTTAGTATTGGGGTAACACTGGCCTCACAGAATGAGTTAGGAAGTATTCCCTCTGCTTCTATAAGTATTTTCTGGAAGAGATTATAGAGAACTGATATCATTTATTCCTTAAATGTCTGGTAGAATTAGCCAGTGAAACCATCTGTGCCTTGTGCTTTTTGTTTTGTGAGGTTATTAATTATTGATTCAATTTCTTTAATAGATATAGGTCTATTCAGATTATCTATTTCTCTTTTTATAAGTTTTGGCACTTTTTGTTTTTTAAGGAATTGGTCCATTTCACCTGTTATCAAATTTGTAGGCATAAAGCTATTCATAATATTCCTCTCCTATCCTTTCAATGTCCACATGATCAATAAACGTGACCCCTCCTTCATTTCTGATATTTGTAATTTGTGTTTTCTTTCTTTTTTCTTGATTTTTTTCAAAGAACCAGTTTTGGTTTCATTGATCTCTGTTGATTTCCTGTTTTCAATTTCATTGATTTCTAGTCTAATTTTGTATTATCTCTTTTCTTCTGCCTATATTACTCTTCTTTCATTTATTGAGGTGGAAGCTCGATAATTGCTTAATCAATAATTAAGCAAAAAGATTAATCAATAGTCTTTTCTAAAGTATGTATTTAATGTTATAAATTTCCCCCTGAGCACTGCTTTTACTGCATCTCCCAAATTTGATAATTGTATTTTCACTTTCGTTTAGCTCAAAATATTTTAAAATTTCTCAAGACTTCTTTGAGCCATGTGCGATTTAGAAGTGTATTGCTTAATCTCTAAATAGTTTGAGATTTTCTAGTTGTCTTTCTGTTATTGATTTCTAACTAATTCCATTGTGGTCTATAAGCAAACTTTGTATGATTTCTATTCTTTCAAAATTTTAAGGTGTGTTTATGGCCCAGAATGTAGTCTGTCTTGGTGAATGTTCCACGTGAACTTCACAAGGATGTGAATTCCGCTGCTGTTAAGTATTTTGTAAACATCAGTAAGATCTAGTCGATCATTGGTGCTATTCAGTTCAACTATATCCTTACTGATTTTCTGCCTGCTGGATCTGTCAATTACTGATTGAGAGGTGTTGATATCTCCAACTCTAACAGTGGACTCACTGTTTCTCTTTACAGTCCTATCAGTTTTTGCCTTGCATATTCTTTCTTGCTCTGTTGTTAAGTGCATACAAATTAAGGATTTTTCTTGCTTCTTATAGAATGACTCCATCATTATGTAATGCCCCTCTCTATCCCTGATAATTTTCCTTGCTCTGGTCTGCTTTGTCTGAAATTAATATAGCTACTCCAGATTTCCTTTGATTGATGTTGGCATGGTATATCCTTCTCCATCCCTTTACTTTTTAATCCATGTGTGTCTTTATAAAGTGGGTTTCCTGTAGAAAACATAGTTGGGTCTTGTTTTTTCATCCATGCTGACAATGGATTTGAACTGATCTTTTAGTTCGTGTATTTAAACCATTCACATTTAAAGTAATTATTGCTATTACTGTTTTGTAACTGTTTTGTATTCATTCTGCTTTTTCTTTGTTTTCTTTTTTCTTTTAAAAATGTCCCCTCTTTTTCTGACTTTCTCTGGGTTTTAATTTTATGATTCCATTTTCTCTCTTCTCTCAATCACTTCTTTAAAAAAGTTGTTAACGGTTTCCGTAGAGTGTGCAATATATGTTTGCAACTAATCTAAGTCCACTTTCTTTTATGTTTTTAATTATTGAGGTACAACTGACATATAACATTATATTACCTGAAAGGTGTATAACATAATGATTTGATATTTGTTTGTAAGTCCACTTTCAAATAACACTATACCACTTCATGGGTATACAGTACAGGTGCCTTATAACAGTGTATTCCCAATTCCTCCCTCTCATCCCTTGTAACATTGCTGCCATTCATTTCACTTTCCATATGCTATAATCACCCAGTTCATTCTTGCTATTATTACTTTGGACAAATGATTATCTCTAAGATTAGGTAGGTATACAAGCAACAAAGAGTTTATTTTACCTTCATTTCTTCCTTCTCTGATACTCTTCCTTCCTTATGTAGATCTGAGTTCCCAACCTGTATCATTTTCCTTCTCTCTGAAGAACTTTTAACATTTCTTGCAAGGCAGGTCTACTTAGCACAAATTCCTTCACTTTTTTGTTTGAGAAAGAATTTGTTTTTCCATTTTTGAATGATAATTTTGCTGGATACAACCTTCTAGGTTGGTGGTTATTTTCTTTCAGCACTTGGATATCTCACTCCACTCTCTTCTTGTTTGCATGGTTTCTGATGAGAAAGTCCAGTGTAATTTTCATCCTTGTTCCTCTGCAAGTAAGATGTCCCCCCGACCCTATGGCTTCTTTCAAGGTTTTCTCCTGTCTTTGGTTTCCTGTAGTTTGAATATGACATGCTTAGTTGTAGATTTTTTGGTATTTATCCTGCTTGGTATTATTTGAGCTTCCTGGCTTTGTAGTCTGGTGTCTATCATTAATTTTGGAAAATTGTAAGTCATTACTACTTCAGATATGTCTTCTGCTTCTTTCTCTCTTCTTCTCGTTTTCTCATTATGTGTATGTTATACCTTTTGTAAATGTCCCACAATTCATAGATATTCTGTTCTAGATTTTTTTCCACTTTGCATTTTTTCCAGCTTTATTGAGATATAGTTGATGTATAACATTGTGTAAGTTTAAGGTATACAGTGTGATGATTTGATACACTTATGTATTGCAAAATGATTACCACAGTAGATTTGGTTAATACCTCCATCACTTCACATAACTACCATTTCTTTTTTTGTGGTGAAAACATTCTTAGTAACTTTCAAGTACATAATACAGTATTGTTAACTATAGTCACCATGCAGTACTTTAGAGCTCAAAATTTATTCATCTTATAACTGGAAGTTTGTACTCTTTGACCAATATCTCCCAGTTCCCTCCATCTCCAGCCCCTGGAATCCACCATTCTACTGTCTGTCTCTATGAATGTGGCTTTTAGTGCATACTATTTTAGGACTGTTATGTCTTCTTAGTCTGGGGTTCACTCAGCTTCTTAAATCTGAAGGTTATTATGTTCTTTTGCCAAATTTGGGGATTTTCCAGTTATTATTTGTTTGTATATTTTCTGCACTGCACTCTTTCTCCTCTCCTCTGGGACTCCAATGACATAAGTATTGGTGGATTGGGTATTGTTCCACAGGCTCCTAAAGTTCTGTTTGTTTTTCTCATCTATTATTTCTTTGTTCAGGTTATATAATTTGTATTGGTGCATCTTCAGGTTCACTGCTTCTTTCCTCTGTCATCTCCATTCTACCACTGTGTCCATCCAACGAGTTTTTTATTTTTGTATTGTTTAGTTCTAAAATTTCCATTTGGTTTTCCTTTATATCTTGTATTTCTGTGTTTCAAGGGTGTTAATAGTTGCTTGTTGATCCTTTTCCTTTTCCTTTCTCCCCCTCCCCTCTTCCTTTTTTCTTATGATGGCTGCTTTAAAATCCTTGTCAGATGACCCCAACATCTGTGTCATCTTGATATTGGCATCTGTTGATTGCCTTTTCTCATTCCAGTTCAGACTGGTAATATTTGATATTATCCTGGACTTTTTGGGTATTATGTTACAAGACTCTGTTCCCTTTTAAAACCTTCCATTTTAGCATGCATTCAACCTGTTTCAGTTCAGAATGCATATCATGGCTCACTTTTGTGGTCTGTGTGTTTGAAGGTCAATTTAGTTACAAATTCAGGGCTATTTTGGGCTGCCTCGCTTGTGTGCTACCCAGAGACCAATCTGAAACCATGCAGTATTCCACTTCACAGTTCAGTTCTCAACGATTTCAGTATGTTAATTCTGGTGGGTTTCACGCATGAGACACTTTAGTGTGTGCCCAGGACTTCATACACAAACTGAAAGAATCTCTTTCTGCAGCTCCCCCTTCTCTGTAACCCTCCCCACACACTCTGGCTGTGAGGGGGTGGGTGCTGCCCCTTTGTCACCTTTGCTTAGTGCAGAGCATGGAGAATGACAGGGCTCCACCCTGCACTGTCCATAGCACGCTGTGGAGTGTGGGTGTGGGGGAGGGGTGTCCCCCTGCCCCCCCTTCCCCCCACCCCGATCACATTAGTGCAGGGTGGAGCTGAGACCACCATGCTGTGAAGAGGCCTGGGTGTGTCTACTGGAGGACAAGAGGCCACATGAGAAGGTATCTAAAAGTGATAGGTCGAGACACAGCAATGTAATGTAAAATTCTTAGAGTAGCTTAATGTTATTTTCTACTAAATTGCCTTTTTCTTTAGAATTATTTATATATTTAGGGTATGAGATTTTTGTTATATTTTGCAAAAATTTTCTCTCCATTATGGCTCTCTTGCTTATGGTATTCTTTATGATGCATAAGTTTTGTTCTTTATTTCATTTTTAGGTGGTCACATCTATCAATAATTTCCCTTGTGTCTCTGAGATTCTGTTTCTTGATTAAGCAGGCTCTTTCCAAAGATTTACTTTAATCTTATATTCTTCAACAACAACAACAGTATAAGCAACTGGTGCAACATGGTGGTAACTGTAGAAGAGAGCGTGAGGAGTTTGAACTAGTTGTCTCTATGGACTGGCTGGAGTAAGGGCCAGGCGGGAAAGGAGGACTCCTTCCTTCACAGTCCAGCCTGAAAATCACACTGATAAAGTGTGTCCTGAACCTGAATGCTTCCTTACTACCCTCGCTCCTACCAGTCGGGTCAAGGCCTCCTTCATCTCTGGCTGAAGCAACCCCAACAGACAGCTCCTTGGTGTGTGCTTCCCTCCTTACCCCCGTTTCAATTATCCATGGCTGTGAAATAAACCACTTTGAAACCCGGGTCTTAAGTCTCACAGTTCTGTGGTTTCCCTGAGCTGAGGTGGTTGTTCGTTTATGTGCTGTTCCATTATCCTAGAACAGTTTTCCTCCCAGCCTTCAGCTGCTACTTCACCACTCTCCTCACTGCTGTCACACTCTGGATCCCTGACATTATATATTTGTTCATGTTTTGGAACTCCACTAGAATGGAAGGTCCTTGCAGGTGGCACCTTTCTCTTTCCTATCCTGTACTCACTTCTAACACCTAGAACAGCACTGATCACAGGGATGGCATACCATAATATATATACTCTGTGGTTAACTGAACTTATTTCCCTAAATCTTGGGAATCTATTGCTTTGAGAAATATACAAATTAATTCTAAACTAGGAAAAACTACAGTGGCATTTGGCAGACAGATCCAACAATATATCAGACCTACATACTCACTAGCAAATATTTCCACCTTCCTAATAAAAGCTGACAGCTGTTTTCCCGTGTACTCTAAAGGGCAGCTGCTGCGAAGCCTGGCTTCTGATGGTCTGTAATCAATCTGCCCGATGCATGTAGGGAACTCGGGGAACTCAGAAGACCCACTCTGGGCAGAAGCCAGGGGAGTGCTGCCCGTGGCATTTTAATTTTAATGCATTTTTGCTGTCAGCTGTCTCTTATTAATTCACTGAATTTAATTAGAGAGCTGAACAAGAATCCCTCAACTCTGCTTTCTCGGTGGTTCCTAAGAACACGGTTCAGTCCAAGGCTGTCAACCAAAGTGAACCCACATTTACCCAGGAAGCAGGTGCATGCTGAGGGCAGAATTCTTACAGACACACATCCCACATGTGTCGAAGACAAATCTAAGTTCAAGATAAAGTTAATAAAGCCTGTTTGTTCAGAAACTTGCAGCATGGGAACTCTTTTGCTGTCACCTTTGCTTCAGCAGCAGTTCAAAGGTGTCAGGGAGTATATTTTATTGAATAAAAAGGAAATACCGACGCGGTATCTCATTGGAAAACGTTCCCGTAAGGCAGGATTTGTGGAACGAGGGACAGACTAACCAGTCAAGTACATTTGGCCATCCTCGGTTAGCTGCACGGGGCCAGGCAGTTTGGGGACATTTCAAAAGAGGAAGGGGCAGAGGGTGTGTGGCCAGCCCTTTCCTGGAACAAACGGGTCAGTAGAACGCTTTTTTGTAGTCAAAAATGTCATCCTCGTTATTGGGGGGCAGGGGAGGTGTGTGGCCACATGATAATTACAGTTTTAGAGTTGGAAGTTATCTTAAAGTTCACCTGGTCACTCTGACCTACCATGCATGCCCCAGCCTCCACCCCGAATCCATTCAACAAATGGAAACACTCAGAAACAGGGTAGTTCAGTGTCTAAGCTGTAGCAAAGGTCAGAAGCAGAATTAGAGTTCTCCTGAATCTTAGGACTGTGAAAATAACTGTCATGCTTCTCAAAAATAAAACAAAAACGAAGAAAAGGAAAATAAAGTCAGTAGATCCGGGATACCGTTCTGGGGCTCAGAGGCGCTGGGCTTCAGAGGAGCCAGCACTGGGGAAGGGGTGATGTATCTCTGGTCCAGATCAGTCAATTCTCCACAGATTTAATTCTGACCAAGGACCATGAGGGAAAAGTGGGTGGGTGGATGGGTGGGTGGGTGTCTCGAAAAAGAAAGTGCTTGTTTTTTAAGGAGACCATGGAAGAGACAACCCATTTTCTGCCATGCGACGTAGGTGGGGTTTGTTTTCGGTGTGTGGGAAAAGGCTTATACAACTTGGCAACACGAACTGAAAGTCATAAAAATCTTTTGACCCTACAGTCCTCCTTCTAGTGTTTTATCCTATAGAATCAAGATATTTAGGAAAGAAAAAAACTACATGTTTAAAGATGTATATTGACTTTTTAATAAAAGCAAAAGATTGGAAATAACCTAAGTAACCAACAATAGGGTGTGAGGAAACGTGAAAGACTTTGAAAGAGCTTCCCTCCCTCCCCAGTTGCTGGGTGTTCCATTCACCCATCCACCCTCCACCCTTCTCGTTGTCTCCACCTTTCACTCTTTACGCGACCTTACAATGATGTCCATTGAGGGAAACCGACAACACAGATGATTCTTGTGCAGAGGAATGCAGCTTTCATCCAGTGGAATTTAACTGACTGTCTGTGGATCCTGGCCAATTTTGCCAGTTTTGTATATATTAAGCAAATTCATTTCAGCATTCCTACTGGACTTATTATTAAAACGTCTTACTGGTTCTCTCATTAATTAATGAGTTAACTAAAGTCTTTAACATGTTCATTTTGTATTTGAGTCATGATTTTACTTCCTAAAAACATTTGTCCTTTAACAAGGTGGTTAAGGGAAATTCCCTGGCGGTCCAGTGGTTAGGACTTGGCGCTTTCACTGCCGGGGCCCAGGTTCAAACCCTGGTCGGGGAACTAAGATCCTGCAAGCCATGGACAAAAAAAAAGGCAGTTAAATTTAGTGTATTCATTTGATTTTATTTACAGCCCTCTTAAGATATTTATAAAGACCTTACAGCAACAAGAACAAATATTCTTAATCAAAAACATTCAGTGGAGAAAAAACCAGAAGGCAAAATTTATACTAGGCTGTGTGACTAAAACTAAAAATGGCAGCTGCCTAGGGCAAGAACTAGAGGGGAAGAAGCAGAAAAAAACTGAAGTCTGATTTGTTAGAGCTGTAGAATCCTGGAGATTTTTTAAAAATCCTGATTTGTTATTTTTCTGTTCTGTTATACATTAAAAGAAACAAAGACTCTGTACGAGTTTCCTCTTGCTCAAATTGCCACTGTAACAAATCGCCACAAACTTAGTGGCTTAAAATAATACAAATTTATCATCTTACAGTTCTGGAGGTCAGAAGTCCAAAATGGCTCTCACAGGGCTAAAATCCAAGTGTTGGCAGGGTTGGTTCTTTCAGGCCCTAGGGGAGGATTCTTCTCCTCACCTTGTCCAGCTCCTAGAGACTGCCAGCATTCCTTGGCTTGTGGCCCCTTCCTCCATCTTCAAAGGCAGCAAGCAGCATGGCATCTTCAGATGTCTTTCCGTCCTCACATCTCTGACTCATTTAAGGACCCTTGTGATTACACTAGACCCACCAATGTAATCCATGACAGTCTCCCCACATCAAGGTCCTTAACGTAATGACATCTGCAAAATCTCTTCTGCCATGTAAGGTACTCACAGGCTCTGGGAATCAGGATGTGTGCATCTTTGGGGCCCATGGTTCTGCCTGTCAGATACTTGACCCTGATCCAGACGATTTCTTTGAACTTTTAAGTTCAGTGAGAGCTAAAAGCTTCCCTATGTGTCTGAGTGAAGGAAGACATAGCATTTAAGATCATACTGAAATTAAATTCTGTAACAGGCAACACTATGGTAGAAAAAGCAAAACAATTGTTGCCTCTGGGGGTGGGCTGGGGACTGACTGGGAAAGGGCATAAGGGAACTTTCTGAGATGATTTTCTGTATTTTGATAGGGTTTTAGGGTACAAAAGTGTAAACAAATATTAAATTCTAATGGCATCTGTTTAGGGGAAATTGTAGCGATGTCTGCTGTTTATTCTGAAATGTAACATAAAGGGACTGACAGAGGGATGAATAAATATGTGATAAATAGGTGTACAGTAACATGTTT
Organism: Delphinapterus leucas; assembly: GCF_059928025.1. Classification (NCBI taxonomy): domain Eukaryota; kingdom Metazoa; phylum Chordata; class Mammalia; order Artiodactyla; family Monodontidae; genus Delphinapterus; species Delphinapterus leucas. Next base: position 60,490,835 of record NC_143143.1, on the reverse strand, counting down.
ATGGCAGAATCTAGGTGATGGGTATATGGATATTCACGGGAAAAATCTTTTATTTGTTGCTTGGCAATTTTTATAAAAGAATTTTGGGGAAAATAAGACATAACCCTGAAATGATACTCTGGTGACTTAAATTAATAAAAGGATGGATTTGGAAAATCATTAAGCAAGTCTTTAAACCATCTCTCTATTTAAAATCAAAGGCTCTCAACCAGGGAAATTGTGGAAGGTGTCTAGAAAGGTGTGGAACACCACAATTTTTGGTGTCCATGACCAGAGGAGGGGAATATTACTAGCATATACAGGGTAGGGCCAGGGAAGCTACTGCAACCAAACTGTCCACGTGACAAAAAGCCTCCACACCAAGTGTCACCAAGGAACACGTATTTAAAATCCAAATCTTCCCCTTCGTAACATTTCATCAATTTGCTGGTAACACATCTCCAAATGGGTGGTGGCTCAGCTCTGCTGCTGGTTGCATCCCCGACTTCTCGGCAACCACAGAGAACCCAGCATAGAACTCTACCCAGACCACACATTTAATGAACATCTGATGATGGGCAAGCGGGTGGGGCTCCCTGACGACCCCAGCCTGACCTCCACAAAGTTCCCTCCATGGGTGAAGATGCAGATCTACTGCCCCCCATCCCATCTCCCAAGAGGGCAACGGGGAAGGATGTTCCTGCTGCAGTTCTTCTGCTAAGACACAGCCTCCAGCACTGCACCCCCGCTGCCACACCCCAACCCCATCCCCTTGCACCAAAGGGCAGGGGGAGGCACCTGAAAGTAACCACCATCACACAGAGCTGAGAAAAGCCAGCATAAAGCACTTTTATTGCAATAATAAAACTTGAAACTCATATGTAGTGCAGGGGGTGGGGTAGGGGTGGGCGAGTAGGCAGCAATTTCTCTCACCAAATCACTACACAGGACAGCAGAGGGTGAGAGGGAGGAAGGAGAAGCCAGGAAACTCTGAGATCAGCAGGGGGAGCTGAGCATCAAAAAACAGGAGATGCTGAAGCTGTGATGACCAGCATCATTTTCTTAAGACAACACTCAAGGATTTGTCATGATGGCTGGGCTTTCATGGGTGTTAAGTGTCTACAAACAGCACCTTCAATTTAACTTTCGATTAAAGTTCTTAAAATTTAGGAAGTGGGGCCTGGATAGCTATGAGATTACAAAAGTCCTAAATATCCATTAGAAAAACCACAGGATGGAAAAAAAAAAAAAAAAAAAGCCAGGCCATGAAGAAGGCTTCAGAGGTCCCTGCTGGCCCGGTGACACACACCTGTAGTGTCCAACATCTCAGTGAAAATGATCTGCTTTCAAAAGGCAGAGGGTTAAGGGGAGGGTGGGGGTGGGGCAGTGGAGGCAAAGGCTCTCCCCTTCCCACTTTAGTTTTGGGTAGGGCTTTTAATTCAACCCGAGGACATCTCTCAACTTGGAGAATAATTCGGCCCTCAAAAGCGCCTCAAATCTGCTATGGCTTTGCAGCGCAGCAGCAAGAATGTTTAATATATAATAGATAAAACTTTCATCCAAAAAAAATAAAATAAAATAAAGATTCTTGCACTCCCCCCAACACCAATTCCTATTCTAAAGTTAACCCATTATTTGTGCTGTTAATACTTGACTAGTACTTAACTGGAAACCTAGATCCAAAGGGACTGAAACTCAATCTTCACCCCAAAACGAAAACAAACTAAAATGGGTAACTTGAGGTTTATGGCATATAGTTCAGGTCAACACACATACGAGGAGAAAGGGGAAGAGCAAAGCCGGTGACAGAACACATTCAGTCAGGGAAGATGTTTATACAAAGAGTGTAGTGGAACATCAGGAAAAGCTCCGTACGGACTCGCTGTGCGCATCTGGAGGCGCCAGATCCTTCCATGGCACATCTGTTGGGGACAGAAAGTTGGTGAGTTCCAGCAACTCAGTGCTTTTTGGGTGCAGTAGGGACAGCCACAGGCTGCTGCCACACCAAGTCCCTTCCCTAACAGCTGTGAGGTCTGACTTGGCCCTCGCCCCTTCTGCTCCAGCTGGGGAGGGCCCACTGGGCTCGGGCTGGATTCCCAGGTGAGCAGCTCCTTTCTGCTCACCTTGGTTGTGTTTTTTTAAACCTAAGGTCACATTTCTGTTGCTGAGGATAGCAGGAGAGGCAAAGTCCACCAATGCAGCTGACAATACAGTTTCCCATTATCAATGAGTCTCCAACCTGGCTGCATATAGGAATCACCTGGGGGCTTTAAAAAACCTGAACACTTGGACCCCACTCCCAGTGGTGGCGGTTAACTGGTCTGGGGGGTAGCCTGGGCATCAAGAGAGTCTTTAAAGCTTCCCAGGGGCTTTAATGTGCACAGCCCGAAGCTGGTTTTCCTCATGTTGAACAGACTGAGAAAATGTCTGCAGTCTTCATTCACTCACTCGAACCTGTAACTTTCTGGGTTTGCCCTTGGGCTTTCCCTCAAGACCCTTTCGAGAAGCTCTGAGCTGTGCTTTGGCAGTGTGTGGGGAGGCTTAGGCCAGGGTGACTCACAGCCATTCAGCCCTCTCTCCCCTCTTTCTCCCCTTCCTCTGTCCTTCCAGATTTCCAGAAAGCCTGTTCCCAAATCAGGGTAACTCCAAGGCTTCCTCAAGTACATTATGTTCAAAGGACTCAGCTTTCCAGGGTGAGGACTAGGTGTAGACCTCTGGGCAGAGAGAGGCTCTATAAAGTGTCAGAATTCCCTCCCGGCAGGAATGACAAGTGGAGCAGCCAGAGTCCTCAAACCTGACCAGGCCTGGATGACCCAGGTGTTTAGGGATCAAACCACTGGGAGGATATAGCTAATAATAAAAAAGGCTCCTCTATTTAAAAAGTCCACAGTAGGACAAAGGTACTCCTTAACAGGCTGGATGCCACTTGCTACCATTTTCAAACAAAAGCATTCTCACCCAGCCCCTGGCTGTGACCCTCTGGTTCCAGGGGCGGGAGGGGAGCAAATGCAGAGGTCTGGGGCCATGTGGAAAGAAGATGACAAACATTCATGTGTTTTATGATTCTAATACCCACATGAAAAGTTAGAAGCCATTAGGATATTGAGTTTGGCTGCCTAGAAATGAGGGTAGAGGAAGGAAAAAAAGGTCCAGGAAGGAGATGCAGAAAAGGGTTCTGTCCTAATTTGCCACTGTCTGGATGTGACCTTGAGTAAGACCTCTCTCTCTCTGGGCCTCAGTCTCCTCACCTGTTGCACAGAAAGGCTGACTTAGGTCCCTAAGAGCCTCTCCTAGACTGAGAGCATCCTTTACACTTCATAAGCATCCTTAGGCCTCACCTTTCAACCCACTGATAACAAGCTGGCCTGCTGTCTGTCCTCGTGTGTCCTGGGCTTGCTCCCCGAGGCAGGTGGCCCAGGTGGTAATGCCTCTCTCATATCCTCTAACAGGCAGTAACCACAGACTGTATGGATGAGGGAGCTGCAGAAACTAGGCAGGGCAAACAAAGTCAGTCATCCCAATCTTACCTCTAAAGAACTAAAATGCTGGCACTAAAAATTTGGCCTATATTTCCAGTTCCCAACTCAGTTTTAGTTTATAGGCTACATATAAAAATACTTAAACAGCTACCATCAGCTCCCCATCCCCACGAGTTCTTTCAAGAGCACATGCTGTCCCTTTCCAAGGTGTACACTTAAAACTGAAAGGAGAGCCAATAGAGGAAGAATGTAAAGGGAAAAAAACCCATGGCATTTTTGGTTCTCTCTGATGCTCATCAAACACTGTGCCTGACTTGGGAGGAGCAAAGGGAGTTAAAGGAAGGTCCTTCAGCACTAAGTTCCTTACCCAAGAATGGGGAGATCGGGGAGGAGGCCATTCCTGTCATTCCAGTTTTAGAAGCTCCACATCAAAGACGAGAGTGGCATTTGGTGGGATGATGCCTGGGTGCCCAGTGGCGCCATAGGCATAGTCTGGGGAGATAGTCAGCTTGGCTCTCTGACCCACGCTCATCTGTGAAAAGAGCAAGGAAGAATGAATGAGCTGAGGCGCCCCCCAAATGTCTCCTTAAGAAGCAGAGCTGTGGTTACCTGCCAGGACGGTGTGACTAGGACATTCCAGTGACTGCACGGCTGCCTGGGCAGCGGGCACGCCCTCTATGGGATGTGGAGGTAGGCGATCAGGCTGGATGAGCCCTATATCTGGCTCCAAGGTAGCCGACAGCAGATAAAAATCCCTCTCGACTCCCAGAACCATCAGGCTCTCAAGCTTTCTGTCCCGGTCCCACTGATCTGACTCTGGGCAGCCATCACTCTAGAAGTGTCACCACCTAATCCTTCAGTGGCCTGTCACTAGAGGCATCTATACTCTTCAAAAAGGAGTGCTTTGATCAAAACTTTGCTTTAAAAGAAAACACACAGAAAGTAATATTTGAGGCAGTATACTTTTCTATACTTTCTAGATTTATACTTGTACTCAGAAATACAGAAAAACTAAAAAAGCCAGTATGATTTTCTGGGGTACAAACTACACTGTACAAAGCAGCATGCTACCAGCTGTGTGGAAAAGGGAAAGTATCTATTTATACCTGCCTGTATAAACAGAAAGCATCTCTGGAAGGACACAAATAATACCATCATTTCTCTATGGGGAGAACAGAGGGTGGAGGGAAATTTTTCACTTATTAAAATGTATTTGTAGTTTTTCATTTTCTAATCAAATACACAAGCTTAAGTATTTATTTTCTGAACAGTGAGCAGGTTCTCTGCTCTATTCCCACCCTTTACCTATCTTTTTTAAGTCTCCATGTGTGCGTTCCTGGCTCTCTGACCCAGAACAAGAGATGGTGACTGAAGAGAAAGCTTCAGGCTTACTTCCTACAGCTCCCTTCAGAAACTGTGACATGTTGGACCAAGGTAGTAATAAGGACAGTTGAAAGCATATGGCTTAATCTAATAAAATTCAAAACAATCTTATCCTTTTACCCAGCAATTCCACTTCCAGAATCTGCTAGCAACCCAAATGCCCACTGCAAGGGGAGTGGTTTCACAGCACATGTGCACCACGGGTTAGCCAACAGAAAGAATACAGCGGCCTTAATTATACTAACATGGAAAGACGTCCAAGACACATCGTTAGATGAAAAAAGCAAGCTGCCAAAATAGTACATGTGGCAGGATTGCAGACCTGTAAACACAGAAAACCAGAACACAATAGCAAAAGAATAGGAAAAGGGGCACAAGACAACCCCCCTTCTTCCTGTGCTTTTAACTTAGTTGCTAAATAAATATTCTACAGAGGAATTTAAAAGAAGATGCTCTATGTAGGTCTCAGACCACCCAGACTTCTCACAAGTAACAGAGCTGTGACTGACCCAAAGAACCCTGGGTGCAGGGGGAGACTGGGCATCTCCCCAACACCCCACCATGCCTCACCAAGCCTGGGATGTGAAATAGACTGGTAACACTCTCTTGGTGGCAGCTATGGCTCCTGCAACACACAACACAACGATTGTTCCAGTGCTGGAACAGCCACAGAAGATGAGTTGTGGGGTGGACAATGGTTGGCACGGGAGATGGGGGATGGGCTACAGACCCAAGAGCCTGCCAGACTTCTGGGGTGGGAACAGGACAGGACAGAAAGGTATAGTTGAAGAGGTTTCCAAAGGGAAGTAAGCCACAAAGATCCTCTCCTTTTTGTACTGCCAACCCTCAGTCATGCTGGAACAAAAATCTAGACACCTGGGAATGGGATAGCTTAAAGTTTCTGAAAGTTAAGCAGTTTATTTGGAGATAAATCAGTGATATTTTATAGAGGAAGTAGAGCAAAGTGTATTCTGGAAAAGAGAAAGACAAATCCTTCTCGCCACACTGGTTAAATCTCCAATTCTCTTTGGTGAGAGGAAATAGACTAATTTATCCATCGTGGCAGGGCCTGTTATAAAGCTCGCTGGGTCTTAGGCCACCGTAAACATCCCTTTACCTGGTTAGTGCCAAGAAGAAAATTCCTGGGCTTAGTGGAAGGATAAAATCCAACTGAAATTTGGCAACCCTGGGTCCCCTACTATCTACTGGGAATTTTGAAGAGTTGGCAGAACAAAAGCTGTTTACACAAATTGGGAGGTGAGAGGTGAAGAAACACACTTAAGACAAGCAAAATGACTTTCTCCATGAGTCTGACTTCTCAGAAGTGGTCCGACACAACATGGTCAATAATAAGACAAACACAAATTAAAATGATACCGAGATAACATTTTTCACTCATTAAATTGTCCTGAAGCCAAAAGTTTTTAACAACACACTGTGCTGGAGGGCCTGGGAGGAGCAGGCACCTTCACAGCCCGCTGGTGGCAACTCAGTGTAATCCCCACAGATGGCAACCTGGCAGTATGTCAAAATCCAGTGCACACAGCCACTGAACCACTCACTCCACTTTTAAGAATTTGCCTATGGCAACACTTGCACAAATGTAAAATAAAGTCCATTCAAGATTAGTCACTGCAGTATTGTTTACAATATCAAAATACTGGAAATGACCCAAATGGCCATCAATAGGGTACTTGTCAAATAAATTACAGCACACCCAAGGGAATACAGGGAATACAGGCATACCTCATTTTACTGTGCTTCACAGATACTGTGTTTTTTACAGATTGAAGGTTTGTGGCAACCCTGTGTTGAGTAAATCTACTGGTGCCATTTTTTCCATAGCATTTGCTCACTTCATGTCTGCCACATTTTGGTAATTCACTCAGTATTTCCAACCTTTTCATTATTATTATTTGGATGGCGATCTGTGATCTTTGATGTTACTACTGCAAAAAGATTATGACTTGTTGAAGGCTCAGATGATGGTTAGCATTTTTTTGCAATAAAGTATTTTTAAATTAAGGTATGTACAGTTGACCCTTGAACAACACGGGTTTGAATTATGTGGGTCCACTTACACGTGAATTTTTTTCAATGCTAAATACTACGTGATCCGTGGTTGGTTGAATCCCTGGATGAGGAACTGCAGACACAGAGGGCCGACTGTAAAGTTATACGTGGATTTTCAACTGTTCGGGGGCGGGGGAGGGATGCCCCTACCCCCACATTGTTCAAAGGTAAACTGTCCATTGTTTTTTTAGACATGATGCTATTGCACACTTAACAGACTACAGTACAGTGTAAACATAACTTTAATATGCCCTCGGAAACCAAAAACTTCACGTGACTTGTTTTATTGCAAGATTTGCTTTATTGTGGTGATCTGGAACCGAACCTGCAATATCTCTGAAGTCTGCCTACACTGTGTAGCTCTATGAGGAGGAGAGCTTCCTCCTCTTTTATATCCTGGTATATAAAGTATCAGAGATGGATTAAGTGAAAAAGCAAAGCACAGAACAATGTGTGTGTGTGTGTGTCTAAAAGAAAAAAGGGGGGGGCACTTAAAGAAATTCTACAAGAAACATTAATAAAAGGAGTTATTTGGGTGACAGAGCTAGGAGTGAAATTTTTCCCACCTATAAACGTAATTTAAGAAGTAGACACGAGGAAACACAAAGAAACAACGGAGAGCATACCTGGGCAACCCCTTCTTCCCAGCCTCGGATCACCTCCTGCTTACCCAGCACAAACTTAAAGGGCTTGTTTCTGTCCCGGGAGGAATCGAATTTCTTTCCATCTTCAAGCATCCCTGTGGAAAAGGGCAGTTGTAACATGAGCAACGAGGAGTAATGACATGAGGCAAGTCAGAGTCAGCAGCAGAGTGCCAGTCCCACGGGCCAGCACTGGAGGGCCTGGCAGGGTGTCCTAGGAGGATTTCCTGTGTCCTCAGTGGGCCTCTGAGGAGCTGGGGTAGTCCTTCTACTCCAGGCTTGTGAACGCTCTTCCCCAGCTCCAAGCAGTAAGTTGATACAGAGGCAGGCAGTAGTCTACCTTGTTCTGGAGAATGGGGAAGTGGACACACTCCTAGCAGGAATTCCCAGCACCCTGTGGGTTTCCTCCCAGACAGAGTAACTGTGGGCCCTTTAGGCACACAGAACAGCTCAAAGTCACTCCATGTGCAAGAAGCCATATTCCTTCCTCAATTCATTCGTCATCTTTTACAGAAATGTGGGTAGTGTCAGAACTTAACTGAACTGTAGGATACCAGTTGGTGTCGGAGAATCAGAGAAGTGGCATTGGAAGACACCAAAAACCTTTCACCAGTGAACTGCTAACGACTCTGAACTGTGGGCAGTGTTTCTACTACGAGTCAGAGACTGGGCTAGGCACTCTCCACATATGAACTTATTCAATCCTTCCCACAGCACTGTCCCCATTTCACAGAACTGAGGCAGAGAGAAGTGAACTTGTAAAGCTAGGCTATAAATCCAAAAACCATGTTCATTCCACTATTCCAGCTTCCCAGAAGCGAGACAACCCATAATGGCAACCTCGACTAAAAGGGGGCATTCCAGAGATGGAGATGCCAGTGGGTGAGTGCCACGACAAAAGACGAATAGACACCTGCAACTCCTTGCTCAAAAAAGACCATCACATTGGTTTCTCCGGAAGCCAGTATCAGCCAATTGTGATAGCTGTCACTGAGGTCCTGAAAACTCACACCAGGATCCTAGACTGGAAGGGGCCAGCCAGTTGCTGACATGTAACTAACACAAAGCTGATTTCATTGGAGGCGGAGATTGGGCAGCCACCATGGTTCTAAATTAAGCAACACTCAGAAGACCCAGCAAAACACAGAAGTCTGTTGTGTTTGTATGTTTTCAGAGGTGGAGGGAAATCCCAGCCTAAAAAACAATGTCAGCACTGGTAGGTGGAATGGGGAAGCAGAGACCAATTGACAGCTTTATCACAGCCACCAGACTTTCTGTATTTTGACAAAATAGGAAACGGGGTGGGGGAGGCGGGAAGGAACTGCTGTCCTAACAGAATAGGAGGGGAGACAGATGTCCTGGGCGCAGAGTGGGTGCTGACACTGCCTGAAGCCTGGAGCTGAGGACTGAGAGGGAGACAGGAGGATGGAGATCTACCCATGCCAAGTCAGTGCAGAGCCAGGAACTGGCACCCCAGAACTAACAAGCTGGGGTGTACATGTAGCTCCTCCTTTACCAGAACACAATCACTACCTGATAAAAGGAATGATAAACGGCAGGACTTGAATAGTTTTTTATAAATGAGAAACTGGGAGAAGACTAGGTCTCCACCTTCCATAATACAACGTACGTTCCCTTTAACCCATTTCAGGTTCTTCATACACTGACCCCACCCCAACTGAACTCAGCATTAAGGGTGAGAGGAGACTGAAGACCAGAACTAGTCTCTTCCTGGTCCATGCTCTTTAGAGCAGACCCTGAGTAGAGCCCCAGGGCTTCCTGAGCAACCACGGTAGACAGGTAACTACTAGGTGAGGAAGCCACGTGGGAAAGAGCCGAGGATGGGAGGGTGGTCCCTGGCCCCTAAGTCCTGACTATCTGCAAAGGCTGGCTGGACAAAACTCAGAGAAAACCTGCCCAGAGGGGCACCTGGAACACAGGTGTAGCACATTCCAGACCTTTGGAAAACCCAGACGCAGCACCCCCACCCCCCCATTCTAACAACATCAAATTTCCAGGAGCAGCAACAGCCTGGCCCAGGAGACGAACTGGAATCAATCCAAGCTTTCCTCCTATGCCAGAGTTGGTGTGAGGTGGCTGTATGGGCCAGTATGGGCACTTGGACCAACTGTGAAATCTACTGGAATCTTGCAGGAAAGACCTGCCTCATTGGTTAAAAAAAGAAACACATCCAGGAGGAAAGCTCCTGCCCTCCCTTCCTGTTGCATGCTGTCATGTGAGGATGTGATGTCTGGAGCCATGGCAGCCACCTTGTAACCACAAAGTCAGCCAGGAGCCCCAGAATGGTAGTCCCATTGCTCTGAAACAGCCCCAAACCACCTCCTTTAAGACCTGCATTCTGAGGTGATTAAAAATCTGCTTTGCCTTAAGTCAGATTTCCAGTTACTTGCAACTGAAAGTAACCTAACTGGAATGAGGTAAATATTTTATTTGACATTTACTTAGTACACCCCACTGTAGCGCTGCCATGAGAGAAGTAACAAAGAAATGGAACTCAACAACCCACATCAGTAAGAGCTATCACTGTGACGACAGACCAGTGTGTTATGTCAGGAACCAGTACACACATAAATGTGTATAAATGAAGCAAAATTTACATGTAAGTTACTATGTGGCATGCACTTCTCATTTTTTAAAAGACTGCTGATTTTGACTCCCTAGATTTATTTCATGATACATTAATGGGTTGCAACTCACAGTTTAAAAAAATACAGTATACCTACAAAAGAATTATACTATTTCCTACCAAATTTGAACATGTGCCCAATCAGAGCAAGATCGTATTTTGACTGCAACAAAAACCACTGGGTACTGAGACAGACTCCCTACACTTTCCTTTTATTCCTGATCAAATGCATTGCCAAGCAACTTCTAGATGTTACATGCATCCATCCTGCTTTGCCTGAAGGTGAGATGTTTCAACTGTCTGACTGGTACCAGGCTGGGGGCACAGGTGAGACTCAGCTTCTACCTGCTGCTGAGCCAAACTGGAGAAGTGGATGCTCTTCAGTGCAGAAACTGTGGGTCTGGGAAAATGTCCCCCTTAAGCTTTTCTGGGACACTGAGGGGCAAAAAGAAACATTAAAGCCAAGATACAGGATTTCTAAGTAAAGGGGCTTTAAGCAGGAGCTTTGCCAAGGATCCTTATTCTCCTACCCTATTTCAGATGAGCTGTTGTCCCTGGGAAGAGGACATGAGCCTCTCTCCAGAACTTGAGAGCATGGTCATCCTCTGTCAATCTCACCTACTTCCTTGGAGAAGAAATCTTCACAGGGACGGTTAGGTGGTGGTGTTGGTAATGGGTTCCTTACATGTGAGGAGGGAATTTCCTATAATCTAAGTCCAAAGGGTAAACGATATCCAAAGATCTGAGCAGAATGTCACACAACTGGCAAAGGCTAAAGGGGCCAGGAGGTGCTAGAAAAAAGGCTTCTCCAACACGGAGGAAGAGACCACCTTCTATATGGCTATAATTTGCAGGGTGAGGAAGGAGGTGATGCAAGAGAGGAAGCAATGTCCATTAAGAAGCAGGAATGAATGTGCATACAATGCTTTCTGGAGTGGGAATTAGGTTTGTCGGTACTGAATGCAGAACATAAGAGAAGCTGTGACATCAAAACCAGTAGTTTCGGCCAAGATGGAGGAAAAGGGATCAGATTTACCCTCCTAACTAAACAACCAAAAATTAAAACAAAAACAAAAAGACAACGAACTAACAAAAGAAAATAAGCGAAATGAAATGAAAAGAAGAGAGAGAAACAACCCCGACAATAGTTAAACACTTAAGACACTGGACACTGCAATGAAAAACTGTGATCCCTGAGAGATGGGAAACTAACAAGGCGAGCCCTATGACTGCCCCAGCTTATATCCTTGGGAGTTTCCAGGGAGAAGAAAGTGGGACGGAGCTCAAGTCCACAGGACAAGTACCAGGGAGGAGAGGGCTGTAGAGGAAGACCCCCAGAGGTATACAGAGGGTCCCCCTTGGGTATTCGGTACAGTAAGTACTAATCAATGCATGTGTTTGAGGAAGCTTCTCAAGGCCTGGAAGAGCATCCAAAAGGTTTAGAAGAAACAGTGCTCAGAGCTTACACCGGGCTGGGATCCGTGTCTGTTCCCATCAGCCAGACTGAAGAAAGAATGGTTCATGAGGCACTGGGTAGGAAACCCAGGAAGATATTACCTCATCAGTGAGGAATAATCAGCCCCAAACTGAGCACTGCTCGGGACCCCCTAACAAATCGTAAAAGCAAGACCCCAGGGACTTCCCTGACAGGCCAGTGATTAAGACTCCGTGCTTCCACTGAAGGCGGCATGAGTTTGATCCCTGATGGGGAACTAAGATCCCGCATGCCGCGTGGTGCGGCCAAAAAATGAAGGAAGAAAGGAAGAATTAAAAAAAAAAAACAAGACCCCAAAGGATCAAACTATTTCCAAGTAACTTAAGTGTTTCCCAGTACAAAGCTCAAGAATATTTTTAGGAATAAAAATATGCAGCACCCCAAAACATAAAATTCACAACGTCTAGCATCCAAAGATTACCAAGCATGCAAAGAGGCAGGAAAACACAACCCACAATGCAACTAATCAATCAATTGAAAACAACTCAGAACTGATACAGAGGTTAGAATTGGCAGAGAAGGACAATAAGATTTAAGTCAAACTTCCAAGGATGAAAACTACAATGCCTGAGATGAAAAATACAGTGGGCTTTTAGAACAACTGGATATCCGTAGGCAAAAAGTAAAAACCTGGATCAACCTTCACATCATAATCAAATATCAACTAAAAATCCACTCTAAATGAACACTATAAAACTTCTAGATGAAAACAGGGAAATAATCTTTGTGACTGTGGGTTAGACAAAGATTTCTTAGATATGAGGTTAAAAAGCACAATCCATAAAGGATAAAATGAACTTCATCAAAAATGAAAACTTCTTCACTTTAAAAAATACTTTTAAGAGAATGAAAAGTCAAGCCACAGACTAGGAGAAAATCTTTATGAAGCATATATCTCATAAAGGACTTGTGTCCGGAATATATAAAGAGCCCTCAAAACTCAACAAGAAAACAACTTAATTAAAAAAGGGCAAAAGATTTGAATAGATTTCACTGAAAAAGATAAAAAAAGGCAAGTAAGCACATGAAGATGTTCAACCTTATCATCATCACAAAAACGCAAGTTAAAACCACTAGGAGGTATGACTACTACCGATTAGAATGAGTACAACTAAAAAGACTCATCATATTATGTATGTACTGGTGAGGATGTGGAGGAACTGGAATTCTCACACATGGCTGGTGGCAACTTAAAACAGAACCACCACTTTGGAAAACAGTTTGGCCGTTTAAGTTAAACATACACCTCCCATTTGACCCAGCCATTCTACTCCTGGATATTTAGAGAAATGACACTTATGGCTATACAAAAAGACTTATATACACAAACGTCCACAGCAGACTTACCTGTAACAGCCAATAATTGGAACAACCCAAACATCTGCCAACTGATGAACAGATAACCAAATATATCCATACAACAGAAAATTATTTGGCATTAAAAACGAATGAATTATTGACACATGGAACAACATAATCTCAACATAATTATGCTGAGTGCAAGAAGCCAGACAAAACAGTACATACGATGTAATTCCACTTATATAAAACTTCAGAAAAATGCAAACTGACCTATGCTGACAGAAAAGCATATCAGGGGTTGTTGGCGATGGGAAGAAGGGGGAGGTTTCAAAGAGGAACAAAGAAACATACCAAAACTTATGAAGCTGTACGCGCTAAGTAGCAGCAGTTTACTGCACGTCAATTATGCCTCTGTAAAACTGTTATTTTAAAAAAACGGGGAGAAAGGGAAAAAAGGAGATTTACTAAAATCCTACATATGTTTACCTCCTACACCCAACCTGGCAGTGGATGGCAGGTGCTTCCTCTGTCTGGGAAGGAGCAGGTAAAGCAGGCAGCAAGTCAAGCCTCAGCAGTTGTTCCCATTTTAACTCTGGACATCTCCGTGCCAGGACCTGGAGCCCTTGAACAGTGAAACCACCTGCCAAGTTAGCACTGTAATTTCCTAGAGAAAGCACGCTCTGCTGAGAGAAGGCAACTGAGGTTACAGTTCAGACATGACAGCCGCTCTTAGCAAAAACCTGGATCACCAGCATGACCTTCTATCTGCAGAACTGACTGATTCCACTTCTGATTCCACACAAATCTATACCTCATGACCCAGAAATTGCCTAGGATAGCCAAGTATTCTCGATTTCAAGAATTCTCGTCTCTCCTGACTGAATGCAGCTCAAGGTCACAGACTGGGACTCAGAGTTCTATGTCCCTGTGGCACTCAGCTCAACCCCTGGCACTCACAACACTGGCACTCATGAGCACTTTTCGATTTGCTTCATTTGCATGATTTTTAAGAACTAGCAGGACAAGTGTGAGGCTTCCATTTCTGGACCTCTTCCCTATATGGTAAGAAGAATCTGAGGGGTAGTCCCAGAATGGCAGTTTTTACTTTTGGCACTTTTAAATTACTAGTCAGTAAGAAAAATGTGAAAATTTGGGGGGTCTCCAGTTAAATGCACAAGGCCATGAAAAGAGTGAAAGCTATGGCTGCCTGAGGGACTGTTAAAGCAGCCTCTGGCTGGAAGGCAGTTGACATCACCTTCGCCTGGGTCTCCTCCCAAACTGTTTTAGCTGTTCTTTGGGGGAAGAACTAGACTCAAATCCCTGGAGAGGGAGCAGGAGGGCTTTAAAAAAACAGAGAGAGCGTGCGCATGAGCGTGGGGAAGTCTCCAGGTCCTCTCCCCCCAGCACTCCTCCCACGGCTCGGCTCTTTCTGCTGCTCATCTGTTAGGGAGGGTTCTTTCTTGCTCCAAATGAACCAGCAGAGGCAGACTTGGCCAGCAGCTGCTGTGCAAAGGTCCCTCGGACTGTGTCTCTGATGCTCAGCCCATGTCATAGAAGCAGTGGTTAAGACCCAAGGCCAGGGAATTCCCTGCCTGTCCAGTGGTTAGGACTCCATGCTCTCATTGCTCTCCTATTCATGTCCAATGTTCGCTTATTAATCCTATTTTTTCTGTTTTCCAGGAAATACAGAGGCAGGAGCTGTCAGGTATAATGGTTAAAGGCATGAATCCTGGAGGCTGGCTCCAGATTATTACAGTAAGTCCCTGCTGGTCTCCCTGTTTCTGCCCTTGCTCTCCTACAGTTTAAATTTGACATGGCAGCCAGAGAGACATTCTTTTAAAATACAGGTCAGACCCTATTACCCTTGTGTTCAAAACCCTCCCCTAGTTCATTTCACTCAGAATAGAAGCTGAAGTCCTTATGTCTCTCATTGCCAAGGGCCCGGGTTGGATCTCTGGTCAGGGAACTAATATCCCACATGCTGCGCAGCCAAAAAGTAGAAAAAAATTTAAAAAATAATAAATAAATAAATAATAAAATAAACAAAAAAATCTTAAAAAAAAAAAAAAAAAAGACAAGACCCAAGGAGCACCCCTGGCTTATCATTTCACTTACAATCCAACAGAAAAGGAGCCACCTCTAGGGCACCCTGCTTTGTGGAAGGAACAGTCCGCAAACACCCTCTACCGGGTAAAGGAAGATGACTTAAGAAGGCACTGAAGCTACGGCCTCACCACTTGTTGTAGTTAAAGCTCATGACTCACAATGTGGTTTTCAGTAGCTGATGAATTTCTGCAGGTGGTTTTCACAGGCAGCATTCTACAGGGCCCCAAATATGGCAAGTTTTAAAACTAAAAAACAAAAAACCCAAACCTAAACCAAACAATGACAACAACAACAAAACAGAATATCCCAAACCCCAAACTTTCAAAACTATATTAAAATTCTTGCCACTTTACAGTTGGAAGACAGAGAAAGGACTTCTACTTTTAACTCAATACCAGGTAGTTTCTTGAGTACAAAAAAGTGCAATGGTTGAATGGTGGTGGGGGAACCAAACTGAAAATCACCAATTTTTCTGAAGATTTGCCTTTGAAGCTCCTTGGAACATCCCCAAATGGATGTACTGACCTAGGCACAGATGGGCACACTGACCTAGGCTGAGCTGCCTCCCTTCCTCCTTACTATATACAGAAGCTCTCTCAACTACCGTTTACTGAGCTGCCTGGCCAGAGACTCTTATAGAAACCACAGCCTGCACAGCCTCAGGCTGTGAAAGCTCCTTCGTGCCCCAGTCTCTAGCTCATCCTCACTCCATCTTTCCCATGTGAGTTTTATGCTTTCCAAGGGTCAATCAGCTATGTTTATTCCCAAATCCATTTATGTCAGTTATACTTACTGAAGATAGATAATATAATTAAATAGTGTGTAAATAAATGAAATATGAGTGTGAACAGAAAAAGTACAGTCCTAGCTGATTGTTTGGAAATACTCAATAAGGCGATTCACTAAAAAATATTGCTAGTGAATAACTGTGTGTGGATGAGACTAAATGTATGTTCAGAGAAAGAAGTCTTAAAAACCTGGAAAGGTTTGGCACTTAGATGGCCTCACAACAGTCCTTGCTCTACTTTAAAGAAGCCAAAATTAGTTTTTGCAAGAACCTTGATAGGAAACTCCACCAGAAGACCCACCCTAAAAGAAAGACATGGCCCTTTAGTAAATGATTTATGTTTGGATTTAAATAAAATGTTTAGAGGAACCAAGTCACTTTTATGATTAACATATCAACTATCCCCTTGTCCCAATCATGATGGGTGAGATTCTACACAATGAGGCAGTAATTCAAAGCTTATGTCTTTGTTCCACTTCCAGGCCTCTGCAGTTGAACTCAGGGTAGCCTTCCTGAACTGGAATTCTGAGAACCCCATGCACGTGCTATGATCACAAGTCAAATTCCGACCCAAAGAGAGAACCAGCTTCTGCTTCCCCATCACACAAAGTGCAAGAACATTTCTTATCTGTTTTCTGAAAATGCTTCTAACCTTTGGTTAAATTCCTTTAGGTTCTATGACCAAAAGTGTATTTTCAAAGGAGGGCCCATGTGCAGAATTGCAGGATGCAAACCAGAATGCAAGCTCTGGTGGGCATGCCTTTCCATTTTCTATTTTATCACAATATAAGAAGACTGCCACATTATGTCTCATAGGGGTAGGGAAGAGATGCACAAAAGGAAACACTACTTAACAGTGGCTATCTGGAAATGGTAGAAATATGCATGATCTTGAATTTTTTCTTTTTTCTGTTTTCTAGAAAACACAGAGGCAGGAGCTGTCAGGTATAATGGTTAAAGGCATGAATCCTGGAGGCTGGCTCCAGATTATTACAGTAAGTCCCTGCTGGTCTCCCTGTTTCTGCCCTTGCTCTCCTACAGTTTAAATTTGACATAGCAGCCAGAGAGACATTCTTTTAAAATACAGGTCAGACCCTATTACCCTTGTGTTCAAAACCCTCCCCTAGTTCTTCATTTCACTCAGAATAGAAGCTCAAGTCCTTAAAATGGCCTACAAGGCCCTGTAAGAGCTGCCACCCCACGGCACCACCTCTGTGACTTCATCTCTGATTCCTCTCACACTTCTCCACTCAAGAACACTGTTTTCTTATGTTCTGTATACACACACCAGGAATACTCCCACCATAGGGCCTCTGAGCTTGCTGTTTCCTCTGCCTAAAATGCTCTTACCCAGTCACACGGATTACTCCCTTACCTCCTTCAGGTCTTTGTTCAAATGTCACCTTCATTGTTCTATCTAAAGTTTCAACCTTCTCCTGTTCCCTCAGCACTACTGGCTAATGTCCAATGTTTGCTTATTAATCCTATTTATCATCTGTCTTTCCCATTACAGTTTAAGATCTATGAAGGCAGGGACTCTGCCTTCTTCACGCCTATATTCCTGGTTCCCAGAACAGTGCCTTGCATATAACAGATGGTCAACAACACTTGTAGAAAATTCAAAGGCACCTTTGCCCCCACCAGGCCTTGCACACACTTGGCAAGCCCCTGACTGAGCCACACACATCCAAGACCATGTCGCACTTCTAGCCCCAAGTGTGGGCTGCTCAAGGCACTTCCCTTATAATGTTAAGCACAAGGGAAGGCACTCCCTACAAGGTAGGCACCTCCAGGGCAAGGTTGAGGCTTCCCCCCCTGCCCAGCTCCTAACACATTTGTTGAATGACTGAGGGACAGGTTTGGTGTGCTGACCTGTGTGTGGGGGTGAGAGAGGAAGGAGTGGTTACAACTGTATCAATCCACAGGGATTGGGCAAAGTCCAAAATGTTGTAAATATTCTCTTTCTTATTCTAACCCAAAGGCAACAGAAGTATGATACCAATCATAACAGGAATGTGGGCTTTCCACACTCCAGCTGGAGTCTAATGCCAGGTCCTAACTGACCACTCAAAATGGTCACTGAGTACCTACTCCACGCCAGGCACCAACGGGGAGAGAACCTGGAGAACACCACCTGTGTGGGTCTGGCCTCCTGCAGCCTGCAGTCTCCCGGGGAAAGGGTAGATGTAACTACACACAGCCTGACTGTGAGGAAAGCAAAGGACGGGAGCCTTGCTGGAGACAGAGGCGTGAGTGTGTGTGCATGTGTGAAGACACACGTTAGTCAAGGGTCAGGGGAGACCCACTGAGGGGGTGTCACTTAAGCTGCAAGAAGAGCCTGCCATGTGGTGGGAAGTGGGGGCAGTGTGGCTGCACCTAAATACAGGGGCAGAGACCTTCCTGGGGGGAAAGCTTGGTGTGTTTGGGGAACTGAATGCAGGCCAGGGTGGCCTGAGCTCCTGGGAAGGGAAAAGTAAAGGCAATGAGAGCAGAGACAGCAGCATCCAGGAGCTGATTATTCCCCCTTTTCTCTCCCTTTCCTCCTCCTGCTCTTTATACTGCTAGAATTTATCAGGCCAAAGTTAAAGGGGTCTGAGAGAAGAAATGCAAGGACTCAGCTGAGTTCCTCAGTAGGTAAAAAAAAATAGGAAAAACAGAAATATGAATCAACAAGTACTGCCATGAGCACCAAAGGGGGAACTGGATAATACATGCCTAAGTTATCCAAAACACCCCTGGCCTTTTCCATGGGAAATAGCAGGTGACAATACTATTTTTAGAGAAAACTCCAAGGCAGACAAATGAGTTTATAGATACAATGAACTCAATCAGTACTTTATAAAAATCAGTTTTTAACCACCAAACATGTTCAAGTTAAAATTTTTATGGTATAAATTATACCCAATAAAGTTGTTAATGAAAAAAAAAAAAGTCTATGAGACCCACTGAAAGGAACCAGAGCTCTTGGCAGAGGTGACTGATGCCAGTATCAGAGAAGTAAAACAAGGAAATGATTAAAAATAGTGGGAGCATGTCAAAAAGGTACTGGAGCCTGCCTGAAGGGGCTCCTACTGGCCAATTTTGGGGCAATGTGAGCACCAAAAAGAATAATGAATATCTATGATTTTAAGGCTCCAAGTAAAATATGAGCTCTTAGTATACTAAAAACAAACAAACAGAGGGGGGGAAAGTCCCTTGTCACCATGGGGGATGACTATAAAGCCAACTCCTGACCGTGGTGATTGGTGATTAAAGAATTAAGTTTTACCCTGTGTAACAGTAGAATGGTAGTTAATAAATGTAGAAGATATGAAGAAAAAATTTTAAATTACCACTTTGTAAATGCCAATGAAATAGTTTCTTCTGGTAAGAATCATCAATTGATGTAAAAACCAGTAGGTGAAAGGCTGATGAGGAGCAGAGCACGGGGAGGATGTCCAAGCACTTCACAGACCGCCCACTAATTGCAAAGGGTAGAATGCACCTTCACAAAAAAGATCAAATTTAGCATTACAAATAGTGATGTTCCCCACGGTGTGCTGAGTACAAAGTGCACAACATTCTGTAAGAAGTCTTCACGTTAAAATGTTTTAACCAGAAACTATTTAGACATTTCAACTCCTAATTTACTGGAAATCAAGGCAGTGAAAGGAGTTAGACAACAACCAAGAGAAAACAATGAGACAGACATGGGGTATTCTATAAGATAATAAGCCTTCTCTCTTTGGAAAAGGAGTGTGAGGTATAAAGACTCTTCTAGATTGTTACTATAGACATAATACCCAACTGAACCTCAACTGAATTCTGGTTTTCACTTTGAAGACAACTGGGGTAGATTCAATATGAATTTGGCTTTAGATACTACTGAATCATTTAAAATTTTCTCAGATGTGACCAGTAGCAGGATAGGGAGAATACTCTCTTTCTTACAGCATGCTCAAGAACTTAGAGGAGAAGTATCATGATGTCTGCAACTTACATGGCTCAGCAAAAAACCCGACATAGATATCTACCTACATATACCTATAAGTAGACAGAAATGGCAAATATGACAAAATGTCAACCATCGTGGAATCTAGGTAGTGAGCACATGGTATTTAATATTCTTTTTTTTTTTTTTTTTTTTTTTTGCGGTACGCGGGCCTCTCACTGCTGTGGCCTCTCCCGTTGCGGAGCACAGGCTCCAGACGCGCAGGCCCAGTGGCCACGGCTCACGGGCCCAGCCGCTCCGCGGCATGTGGGATCCTCCCGCACCGGAGCACGAACCCGTGTCCCCTGCATCGGCAGGCGGACTCCCAACCACTGCGCCCTAGCGAAGCCCTATTATTCTTTTTTGGTTTTTCTCTATGTCTGACAACTTCACAAATAAGAGTTGCACGTAGATGCAACAATACTATGAGGTCTTTGGTTCACTTAAAGTGAGCCTTCTTCTGCTCTCACCTGTGGCAGAAGAGAGCTCGGCAACCGTGTGATTCTGTTTTTTGGTAATCACAGTCCCAGAGGAAAGAAAATAATGCTTCCATAGCAAGGTCTATTTTCAAAATGTTAAAATCCAGTTATGTTAAGGAAACTTGAGGAGAAAAAGGACTGACACCTTAACTTGCTCACACAGCCAAGCTGATGTAGCCCAACCCTGCCCCTCTCATACCCACCAAGAAACAACAACAAACACTAAAAACCTCCCTTGGTCCCCAAATTGAAGAGAACAACTGCAGCTTTCTTAGCCAATATAATCTGTAGGCAATGTGTAGGCCTGTTTTGAGGTGAATCCTCACTCAGATTCATCTCTTTTTTATAATTACCTATTTCCCCATCTGTAAAATGGAAGGGTGATAAGGTCTCAGCCTATCCAACTCCGCCAATGCTAAACTGCAGGGACAATACACCACTTAGTGCCTAAGACACAGGGACCTTTAATGAGATTATGTGCAATAACAGCGTCACTGTTGCTGCTGCCCATCCCAGAATGCACCTGCCCCCAGCAACTCCTCATAGCAGGCACTGTTACTCCCATTTTACAGATGGCACATGGAAGCTGAGAAAAGCAGATCAATTCACCCAAGCTAAGATCTGAACCCAGCAAAGGACCCACATCTTCTTTGGGGATCACTGTCCACCTGGTACAACCTCTGCACACTCTATACACCCAGGACACGACCGGGGCCCTGTTTCTGCACTTACCACCAAGAGTCCACATAGTAGCCAGAACGCAGTGTGTCCTGTTAAAAGTCCAAATCAGCTCATGACCCTCTAATGGTTCATCTCAGAGAGAAAGCCAGTGTTTTGATAATAACCTACAAGGCCCCACCATCACCTCATCTCCTGCCACTTTCTCCCTCACACAATCCGCTCCAGCCATGCTGGCCTCCTCACTGTCCCTCTCATACACCAAGCATGCTCCAGCCTCAGGGCCTCTGCAGTAGCTCCTCCCTCTGCCTGGAACACTCTTCCCTAGACAGCCACACTGCGCACTCCCCAACTTCCTTTGGGCAAATATTAAAATGTCATTTTGTCAGAGGCCTCTTCCAACCACCCTCACTAAAAGCAGCAAATCCCCTTCCCAGGTCCTCTGCTTTAATCTCTCTCCACAGAGCTTCTCACCACCTGACGTGTCACACCTTCGTGCTATTACTCTCATCCCCACCAGATCAGGTCTTTGTTTAGTTCACTGGCTGTGTCCCTGTGCCTGGCTGGTTTCTGTTGCTCAATCTGCTATAGGAAGGAAAAGGGTCCTGTTGTGGCCCCGCCCAAACAGTTACAGCCTGTCTGCCTGAAGCCGCCACACATCGCGGAATCCATCTGAGCAGTCTCTGCTGGGGGCGAGCCTTCCTCCAGACATCAGATCATCAGCCAAGAAACACCCAGCAGGGGAGTGGGTGGAATAAAGCAGAGAGGAGAGGGGAGACAGAGGCTAAAGAAAAGCAAGGGGCTGGGGTGGGGAGGGGAGCTGCAGGAAAGGGACCACACCTGCCCTGGGAGCTGCATCATCCCTCCAAGTGGACCTCCTGAGGAGATGAAGCCAAGAGCCCCTTGGTTTTTCTCAGTCAGAAGCCAGGCTATAGACAACTTAAACCCGATCCCAAGGACAAGATGTCAACTATAAAAAAAGAATTCTTCAATCCACTTGAGGCTGCTCTGACAATGGCAGGCATGTGGCCTGCTGATGTGAGTAAAAGGGACATAAGCCTAGCTGTGTGTCAGGACAAGCTCAACTATAAAGATGATGAAGCTACCGGAGGCAAGGAGAGAGCCATGAGGATCCACTTGATCCTCAAGGCACATATTTGGCAGATTACCATTCCACCTCCTTCCTCCCACTTCAATGCCTGCCTGTCACGCTACTAGGAGGTGCTTGGCTGGTGACAGTACAGTTTGCATTTTCCCTTCTGGCACTACGATGAGGCAGCACAGGCCTTTTTTGGGGCGGTGCCCATGCTGTGCTCTGCTAGAGGCCACAAAAGGTATCAGAGGGAGCCCAGAGTAGCATCCAGGATACAACTGGCAGCCACCAGTAGCATTTAAAACATCCATGTGGTCAAAGTCAGTCTGTGATGATCACATCTCTGGTGATTGAGAGAAGACTTTGGCTTCCTTACTTCCAATGCTGATTCTTAGAAGCTGCCCCCAAATCAGCTGTAGCAGACACCTGACCAGAGCGGACTGGATCTAGAGTATTCACCCGACCTGAACCTGGGTCAATGAGATTCTCCCTCCTAGGAACTGTAACCACTGGAGCCACACAGCCAAGCAATCTGAGCTAGATCTGCAAAAGAAGACAGAAACGGGGCACGGGGGTGGGAGGAGGCTGGGTGGGCAGGCAGGAACGTCCACCATCTACAACTTGGGAGAAGCAGGAAAACAGAGAGCTGTAACAGGAGACTACTGAGGCAGGCAGGTAGAGAAAAACACAGATGAAAAGTAGGAGCATCATGAGAATTTCTCCGTTCTCGAGGTCCAGTGGGCCTCTTGCCTTTGAGGACCCCCAGATTTTTATGATACTCCCCACCATGTTCCCTCGAGATGGATTCTGTTCCCAGTGCCTTAAAAGCCATAACTGCTCTAGATGAAATCTCAAAGCGCCTACCCATTCCTCTCACGCCCCCACAGGTCTCAAATGGGTTCTTTCTGGGAGGCTGGTGGCAAAGACCCACAGGAACAAAGCCGCCTGCCCAAGAACAGTCTATTCTGCGAGTGTGAGAGGCAGAGCTGGCTTCTCACCAGGGCGTCTCTGTAGGGCTTATCAAAAATGAAATAAAAAAGAAAGCTTTTGTCCTAATGCATGCCAGGGTCCTGCTGCTGTTCTGGGAACGTGTGGGTGGGTGCCGCCCTCGAGGAAAACACAGACTTGGAAAAGAGGCAGTGGGAGCCCTGATGGTGCTCTGGGTCCCACGACCATCTGTTCTCTTAGGAAGAGGCTCCAGACATGCTGTGCGGGGACACTTCACCAAGAGGCACAGTGAAATGTTGTTCTGCTTACATGTGGGTGTCCAGTCCTACCATCAGCACCAGAAGATGGGTGATCCAAGGACAAGAGGCACAGACTTGGGAGTGGGACAGGTGTAGCCAATTATCCTAATGTGTCTACCTACAAACTGGGGGAAGGGGTCAGAAGTCACCTCATCATCTCTCTGAGTCCCAGTCTCTGCCCCAGTTGGCTGTGGGAACTGAATGAACTGCCCACTCACCCAAGCACTGTAAAAGGCAACTGTTACCCTTCTCATCCTGCAGATCAAAAACAACCAAACTGGCAGGTTCTCCTCCAGCGGACCTCCTAGGTGCTGACTGTGGTCCACAAAGACAGCCATTTAAAACATCAAAACCACTTTCCAGCTTCGTTTGCAGGCACGAGATCTTCCCGTGAAGAGAAGTTTCAGTACCTCCTCCTTTGGTAGCCTTTTTAAAAGTTCAAGTCCCTAACTCCCTCCACCCCCGGCCCCCTTTTCTACACATGGAGAAGGGCCAGAGGAATAAAAAAGCCAGAGAAATAAAAGAGCACAGGAGGAGGGAATGTTAGTTGCTTTTTTTTCCTTCCCAAAGAAAGTCATTTCCCTCAACAGGGGGCTCCCCCCCATGATCTGGAAGAGAAGAGTAGAGCTAATCCCTGAGCAGCGGGGTCAGAACTGCCTACAGAAGACTACCCAGGAGGAGGAGGAAAAGGGAGGGAAGGAGAAGAAACAGAGGAAGGAGGAGGAGGAACAGGGGAAAGGGTGGGAAAGCGGAGAAAGGGGAAGGAGGAAAGGGAGGGAAGGTTGTTCATATGAACAACTGGGGCTACACCAATCACCAGCACACCCCTACAGCTAAGAAGTCTCCGCCTGTTCAGCCTCCTCCCTCCCTTCCCCCACCAAGTACAACCCAGGAGGACCTTGTAAGGGCATGGAGTAAAAGATGGTCTCAAGGCATATGACTGTCATGTTAGAATTGTGGCTGAGAGTCTAATATTTCCTTTGGCTTACAGTACTGTCTGTTTCCCTAACTGGGCCTCAGTTTCCTTATTTTTAGAATGGGGATAGGTCTCTACTCTTAGAAGGGTTGGGGGGGCTAAATTACATGTTCTGTCAGCCTGGGCCATCACTGCCACTGAGGCATGGATTTGTGAAGTGGCTCAAAAGTAAGAAGAGGAAAAAGACCGTGCAGATCTGGTTCTTCCAAGGCCGGGCTGGGCCAGAGCAATGACTTAGAAAGTGGGACGTCTCCCCACCCGCAGCGCAGGGCCGAGTTCCTCGGGGAAGAGGCTGAATTCCCACGGACTGAGAATTACTTCGCCCTTCTTATCTCCACCGAAGGGCGGGGAGGAAGCGGGGATACGGTGTCAACCGGGACACAGAAATGATATAAATCCTCTCTGATGGTCCTTGGCCAGTGCTCTGCCCATTCCTGAGCGTGTGACTTGGAAAAGTGACTTCGCCTCCCCAAGCCTCAGTTTCCCCATCCGCGCTGTGGGCAAAACGGCAGCATTTGAGGCAAAGAACCGCTTTCGAAGTGCAGGATAACGTCGGGCCCGCGGTCAGCGCTCCCACACGCCGGCTCAGACCGTCCGGGGTTCCGCAGGCCCGACGCTGTCCCCTCGGGGGCGCTGCCACCGCCCAGGCCTCGGCCTCGGGCCACGCGGGCCCGCCGCCGCCACGCCCCGGGCCTTTGCCCCCAGGCCGCGCTGGCCGCCCCCCAACCCCACGCCGCGGGCCCGCCGACTCACCCGTGTAGTGCACCACGCAGGTCTGGCCGCGCTTCGGGAAGGTGCGCCCTGAGGAGACAGACGGGCGCGGTGAGCGGATGCGCGCGGCAGCCGGGGCACTCCGAGGCCGCTGGGCGCACCTACTCACCGTCTCCGGGGGAGATGGTCTCCACCTGCACTCCCATGGCGACGGCGGCGGCGGCGGACGCGGGGCGGGCGGGCGGGCGGGCGGGCGGCGCGACGGCCGGCGCGACAGGCGGCGTGGACAGAGAGCGAATCTGGCGGCGGTTCCGCGGCTGTGCCTCGTCCCTCCGCGGAACGGCTGCGCACGCGCGCGCCCCCGCAGCCCCGCCCTGCGTGCGCGCCCCACACGGCGCGCACGTCCCCGGAGCCCGGGCCGCGGGGCCGGGGGGCCGGAAGCCCGGAAGCCCCGAGGCCTCCGGATGCAGTCGTTCCGGGGGGCCGGACTTCTTCCCTCACCTTTCCTTTCTCCGTTTTTCCAGCCGGGCAGGCATCTCTAACCCAGTTTCCGCATCCGAGAAATGGAAATCAGAATTAGGGGTCGGCCAGTTACCAGTTACTGACCGGGGGACTGATAAGTCCACACCTACCCTGTGAAAAGGATGGTTGTGAGAGATCCGAGCAAGCGTGCGTTCGCGTTAGCATTCAGTCAGTGGGTCACGATTCTGAGTTCTGTTTTTCTGATTTGGAGGAGGCGTCAGCATTTACACTGCCCTGCATGAAGCCTGTCCTCTCTTGTCCGAATTCATTCATTCATTCATCCATTCACAGCTTGCATACATATATTCTTATTGAGCACCTACTCTGTGCCATGCACTGTGTTAGGTGCTGGGGAAACGTGGGTAAAGGAAACTCCGTACCTGACCTTACAGAACTTAACGGTCTCGCGAGGAAGAGACAATCAACCACGCAGGTAAATGTAAAGTTTCAAATCTGTAAGTACTGTGAGAGCGGTTCATGGCATTGTGCTCTGAGGGACATATAATAGAGATGCCTGACTTAACGTGGACTGTGGTGACATGCTTCCCTGGGGTAGCCAGGTTTAGTCTAGGTCGGAACGTGTTGACCAGCTGTGTGTGTGTTGGGGCAGGTAAGGCAGAAGGAACAGGTAGAGGCATTGCAGCCAGAAGGAGCATTGTGACACAGTCTAGGACCTGAGGGAGGCAGATGTGGACCAATCCTCTGTATTTCCCTGCATGTGCTCCTGAGGTGTTTTAAACATGACCCCAAAGTTCTTTAACACTCTTCTCAGCATCTGTGTCCCCTCTTTCCCTAGAATCTCAGGGAGCCTTGTGACTGCTTTGGCAATTTTCGCATTATTTAGGATATGGGCTGTAACGGAAACCAAATTAACAGTGGCTGAAATGAGGCAGAAGTTGGTGTCTCTCTCTTATAACAGTCTAGAGGCAGGTAGGACAGCTTGGCTTCACAGGCTGTCCAGGAACCCGTGCTCTTTCTACTTGTGCTTCTCCATTCTTAAGATCCTACTGTCATACGCATGGTCCAAGACAGCTCTCCAACATATTTGCATTCCAACCAGTGGAAAGGGGGAAAGGTGGAATATGATGGCATATCCCCCTCTCTTTAAGTGCATGACCTAGAAGTTACATACATCTCTTCCACTTACACCTCATTAGCAACAACCTATTGTATGGCCAAATGTAGCTGCATGGAAGGCTGAGGAATATAATCTTCATTTTGGGTGGCCATTTGCCCAACGGAAAATCAGGCATTCTGTGCCTACTGAAGAAGAGAAAAATGAATATTAAGAGACAAAGTTTAAAAGGGAGATCCCAGCACTTGCCAGGACACTATGCCACGCATACCCTCTTCACTGTACCACTACCTAGAGAAAGTCAGACTGCAGAGAGTTCTTGGGTCCAATATAAGACTTTGTTTACCTTTTCCTGTGGGGATTCACCAAGAACCTCATGTTTGCACCACCTCTTCTTCACTGCTTTGAGGAAAGGAAAGAAAACATGTGGTGCCCATTTGAGCCACCAGTGTTGATGTACTGGGTAGGCCTGAGGTGAATTGAACCCCAGAACTGATGCATGCTGTGCAACACAAGGGACACTTATTAAACATTTGTAAGATTTTTATAATAACTGGAAGAGTTCGTTTCCAAATTGGTTTTGATTCTATGTTCATAATCTATAGCCTTAGTTATTAATTTTTCCACAAAAATGTGGTTTATTTTCTTACGTGACTTAATTTGTTATTGTCGATTAACAACAAAATTGTTAATTTGTTAGTTGTTATTTTAAGCCTAGTTATTAGTTAATAAAAATGTTAAGTGTTCAAATCTTTTAAAATCACCTATTTAGCAACCAGAAGAACTTAGAAATAGTGAGTGACCCTAAGAGGTGGGACTGGGAGAAAGAACAGGAGATTTCACTTTTCCTTTAATATCATTCTTAACGGATTGACTTTATTTTTACTCTGTGTGTGTATTATTTTTATGGTTTATAAAGGAGACAGGGAGTAATTTGAATCTCAAAGTGTAAGCATCCCTGATGACAGGGTAAGTGATTCCTTCCTTGCAGCTCCAAAATCTGAAAAACGGGGCTTAGATTTCTTTGGGTTTATCTTGTTTGTGTTTCATTCAGCTCCTTGACTATGTGTTTATATCTTTCTACAAATATGAAAAGTTTTCAGCCATTATTTCTTTTAAAAATTTTTTCTGTACCACTCTATTTCTCCTGTTCTTCTCAGATTCTGATGACACAATCATTAGCTCTTCTGGAATTATCCTACAGGTCCCTGAAATTCTGTTCATTTTTCCAATCTTTTTTCTCTCTGATGTTCAGATTGGATAATTTTTATTTTTCTGTCTTCACTGACTTGTTTCTCTGCCATCTCTATTCTGCTACACACCCATCCAAGGAGTTTTAAAATCTTTGGTTATTTTTATTTTTCAGTTCTAAGATTTCCATTTTGTTCTTTATATGTTCTATTTATTTGTTTAAACTTTCTATCTTTCTATTTGTTTCTAGATGGTTTGCTGTACTTGCTGAAGCATTTTTATAGTAGCTGCTTTAAAGACTTTGTCAGATAATTCCAACAGCTGTGTTGTCTCAGCATTGGCATCTGTTGATTGTCTTCCCATAAAATTTGAGATTTCCATGTTTCTTCATATGTCAAGTGATTTGGAATATACCCTGGACATTTTGAATATCATATTGAGTCTTTTAAAAATCCTATAAAGAATGTTGATATTTCTGTTTTAGCAGGAAATTGACCAGATTGGGCTTAGGCTGTGAGTTTCAACCAGCCTTCTGTGGCTTTAATGTTATTTTTATTTCCAGAGCCTTTCCAATGTCATTTGGATCTTTCCCGGGTATGCAACACTCAGTGGTCTATCTGGGACTTGGGCAGTAGTTTATCCTGTAATAAATTCTCAAAGTCCGTGTGAGCTGTTTAGTACTTAACTCACACATGCAAAACAGGGGGAGGAGCCCAGAAGT
The DNA here is from genome assembly GCF_059928025.1 of Delphinapterus leucas. Classification (NCBI taxonomy): domain Eukaryota; kingdom Metazoa; phylum Chordata; class Mammalia; order Artiodactyla; family Monodontidae; genus Delphinapterus; species Delphinapterus leucas. Next base: position 60,462,280 of record NC_143143.1, on the reverse strand, counting down.
TCATAAACAGTGCTATTGGGTAGCTTTCCTGAACTCTTCCCTGTGATTGCCTCAATAATGTTTGGTTCACTGGGGCTTCCCTTTTTGGTCCTCTAACCAGAAGTCTGGGATGTTATTTACCCTGTTATGTCAGTCAATTCCCATGACTGCACCTGTATTCAGGACCAAGCAGTGAGTGAAGAGAGAGAAAGAAAAAGCAGCAGGAGTTTGCCCTATGCTCTCGGGGCCATCTCTCCTCTGACTGGAGAGGAAGGTTCCCATCTTTCAGAGTTTTAGGCTCCTGCAGGTGCAGGCCATCGTTGCTGTTGCTTTAGCTGCCACCCTCATCATAGGATTTCCTGGGGGCTGCAGTGAACGTGAACAGAAAAAAGAAAGAAAAAGCTGGGAGATTGCCCTTATGCTGAGAATTAGGAGACATTTTCTTGCTCCTCAAATCAGAATTAGAGGGCTTCTCCTAGAGCTTCTCTGTCTGCCCTGGTGTATACTTCCAGTCTTTTGTTTGTTTTTTTGTTTTTGGTTGTGCAGCGAGGCTTGTGGGATCTTAGTTCTCCGACCAGGGATCAAACCTGGGCCCTTGGCAGTGAAAGTGTAGAGTCCTAACCACGGGACCTTCAGGGAATTCCTATACTTCTAGTTTTCAAGCTGCACTGAGTCCAGGCTGGTTAACTCACGGCTGGATTGGTAGTACCTCAATTTCTGGTCTGGTTCCTCAAACTACCTGCTACTACTTATTCTTCAGAGTTCTTAAATAGCTACTCTCTGCATTCTGTATGGGTTTTATAGTTGCATTCATTGGAATAAATAAAGTGCAGTGTGCTTACTCTGTCCTACCTGAGCCAGACCCAGTCCTGTTTGATTCTAGAAAGAGCTTTTTCCAGAGACAGAGAGGGAGAGTGATAAAGCAAGTGTAAAATGTTAACAGTTGGGGAATCTGAATGACTATAATGTGAAGTCTTCATACCAATTTTGCAACTTTTTTGTAAGTTTGAAATTATTTTCAAAAAAAATGTTAAACTGGATAAATGTGGCTGGTATGGAAAGTCCTCATTAAAAATGGTAATAAAAAATTACAACAACAACAGAACCATTTCTTTTTATTTAAAACAATCAGTCTGGGGGTAAATATTGAGACAACTCCTCAAAGCTATTTCTTGCCTCCCTATCCCCCTTCCCAAGATGGGGTCTGGGAAGGTAAAGGCTGAAGATCCTCTTGGAACTAGAGGCAGGGCATGCTGCCTTGGATGTTCATGTGTAGTACCCATGGAGAGGTGGCCAGTCTGATGTTCCTCTGGACATCTATGGCTAAAGATGTTTCTGGTTGTCTCTTGACCCCGAATGCAGTCCAATTTGAGCAGGGCTTGATGGGGAAAGCTAGTCTGTGTTCCATGCATTGTCATCTGGGGCAGCTTGAAGGCTGAGGCTGAAATCTTCAAAAGGTTCACTCACTCATATGTCTGGTAGTTGATGTAGACTGTTGCTGGGATCTCAGCTTGGTCTCTTGGCCAGGGTCTTAGTCAGCTTGAGCTACCGTAACAAAATATCATAGACCGGGTGGCTTAAAAAACATACATTTATTTCTCATAGTTCTGGAGGCTGGGAGATCTAAGATCAAGGTGCTAGCCAATTCTGTTCTTGGTGAGGGCCCTCTTCCTGGCTTGCAGACGGGCTGCCTTTCTGCTGTATCCTCACATGGTGGAGAGAGGAAGCTCTGGTGTCTCCTCCTTTTTTAATAAGGCATTAATCCTTTCGTGGGGGCTCCACCCTCATAACCTCATCTAAACCTAATTACCTTCCAGAGGACCCCCTCCAAACACCATCACATCAGGGGTTAGGGCTTCAACATATGAATTTCAGAGAGGACACGGATACTCAATCCATGACAGCCAGAATACCTATGTATGGACTTTCTATATGGCTGTTTGGCTTCCTCACAGCATGGTGGCTGGGTTCCTATAGGGAGTGTCCCAAGAGAACCAGGTGGAAGCTATATCACATTTTATGACCTAATCTTGGAACTCACATCACATTACTTACTCCATAGTTAACCCCCTTCCTCAGATTAAAGGAAAGGGAAATTAGACCCCACTTCTCAATGGGAGGAGTGTCAAAGTCACATCATTAAGAAGAACATGTCGGATGGTGGATCTTGTTCTGGCCCTTTTGGGATGTGCAATCTGCCACAAAGATCTCAATGATTATTAAAATACTGAAATACCTCCAAAACAGTTACTACATAGCAGCAGGGCCCCAGCCTGACCAGATGTGTGGGAAACTTCAGGAAACATTGTATGCCTCACCTAAGATGTAGGGCTTTACTTCCTGGTGTGACTTTTCTCCAGTGCTTTTGATTTCCCCCTTATCCTAACTAACACTGCCCTCCCCAAGATTTGTGAGGAAGCCAGGACACACAGACATCTACCCACCTGCCTCCCACCCTTAGTGACCCCCACCCTTCTCCCATAGTGGAATCTTTCTTCCCCTCTAGCAAGGCAACAGGTAGCTGACCTGATTGCAAGAAATGCAGTGATAGGTGCTTTGCATATAGTGGTTTATACAATCCCCATCCAAATATCACTTTTACCAAAAGGAAAGCTGAGGCTTAGTGACATTGGGTAAGTTGCCTATAGGTAGCCTGAAAAGTGGCCTCCCAAAGAAATCAGGTCGTAATGCCTGGAAACTGTAAATGTTACCTTACATGAAAACAGAACGTTCGCAGGTTAGGCTAATGTTCTTGAGATGGGGAGATTATCCTGGATTATCAGGGTGGGCCCTAAATGTAATCGCATGTATGTGAGAGGCAAGCAGAGGGAGACTTCACACACACACACACACACACACACACACACACACACACACACGAAGGGGATGGGATCATGGAGCTGAGAGATTTGAAGATGCTGGCTTTGAAAACAGGAGTGATGCAGTCACAAGCCAAGGAATATTAGCCACCAGAAGCTGGAAGAGCCAAAGAACGGTTTCTCCCCTAGAGCCTCCAGAAGAAGCATGCCCCTGTCGACACCTTGGTTTTACCCCAGTGATACTGATTTTGGACTTCTGGCCTCCAGAACTGAGAGAATAAATTCCTGTTGTTTCAAGCCACCAAGTCTGTGGCCATTTGCTACCACAGCCTCAGGAAACTAATACATCACATAAGGCCAGAAATGTGCCCAGGTCTGTCTGGCCCCAACAGCTCCGCTGCTTCCCGTGTACCGTGGAGCCACAGTGGAGAAAACAAATGCTCCCCTCCGCCATGGTGGCACTAATGGAGGTGGAGTGGGTGTGGAGAACCCACTTGGAACCATTATTTGGCTTGGGGAGCACGGTGTGCTTCTAAAAAATTATTGTTAAGTAGATCGACTTTGCTACATGTGGTAGTCTGAAAAATGCTCAGGCTTCTGAATCACTGGGGATCCTAATGTGGGTCCCCAGGATGGTGGGCAGGGACAACCCAGGGTGAGGGATGCGCCACAGATGCTCCTCAGAGGGGACAGTCATGCTGACCTGAAAGTAATACGGTCAGACAGGCTAATAGATTCCAAGTGTTAGGTTAGCGTGGATTTAGCAGATGGGAACACATCAAGCCCTGATGGATGGCAGTTGTTTATTGTTTACGTAAACAGCAGAAGCAAGATCAGCCATGCTGTCAGCTCCCTGCCTCCCTTGTCCACAGGATGACTTTGAAATGAAAAGGGCCAGACGACGTGCACCAGGACCGACGGGGTTTTACAGCCTGAGCTGTACCCTGCGGGGAGGAGGGCGCGCGGAAGCCCCACCTCATCAGAACCAGGGTAGTCAAGACAGCAGAACGGGCCTCGTGGCAGCTCCTCACAAGACTGCCTGACTTCCCACGTTCCGGCAGATCTCGCGGGTTCCACCAAGGCTTAGGTCAGCTGTGGTTAAGCCTTTCCTCTGTGGTCTAGGTGGATACGTGCAATGCTGTCGGGGCACCAGCACAGAGCATTTCCCTACAAATATGAGCCCTTCACAGGGAACAAGGAACCCTGTGAAAGTTTTCAGGGTGAAGTGGGAAGAGCTGTGGGCAGGGGGGTGGGAGTTCTGGGTTCTAGATCCAGCACTGCCAGTGACTTGACGTGTGACTTGGGTAAGTCCATCCCCCTCTGTGGGCTTCTGTAAAGAGAAGGGGTTTGTAGATGACCGCCAAGGCCCAGGAAGGCTGTAACGATCTGTGACTCTAGAACAGTTCCTGGCACATAGTAGAGGCTCAAATGTGAGTTGCTGAATGAAGTATAAGGGCGTGATCAGTGAGGGGGCAGGGGAAATGGTATGCATTGAGGCCTCCCTTCTGTTGGTGGAGAGATGGGGGCAACAGAGGAAGAGGCAGAATGTGTTCACCCCTCTAAAAAGCCCAGTGGTGCCCGAACACTCTTGGGAAGGGCTTAGGGACATTCCTCAGCCAGTGTGGGCTGCTGTCGATTACAGGAGAGCCGAAGTCTAGTCCACAGTTAATTTCCAAACTCTCTGTGAAAGACACAAGTTGCAGAAAGTTGACATCACTCTTGACAGTTCCTCGGAGACTGCCCTGTTGGAGGTGTCTGGCTCTCACTGAGTCCTCCAGGACCACTTTATCCTTCAGCCGCCTCTTCCTTGGATGAGCTCCAGACGAGTGTACTGTGTTTGTGTGAAAGGCAGACCCGGTCACCCCCAGTGCATAAATTCCCTCCCTCTAAGAGGTGAGGAATGGAACCTGCCTCTCCCCTGATGCCCTTTTGGGGAATTCTCCACTGTCTTTATGAATTAGTATAGTAAAATGCACTGATCTTAAGTGTACAGATAGAGTTTTGAAAAATGTATACACAGTTGTAGCCAACACCCCAAACAAGATATGGACCATTGCCATCTCCTTCGAAAGTTCCCTTATGGCCACTTTCCTGTCAACCACCCCACAAGAGGCAATCACTGCTCTGATTTTTATGCCTGCAGATTAGTTCTAGAACAGCACTGTTCCATAGAGCTTTCTGCAATGATGGAAATATTCTATAACTGATACACACACACACATTTACAGTATACACTGGCCACATATGGTTATTAGGCGCTTAAAATGTGGCAAGTGCAACTGAAGACTGAATTTTTTATTCTATTTAATTTTAATTAGTCTAAATGTATAGTGGATAACACTGTATTCTTTGTTTCAACATAATGCCCTTGAGATTTGTTCATGTTGTCATGTGCCTCAGGAGTAAGTTTAAAAATTTTTTTGAAATTTATTTATTTTTTATTTTTTTTGCGGTACGCGGGCCTCTCACTGTTGTGGCCTCTCCCGTTGCGGAGCACAGGCTCCGGACGCGCAGGCTCAGCGGCCATGGCTCACGGGCCCAGCCGCTCCGCGACATGTGGGAATCTTCCCAGACCGGGGCACGAACCCGTGTCCCCTGCACCGGCAGGTGGACTCTCAACCACTGTGCCACCAGGGAAGCCCTGAAATTTATTTTTAATTGTGGTAAAATATACATAACATAAGATTTACCATTTTAACCAGTTTTAAGTGTGCACTTCAGTGGCATTATGTACGTTCACATTGTTGTACAACCATTATCCACATCCACCTCCAGAACTTTTTTTAAAACTGAAACTCTGTACCCATTAAACAAAACTCCCTGTTCTCCCCTCTCCCCAGTCCCTGGCAACCACCATTCTATTTTCTGTTGTTCAGCAAGTTTTTCTTACTGCTGAGTTAGCCTTTTACTGCTGAGTTAGCCTATCTTTCCCTCCCTCTCCTTCTCCCTCTTCCTCTCTCTCTCTCTCTGCTTTGTGTATGAGTTCAATCCCTGACAGTTAAACGTGTGCGTGATACAATTCAACCACAGCCCTTGGGTTTTGCACGTTCTCCGTGATTAGAGGAGGCTTGTGGTGGCAGAGCCATGGCTCCTATTCCTCTGATTCCCACACTCTGGGTGCCCTGCTGGGTAGCTGGTACTGATACGATGTCTGCTGTTTGTGAGCTCCTGATGGGGAACTTGGGTAAGGGCACCCACACTGGCTGAATTCCCATGGGGTGTCCAAATCGCACGCATGTCCTCTCCATCATGTCAGCAAGTTCTCCGATAGACCAGGGTCTTCTTAACCCAGCTCGTCAGTACAGAACAGGGCCTAGATCTCAGACTGTGGTGTGCTCTCCTGGCCAGGCTGTGAGCTTCCCGGAGCACTGGGGAGGGTGCTGAGCATGTCGGGGTGCCAGGGGAAGAACGCAGGATTTGAGCGGGACTCCGCATTGCTTCTGTGCTCCTGTGTGACACTGGGCAGGTGACCTTACTCTGAGTGCCAGCTTCCTTCTCTGTGACAGGAGAACAGTAGGCGCTCTCATGCACCATTTGTGGGGACATATATATTAGAATGGCCTTGCAAGAAAGCAGTTCGGCCACACAAATCAATAGCCTTAAATATGTGCTTACCAGACTTGTGGTCGGACAAGTTGACATTGACCAATTTCTCCCTGCTCCTGCCTGTTGAGGAAGACCATAAAGCAAGGGGCAACCAGAGGAGCAACTCTGACAGGTAGTAGAGGAAGGTGAACCGGTTTGGAACCCCAGCACTGGAGGAACAACACAGAGGCAGGGCACCTTATGTCCCCCTACCCAACAGAGGAAGGTGACCTGGACCTATCATTTCCCGACTCCCAACCTAGCAACAGAAGGCAGCCCAACAGAAGGCAGCCCAGGTAGGCAGCCCTGGATGAAAGGGCAGCCCCTCTGCCAACATCAGGCGATCCCAACACCACTGGCAAGGGGGGTTGATGGGGAGTCCCACTAACAATAAGCACGCAGGGGAAGCACCCCCCTTCCCCACAGGGAGACATGGGGTGAGCAGGCGGGGCAGGCAGGAGGGATCCTGCCACAGCAAGCAACCACAGCAGGTCTGACACTTCCCTCCCCAGCAAGAGACACACAGCAGCCAGGCCCAAGGAAACCCCTTCCCCCCTCTTGGCAGCATAAGCTGAGGCCACTGGGAAACCCAGGAGCACCAGATAAACCAAGCAGAATAAAATAATACCACCAGAGGCTCTGAAAATGAAACTGTCAATGGAACCACAGCCTGCAAAAGTAGTCCAGGACCTGCACGTTCAGCCTAAACAGGGTGATTGGCTGCTAAAATAAAGACTATAACTAGGACCCAGAGTTTCCGAACATACTAGACAAGCAACTGACTCCAACGCTGAGTTGAATCCGATGTTAGAATTATCTGACAAGGATTTTAAAGCAGCCATCATAAAAATGTTTCAGTAATCAATTACAGAAACAAGGGGGGGAGGAAATAGAAAAAATCTCAGCAAGGTAATAGACCTTATAAAAAAGAGGCTTCAGTAGAAACTCATGTTTAATTTAATATAGATACAGATGGTTACCGATAGAAACATTTATAGGTATGTGTATATTATGGGTTAGTATGCATGCATGTATTTCTTTGCTCTGTTAGCTGAGATGGCCTAAAAGAAAGACACCCAAAGAGCAAAGAGCATACCTAACACCCGGATCTTGGTTTCTAATACCATTCTCCAATAAAAGAAATTGGGGCTCCTTGGATAAACGGTTGGTTCTCGAATGAGGGTAGAAATATACAGGATGAGGCTGGAGCATCTTGTAGTGATAGAAAGTTGAAAAGTGCTCAGGCACCCCCCACTCCCCGGAGAATCTGGCAAAGGGGGCTGGGAGGGGCCAGGTGCGTGAGAGTGGGGTATCCTAGAAGCCCCAAGGGGCCAGTGGGCCCAGGAGGACAAAGGCTCAGAGCAGTGGCCATTGGACTTGGCAGTAGAGGTGTTGATGAATTTGACCGAGCAGAAAGGTGGGACAAAATGATCATCACACCTGGGCTGCACCATCTTCACCAGGGCCAAGTGGCTCTGGCCAGGCTGGGCTCCACTCTGCCACCCTACTGGGGCTCAACCAGGTTCAGGGGTGGATGAAGCCTCATTTAATACTTTGGTGACAATTCTCCTCTGTCTGGATGTCACCACAGCCTCATGCTCACAGTCCCCAGGTCAGGAGAGGCATCTGGGGGTGCCATCAGGAACGCATGGCTTCCTCTAAGCAACAAGAGGAAGGAATGAGAGGCACACTTGGGCCTGGGTGCTCAGTCCCACCTCCGCACCTCTGTTTGTACATGACTCTCGCCTGGAGGGTCTTTTCTCCCCATCTCCCGCCTCTTCAAATCCCACTGCCTCTTTGAGTCCTGACTCAAGGCCTGCTTTCTCTCGAATGCCCTCTCTGCCCCCACTGATCTCTCCGTCTGCCCTGAAAAACTTTTGTGACACAGGGTCATCTCCTATGTGTCCTTCCCGACTTCCTAACTCAGCTGCCACCTCGTTGACGGAGGAAATAGTGACTACTTCTTCTGCCTCCCTACAGAGCCTAGTGATGCTAACAAAAACCACAATAATAATTGCTAACAATTATTGAACAGTTCCTATTATATTAACTCATTTCATCCCTGCAACATCTCTCAAAGGTGGGCTCTATGATTCGTCCCACTTTACAGGTGAGAGGACTGAGGCTCAGAAAAGTTAAGAAGCTGCCCAAGCCACACAGCTCATACATGGAGCCAAGAAATAGGCCAGCTGTTAGGAACCAATGGGAAAAGGTGTACGATGCACTTAGAACTGTGCCTGGGGTATAGAAAGTGCTCAGCCACCCAGAGAGCATTTACTGAGTGCCTACCATGTGCCAGGCGCTGTGCTGGGTGCTGCGGATTCAGCTGTGAGCAAAGCAAAGTCCCTGCTCTCCTGGTGCTCATAAGCTGTTCCTGCCTAAGCCCTCCCACTGCTGTTCCCTGGACCTGGAACATTCTTCCTCCAGGTACCTGCATGACTCGCCCCCTTGCCTCCTTCAGCTCTCTGCTCAAATGTCACCTTATCAGTGAGGCTTCCCCCTGAACTCACCACTTAAAATTGCAGCTTGATCTCCCCTTCCCTGCTTCCCCACAGCACACACTTCGGGTCCCTCCTGTGCTCTGCTTACCACTCACCTATGTGTAATGTCTGTTTCCCCCACAGACATCAGTTCTGCGTGGGTGGAGCTTGTTGTGTCTGTCTTTTCCCTGCTTCAGCCCCAGTGCACAGAACTGTGCCCGGCACACAGTAGGGCCTCAATAAATACATGCTGAATGGATGATTAATGTGACAGGTGGAGGAAATTGTTATGAAGCAAAACGAAGCTGGTTGAAGCTGGGGGTCGAGGAGGCCACTTCCAGGAGGTGACGTTTGAAGAGACCTGGATACAGTGTGTGTGTGTGTGTGTGTGTGTGTGTGTGTGTGTATGTGTCTATGTGGAGAACAGGCCATGTAAAGATCTGGGCGGAGTGTGTTCCAGGCAGAGAGAAAAGCATGTGCAAAGGTGGGAGGGTGCTGGGTGCATCTGAGGAACAGCAGGGAGGCCCAGCGTGGGGGGCAGGGCTGGGGGGGCCCTCAGTCCCCCTCTCTGTGCCCCAGTTTCGTCATCTGCAAAACTGAGGAGACAATGGTACACCCTTCATAAGGTTGTTGTCAGGATTTAATTTCTCATTCTGCTGTGGAAAATTTTCATTTAAGCACTCAGAAGAGTGTTTGGCAGGAAGTAAGCACTCAGTGAATATTAGCTGTCATCATAGAAAAATGTCGGGGAGGATCTGCATTAAATGACACATTGCCCCTATCTTGGATGGTGATAGTGGATTATGGAGGCCAGTAACTTTACCTGTGTTTTTTTTTATGTTTCAAATGATTAGGTATACCCAGAAAAAATAGCTATTAATATATTTCCTTAAAAAAAGCGTCCTTGTGCAGTGGGGGCATTCTCAGATAGCTTAGGTTTGGAAGAAATAGGGATGATGGTTGTGGAAATGGAGGGTGGAGGAGGGGGAGATGGAGGAAGGAGGGGGAGGGGGAGATGGTGGAGGAGGGGGAGGTACAGATAATTGTGGGGATGGTGGTAAAAGTGATGGCTGCTGGGGGAGGAGTGGTGGAAGACGGTGGTGCAGGCAGTGGTGCATGTGGCTTGGAGCGCTTCATCTTGTGACCACTTGGAAATAGATACCTTGTAGTGGGATCCTCCGACCTCTCTAAGGAGGGAGCATATTTCACTTTCCATAGAGAGACTACATTGAGTTTCTTTGTGAAACATCAGTTTCCTGTGTCCACCCCCTTGATTGTGGTACAGATGGGCCCCAGTGGCCCACACCGGAACCACCTGGCAATGGCCCGCTGAGTTACTATAACTCAGCCCGCCCTTGACCTAACTTCTCCGAAAGCAAAGGGCTGTGGCCCCGGAGGACATCTATTCCACCCCTTCTCATTCACTGACCTTCCTGAGGCCCAGCTCCAGAGCCCTGACCACTGAGAAAGGCAGGATCTGTCCCCACTCTGCCCCCAACCAGCTAGACCTGCCAGGTTCCATAAAGCCACCAGGGCTCCAGTGACAAATCTCAGAGGCACAAGGCTGTGTTTCTCTTGACCAGATAGGTTCCCAGTGAGTAGAATTCCTCCTGGATTGAGCTCCAGGTTGGGCTTTGTGAAATGAAAGATTCCAGATCTTTCTTGTGAATCCAGACCCCTCCAGCCACTTCTCTGCATGACGTTTTTCCTGCACATCTTGCAGGCACTGCAAAAGCTGAGCTTCTCATACTCCCACAGGCCTGTGTCTCCCACCAGCTTCTCCATGTCTCTGATGGCACCACCATAAGCAGCGGCCAGAAGCGGGGCACCCTCCTGGCTTCTCATGCCCCCTTCACCAATTGAGAAAATCCTACTCCCTCCCCACCCCTCAAATCACCCACTTCTCCCCACCCCACTGCCAGCTCCGCAGGCCAGGTTCCATCACTCTCTCATCTCCCACCCTGCCGATTGCAAACCCCTCCATGCTTTTCGCTTTTTCATTTTAAAGTCGTTTACTCATGTGTAACATACATATAGATAACTGCAAAATCAAAAGTGTGCATCTTGTTGAATTTTCACAAACTGAATACACTTGAGAAACCATCACCCAAACAAGAAATAGCATATGGCCAGCCTCTAAGTAAGAAGTCCCCTTGGGCCCTTTCCTTGGCTCCTTTTCTTTTCCCAAGGGTACCCTCTATCCTGACTTCCAACACCACAGATTAGTTTTATATAAATGGAATCATGGGGTATTTGCTCTTTTGTGTCTGGATTATTTTGATTAGCTTTATGTTTGTGAAATTCATCAGTTATTTGCAGGTAGCAGCCATCGGTTCACTTGCACTGTTCAGAGTATTCCACTGTGTAAACATACCACGTTTATTTATATATTCTACCATTAATGGAAACTTTGGCTGTTTCTGTAAAAAAATTAATAAACAGAAACCGCAACTAAACAGAGTGGGGAGACCAGTAGGGGGAGCTCTCACACCCTGCAATGACAGCAGAGCCCAACAGGAAGAAGGACTCCTCTTCTCTCCTGGCAAGGACTCAGCCAAGGAAAAGCCATTGACTCTTTGTTTACTACAGCCCTCCAACTTCCTTTTCCCCTCTATAAAAGCGATCTCCTTTCCTTGCAGTGCAGGGACTTGCACGTGGCTCACCATGGTTGCAGACCCTGAGTTGCAATTCTCTGCTGATCCTGAATAAATCTATCTTTGCTGGAGAAATATCTGGCAGTCTATTTGTTTCATGTCAACATTTCCAGTTTGGGGCTATTGAAATGCCTTTTTTAGACAAATGTGCTCATTTCTCTTGGGTACACACCTAGGAGAATTTGTTTTCCAGGGTGATCCTAACAATTTACACTCTCATCCACAGTGTATGTGTTACCAACCCATTCCCTTCCCCCAGCCAGCATGATCTTTAATAGACAATAAAAGTGCACAGTTCAAAATTCTAAAGTTTAAAAAAAACAAAAACAAAAACAGTGTAACCTAAGTCCTCTTACTCTGTCCCTGAGCCGCACAGGTGCCTCCTCTCCCCACAATCACCATTTGGTGTGTCTTTCCAGCGTGTGTGTGGTGTCTATACAGATACAAGCAAATACATATTCGTATCAATTTTATTTTATATGGATGGAAGTGAAGGAAAGCAGAATATGTCATCCCAAAATGTGCCTCTTTGACATAAAAATTATTTTAAACTGAAGACAATTAAGGAGCAGCAAACCCAGAAGAAGCTTCCCCCATTTTTCCCCCTAAAGGCAGGATATTCTCCTTTTATTAGAGACAGACTTTTCAGCCCAGAGATGACACCAGAGGAATCTGCGAACAAACCTTCTTCCATTTGTTCCCTCCCATTTATTTACTTTCCCACAATCGCCATCTTTGGAAGACTAAAACTGCTTTCCTCTGTCCTGTCATTTCTCTACAAACTTACTGTTCTTTGTTGAAGATGCTGGAATTCTAAGCTACCATTTTGAATTACAGTAATTTCCCTACATACGAACCTTCAAGTTTTGAACTTTCAAAGATGCAAATGTGCGTTCACATGTCTGGCATACATTGTCATGTGTGTGCATCCTCTACAAGTGGTTGTACTTTTGTGTACTTTACTGTACAGTGCTGTATATAGTAGTACAGTATCTTTTTTCTTTTTTGGCTGTGCTGGGTCTTCGTTTCGGTACACAGGTTCTTCATTGCAGTGTGCGGGCTTCCCTAATTGCGGTGCGCAGGCTCCAGAGTGCGCAGGCTCGGTAGTTGCGGCACGCAGGCTTAGTTGCCCCGTGGCTTGTGGGATCTTAGTTCCCCTACCAGGGCTCGAACCTGTGTCCCCTGCATTGGAAGGTGGATTCTTAACCACTGGACCACCAGGGAAGTCCCCGTACAGTATCTTTATTTCAAGCCCAGGATGTCTGGAAGCAAGCATAAAACCAGCAGTGATGTAGCTGGTACTAATAAGAAGAACCAAGCTATGACGATGGAAACAAAAGTGAAAATAATTGAGAGAATGGAGCGAGGCGAAAAGATGGTAGTCGTTGCTTGTTCTTGTAACATGAATCGTTCAACCATTGGCAGGATTCTAAAGAACAAGGACAAGATCATGGAACATGTGAAGCCTGCTGTGCCAATGATGTCAACAAAAATATTGAAGAAGCATAGAAAAGTGATGGAGAAGGTGGAGAAACTTCTCAGTCTGTGGATGCAGGATCGGCATCAGCATCGAGTCCCAGCTCAGCTTAATGCTGATTCAAGAGAAAGCTAAAAGCCTTTATGAAGGCTTGAAGAAGAAACGCAGTGAAGAAATCAGAGGGCGCATCTTTTACTGTCAGCCATGGCTGGGTTCATCAGTTCAAGCCTAGAGCCAACCTTCAGAACGCAAAGTAAGTGGTGGGGCAGCGAGTGCAGATGCGGTAGCTGCCAGGGAATTTCCTGAAATGCTTTGAGAAATTATTGATGAAGGCGTGGATTTACCTGAGTAGGTTTTTAATGTGCATGAGACAGGACTGTACTGGAAGAGGATGTCAGACTGAAGTTACATCAGTAAGGAGGAAAAGTTGATGCCAGGTTATAAAGCAGCAAAGGATAAGCTAACTCTGTTGTTTGGTGGCAATGCTTCTGGGGATATGAAGCTGAAGCCTCTCTTAGTTTATCATTCAGAGAACCCAAGAGCCCTTAAAAACATACCCAAGGACTCTCTTCCTGTTGTGTGGAAGAGTAACTCCAATGCACGGGTTACACAGGCCATTTTCCAGGAGTGGTTTTTCCACCACTTTATCCCAGAGGTAGAGAAATATTGCTTGGAGAAGGACGTCCCTTTTGCTGCTCGACAGTGCTCCAGGGCACCCCCCATTCATGGACAACTTTCATCCCAATGTCAAAGTCAAATACTATGTCGCTTATCCAACCTATGGACAAGGGAGTTATAGTGACTTTCAAGACATTATTTACATCACACTTTTCATCAGGCTGTAAAGGCGAGTGACAATTCAGGAACAACATTTTGACAATTTTGGAAAGACTATAACATCTACAAGGCCATAGAAACATTGACTTTGCTTGGCATGTGTTTATGGCCATCACCATGAATGGGGTTTGGAAGAACCTTTGCCCACAGTTTGTTCATGATTTTTGTGGATTTGAGAAGGTGGATTAGGAGTCCAAAGAGGTCTTCATCCACTTAGTGACCCTCAGCGAGAAGCTGGAGCTAGATCTGCAAGAGGACGACTTCACTGAACTCCTTGCCGTGCAACACGAGGGGCTTACTAATGAAGACTTGATGGAATTGGAGGCCCAGAGAAAGGACCAAGAGAGACAAGAGGGAGAAGACGTAACTGAAGAACCGAAGAGATTCATGAGGTGGGAAATGGCAAGGGGATTTTCTTTATCTGAGGAGACACTGTTAGTTTTTGAGGCATAGGACCCGAATGTAGAACGGTACACGAAGCGGTTCAGAATGCAATCCAGTGCTACCATGTCATCTATGATGAGAAAAAAAGAGCTAGTACCCAGACATCACTGGATCGTTTTTTTCAAGGGGTTAGATAGAATTGAATCCAGCAAGGAACCAGAACCTGTGCCATCAACGTCACGTGTGAGTGAAATTGCAGCTTGCCCTCCGTCTCTTGTTGCTAATGATCCTTCAGCTCTACCATCTCCCACCTCCTCTCCCTCCTCCAGTCAGTGACTCTTCTTGCCTGTTCACTCGGTGCCAGCCCCTGTGTGCCAGCTGTTGTACTGCACTACTGTACTTTCAAGGTACTGGACTGTGAGACTAAAAATGTTTTCTTTATTTTTTGTGTTTGTTTTTATGTATTATTTGTGTGACAAGTATTGTAAACCTATTAAAGTACTATACAGCCAACTGTGTTAGCTGGGTACCTAAGTTAACCTGTTGGACTTAACGAACAAAGTGGACTTACAAATGTGCTCTCGGAACGGAACTCGTTCATATGTAGGATGAGTTACTGTACTATTTGTTAGGTTTCTCCTGTGTGATGTGCACTGCACGCATTAATAAACTGTTTTTCTCTTGTTTATCTATTTGTCAGAGTCCTAGCTAAAAACCTAAGACGGGGAGAGGTAAAGTTTTGCCTCCCCTACAGAAGCAAACTACACGTTCCAAGGGAGGGTGGGAAATGGTCCAGCAGACATTCTGGAACCAGGTCCTCATGTTCACACCCCGCCTCCTCCACCTACTGGCTGCATGGCCTTGGGCGAGTAATCTACACTCCATGTTTCTCTTTCTTCTCTCCCTAATGGGGTCGGTGTGAAGATCATGGGTTAGGACTTGTGAAGCACTGAGAACAGTGTCTGGAACACGGTAAGCCCTATTCTTGGAAATGACTTATAAGGCGTCTTGGAGAACATTCCTTTTCATGCATGAGCACTCTTTCTTTATAAATGGCTGCATTGTATTCACTGTGTGAACGTGCCATAATTTACTTAACCATCTGGTTAAATCCATTTAGAATCTTATATTACAAAGACTGATTCAAAGCTATTCATTCATTCATGTGTGCGTACCTCACTTGGCTCCCAGAATGCACTACACACTCTGGGGCTTCCTGGCCTTTGCACCTTCTGCTCCCTCCTCCTGAAACATTCTTCACCAGCTCTCTGATCACTTGGCTGAATCCTGCACCATGTCCAGCTGTCAGCACCAAAGTTCTCTCCTTGGGGAAGGCTCTCTGGCTCCCTGACAGGCCATGTCTACCTGTGACAAGCTCCCGGGGTCTGTCTTGCCCCTCACCTTCCTCAGTGTCCTTTAATTACTGTCCCTCTCCCCTGCAGACTGTACATGGGGTGAAACCTTCAAGGAACCCCAGTGGTGCTTACCAACCTTGTTGACTGATGGCTACTGTGGGCTATATTTCTCACTTGTTTTAATCTCCTAAACCTGCAAGAAACCTAGATTTCAGAAAATGTGTTTCCTTGGGCTCAAGATCTCAGCTGCGCTTAGCAAGCTGAGGTCTGAGGTCACGGCTTATCTGCTTTCTGCCCTGATGCAGGCAACAGCTAACACTTAACGAGTGTGTGCCTATACACGTTGTTTGATTTAATTCTCACAGTAACCCTCTGAGGCAGATATAATTATTATCTTCCTTTAGAAATGAGGGCATTAAGGCTCAGATAGAGGATATGGCCAGTAAGGGGTGTGGCAAGATTCAGACCCAAGTCCAGCTCAGGGCACTGAGCACTTTGTCTCTTGGTCACTTCTACCTGTGCCCTTGGGGCTTCAGGAATTTGGTTTAGATAATTGTCTGGCCTTTGCAATAACTCTCACCCCCCAACCTTCCCCCCCCCCCCGGCCCCTGCCAACTTTAGATCTCTGTCATCTGGCTGGTGAGCTGAGAGTGTTCAGATGGCCAAAGTCTCTCTTGAATTCTGGCCACAACTGGGGATTTGGGGACCTGTCTGGCCTGCCTGGAAGGAAAGCCGTCCCATCTCCATGGGGTCACGTGGTCCCACCTGCTAAGAGCCTTTGGTGTCTCTGCTGATTGGGGCCTTGCCCTCCAAGTTCCTGTTTGAAAATCATCCAGAAAAGGACAAAGCCCTGGCCCGGGGAGAGAGGTTGCAAGCTGAACTGCCATCTTATCAGTCTGAAATCTTTGGATACACCCCATCACTTTCAGGGAGTTGAGGTGTCCCAAATCTGCCCTGGAGGCTGAGTGTTGTTGTCAAAACTAACAGTACTGGCTGATCCGGGGACACAGACACTCACAGGTTTGGGAAACAGTGTTACTAGCATACAGTAATTGTTACTAACAATACAATAATTTTGCTGAGAGCCCATTTTACAGATGGGAAAACTGCAGAGCAGAGAGGAGTTGAGTTGAGGAGGAAGGGCTTGACCCCAGGGCTCTGGAGTCCATTCTTGGTTTCCTTAGTCTTCTCTCATCCCACAAGTCCAGAGGGGAACTTAGTGTTGTCCCTCAGTAGGGACAAGATGCGGTCCCTGGCACTGGCTCCAGGGACTTGTCCAACGTCATACCTGGTAAAAGATGGAACGTAAGTTCAGAGCCGGATCTGCCTGCCCCACGCCTTCACAAATCCTTTGGGTTTGTCTCTTGAGGAAGGAAAACTCTTTTCCTCCTTGTTAATGAACATTCTTCACAGCCCGGCTCAAGGGTGCCCTCCTCCCAGAAGTCCTCCTTGATTTCCTGCTGTCCTTCTCCCCACGTGTCCCAGTCATTCCTCCTACCGCTGTCCTTGGGCCTGTCTTTTTCACAGCCATAGAGCTTGGTGGTCAAGGGCTGTGGCTTTGGAGTAGGGCAGCTGGGGATTCAAAGCCTTGGTTCTGACTTTTACTTGGTGTGTGACTTCAGGCAAATCCCTTCACTGCACTAGGCCTCAGTATTTTCCTCCACAAAATGGGCTACCACGGTACCTTTGGGTGTTGTCAAACTACATGAAGTAAGGTATATACAAGGTCTGGCACAAAGTTAGTGCTCAAATTATGGTGGCTGCTATTATCATCAGTAGAAGCTAAAGAACTGGTCCTGGCATTGAGGATCTCAGGTGCTCACTGTGGAGGTAATTGGCCCTTAATAACCTTCCTAGTCCAGCCCAGGCAGGGTGGGGAAAGTGCTGGGGGGCATTCCCTTACACCCTGGACCCCCTCCCCACACACACACCTGTCTTTTGTTCTGCCTAAGTGTCTTTTCTGGAAGAGCCTGAAGCTATAGCACCCTTTAGAATGATGCCCCCCTGTGGCTGAATGGGAACCTGCTTTGGGAGGAAGGGAGTAGATGGGGAGGTCTTATCTGTTTCACAGGTTCATCCAACAAGTTATTTGTTGAGGACCTACTATGTGTCAGGCACTGTGCCAGGTACTCAGGGTACATGGGTGAAGCATAAAAAAAACCCTGCTTCATGGAGCTTATAATCTAGTGGAGGGACAAAGGAATCAGAATGTATAATGCATCAGCTGGAGATCAGGATAAGACGGAGAATAAAACAGGACAGAGGGATTAAGTGATGGGCAGGGGACAGGTCCTGCAGGGCTCTTCAGGCTTTAGAAGAAGTTTCTAGGGCTACTGAGGAGCTCCTGAGGGCTTTAAAAGGAAGAGAGTAATGGATGTGGTGACTGTGTGTGAACAGACAGGGGCAAGGGCAAGAGCAGGGGGACCAACAAGGAAGTCACTGCAGTTGTTGACATGAGAGATGGACGATGGGCCAGGGAGATAGTAGGGAGGGATGATAAGTGGCTGGGTTTAGGACGCATTTGCAGCAGAAACTGGAGGACTTACTGAGGGACTGGACGTGGGGTGAGGCATGAGGCTACTGAGAGAGAGAGAGAGAGAGAGAGAGAGAGAGAGAGGGAGAGAGAGAGAGGAGAGAGAGAGAGATGCAGGCACATGGCACAGGAGCTTGCTCAGACCGGGAACCAGGCTGGACACTAGAAGTCAACAATGTTTGCTGCTCCGCTTCCCTGGCCTGGCCTGAGAAGGCAGAGGATGTTGAAGGGGGGAGGGGAGGACACAGTCATAGCCCTTGACAAGGGAGCAAAGCCCATTTTAAAGAAGGAAGACCTCCTTACTTGGCCCTGGGAGGGAGAAGTCCTGACACCAGTTTCCCCCTAAAATTCAGTTCGGATAGAGAGAGCAGCAGGGAACCCACATTTCTGTACCAACTTATTCCCCCATGAACTCAAAGTCAGCTTTAAGGAGTTCCTGGCAGGGATGGGCACACTTTATACTGTTGGTGGGCATGGGAAGGGGCCCTGTGGCTCGGAAGGGCACTTTCTCACACCCAAAGCAATCTCTTGAGGAAGCAACCAGACGTGTCCCAAACTGTACCTACAGGGTTTTGTTTAGCATGGTGTGGTTTACGAGACCAAACAGGAACAACACACGTTGCACAGTAGAGACTAATTTAAAATGTACTCATTAGGGCATCATCATGACAACTAACTTGCATTTTTCACTCAGTGATGAATTTTATGTATCTTTCCATTAGGACATGTCCTAATGGACTTCCTTGTTGGTCCCCCTGCTCTTGCCCTTGCCCCTGATGGTCTGTCCCTATATGTTGCAATATATCCTTGGCCCAGCCTATTTAATGCTAGGAGGATCCCACTCACCAGCCAATTTTTGGGATGATCCAAAATGCCTCAACTGAGAACTGCCCTGAATTCAGAAACCCCAGAACCAGTGGCTGTTGAGTATCTCCCCCACCGCTTTTTTTTTTAAACCTATGAAAGCCTATCTGGATGGCTGAACCTTTCCATCTGGGCCACCAGCACAAAAAACTAGGGCTGAAAACACCCTTACTTAGCCTTGAACCAGACTAGTGTGGTCCCTGGTTCTGTGGCTGGCAGTCCTTCTGAACTAGAGCCAGGTACCTGGCTGGTCTGTACTGTGGTAGCTGCAACAATTACACCAGCTGCCTCACTCACTTCCCAGGGCTGGGTGGGAGGCCAAAGAGGCCTTTGTAAATTCTACACGATGCAGGTTTTAAGCGTGTTTTTATGCTTTGTTCTGGTTCTAATAAACATAGCAGAAACCCTGAAGAGGGGTGGGGAGTGTCGAGTGTATTTATGTATACAGGGCTGGGGTTGGAGTGCACGTATATGTGGCATGATGGTTAAGAGCAGGAGCCTTGGGGGGCAGATAGGCCTTACCACTTACTGTGTGGTAAGCTGTGTGACCTGGGCTTCAGGGGTCGGCACTGTACAATGGGACCGTTGTGAGGCACTGAAGTACTTACAATGGTTGCTGTCATTACACAACTTCTTCAAAGCAACCCATTAGAAAGTACAAAGCGCCATTGTCCTCATTCTGGTTTTTAATGGTCAAGGTGACAATAATCCAGTTTCTCCAGACCAGCACTTAGTTTCATATTTACCTCCAACTGTGGCAGATGCTGCAGCCCCAGCAGCCCCCTGTCACTTTGGAGTCAGAAGCACCAAGCCAAGTCCCTTTCTCAGGTTGGATCCCCAAGACCTCCCCCACTCTGGGTAGAAGTAGTGTTGGCTCTTGGCTCATTGCAGGGGGTAAAACAGAAGAGAGAAAGTGATTGGTGATGACTGCCTGGAATGAGTACTGAGGCACGCTATGATTCAAAGCCAGAAAGTTCTGAGTCAGCGTTGATTCTAAGTCTGTGACTCACTTAACAGGGGGTGGAAAGGCTTCCATCCAAGACCCCAGTGATCCTCCTCTCTCAACCTTGCACACTTACAGGGGGAGGGTCTTGCCCTGGCTGGGACTACTGCCCACGTTGGTGCAAGTCAGAACTCAGCGGGCAGAGAAGAGCGGGGTGAAGCCTGCACACCAGAGCCATCTTTGTTACTCACCCTAACTTCAGTCAGCAGAAGCCTCCTGCAAATGCTACCACAGTACAAGGAGCTCGTAGCACAGGGAACCCACCCCTTCTTCAGTATGTGATTTGCCATGCGTCATCAGTGCTCAGTGGTATTTTGATTGTTTCTCTTTCAGACCAAGATACCCTGACTCTGAATTCATCTGGGTTGGCACAAGCTGTTTCCCAGTAAAAAGATACCCTGTGTACCTCCTAGGTACAGATTTCTGCATGTGGAGTAAATAAAGCAATGACAGAGCAGCCTGGATGATGAGGGAGGAAAGCGCTGAAGCAGGAGGTGTAGCTAGAATCTCAGCTGGCCAAGGCCTGGAGAGTGTAAACCTCCCAGGGTTTGAGTGAAAGGAGCACAGGGGCTGTGTGCCTCTGGATCTGACCTCATGCTTCAGGGGACTCTTGTTGCTGCTCAGTTTTATCCAGGCAAGAGATCTGTTCTTGTGGAAGTGAGTGGCTGCAAAAGCCTTTTTCTGTAAGTCCCCCCACTCCCTTCCCTACACAGGGGAAATCCTCCACTAGTCATCCTGGGGGCAGCGGGGGGACACACTAGTGGGTGGGTGTTGTGTGCCACATGCAATTTTTACGCAGAGGGGATGGAAAACTCCTCCCCACACACCTTAGACATAAATATGATTTTAAGATAATCAAAGCCTGCCTCAGTGGGAGAGGTTCTGTATAACATGCTGGTGATATTCCATTTTTTTGGTTGTTTTTATTTTTTTCTTTAAAGTCCTTTGATCGTCACAAAAACCCAGGAAATGCAACTAAGGAGAAAACAAATGTCCAACTGAAATCTAAGAACGCAGAGCTATGGAGGAGACGTGGCACTGGACTGCAGGGTGTGCAGGAGGGGGTGGAGGGGTGGTCTCCACGGGGCAGCTGGCCGTCGGGGACACAGGAAGGAGATGAGGCTGCTGGCTGGGCCAGGCAGTTATGTTAACCGCTGCACGATGACGGCATTGAGCAGGTTGGCTTCCTTCAGGGTCTGGCTCTCGTCAGCCAGCTCTTTGTTTGGGAAGGTGGTCATGAGGACAAAGCTGGTGGCAGCCATGGCCGGCCGGGCGTCCACGATGAAGAGTCGGATGTCGCTGATCCTGGTGGAGTGGGGGGAGTGGGGAGGTGGGTGAGCAGTGTTCTTCTCTGCCGCCCCCACCCCCTGCTTCAGGAAGCTGTATCATATCCCCAGGTCCCCTCCCCTGCCCAATCCTTCTCCACAGAGTGTCCAAAGCTCTCATTTGGAACCACATGAGCTCATGTCACTCCTTTGTCTAAAACCCTTCAGAGCTGCTCCCCCTTTCCTTGGTATAAACAGCCATCTCCTGACTGTGGTCCTGAGGCCTGCCTAATTTTACACCACCCTCCTTCCCCCTGGTCTCCTACCTCCCCATTTCAGTTCCTCATCATGCTGCACTCCCTGCCCACATTTGGGTCCCTCTTCCTAGAGGCTTCTCTGCCGGGCCCCTTTTCTGTAACCCTAATCAAACTTGTTTCACAACTAACCTCACGTGAAGCCTGTCAACACTCAAGGATTGGCAAGCCAGCCCCTGGGCCCCACATGTGGGTTCTGCTTTATATGGCCTATGATTGATGAAATTTAGACCCTGCTATTCTAGAAAAAGGAGTTGCCAAATATCTTTACTGGCAACAGTCCTCCCCTGCTAATCCCTTCATCACTTTGTGCCTCAGTTTCCCCATCTTTAAATTGGGGAGGCACATTTGCTTTGATCCCAGATGATCTGAGATGGAACAGGTATTCTAGAATTCTCAAAGTCCAGATCTAGAAGAGACCTCAGTAGCCTAGTGGTTTTCAGAGGCTGCTGGCGGGCAGGGAGGTAGAGGAAGCCAGGTGGGTGGGAGGGTGCACTGCATCCCCTCTCCCCTCCATCAACCACAGCAGTTCAAATTTTATCTGTTCTACACTTGGGCTTTAGCATGAAACTTCCTTTGAACAAATTGTTTGGTGGCTAAAAAAACCCCTCTGAGGAATCCGATCCCCTAATTTTAGAGATGAGGAATGAGACCCACACAGGGGAGGGAGCAAGTCACTGGCCGCACTTAATGGAAGAGGGGACCAAACCAAAGGCTTCAGACTTCCATACCTTCCTATCGCACTGCCTCCTCTGGGGAAAGCATGGAGTGCCTGCTGGTGTTTAGGAGGAAGAACTGCTCCCTACTTCTCACCTGTCCGTGGGAGTTTCTGGGACCCTCTTAGAATAAGCCAGGCCACATAATGCAAGGTACCTGTGGCTGTGGTTAAATTTCTGCACCAGCCTCCCGCCATCAGCAAGCCGTATTTGGATGTTCGTGGTAGGCTGCGACTCATCGACTGAGATGGAAGAGCTGGCTTTGGCCTCATTTTCTGCCTGTTGGGCTGGAGAGCTGGTATTCAACACCGGGGGTGCAGTGCTGAGGAGAGAGGATAGCGTCAGGACACAAACAGAAACAAGGCCCCACACAAGAGGGGAATCCTGTCTCATATTTTTACTGAGCATTTGTTACGTCTGGTGCTGTTTGTTGCTACTGATATAAGGAGTGTCCAAGACAGAATCCCTGTCCTGATGGAACTTAGAGGTCCAGCGGAATTCACCTCAACCCCCAAATTATTGCTAGCTCCCTCACTCCTGGAGTTGGGCAAGTTACCAACACCCTTCTTTCTTGGTGTCCACAACTGAACAAGGGCTTGAAGGGAGGAAAGCAGTAGGCACGACAGCCTGGGCCAGGAGAAACTGGGATCTGATGCTGGAGGATCCAACAGACCAGGGTAAGTTTTAGCCTCAGTGAGAGGCTGAGGGCAGAATGGGGAGGGGGCACTCCAAGTCTGCAGCTGAGGTAGGCATGACACAGCTTGGCAGGTGACTGCTGGAATGTAAGGGACAAGTCCAGGCTCTTTTCCTCTGATGGGAGTTTTCAGGCCTGCCTGCCCCAGTGCAACCTCACTCATGTGAGTATCTCATACTCATGTGTCAACTATCAGGAGGTGGTTGAGATTTCTGGAAAGCCAACTAAGTGCCGGCACCGCAGGGATTAATTATACAATATGAACAGAACACAGTTCCTACTGCAGTGTTGAGGGCTCAGATCTTGGAATGAGACTGACCAGGGTATGAATTTACCCACTAGCTATGGTAGTGTTGGGCTAGTTATCTAAGCTCCCTGAGTTTCAACAAGGGTAGTAACAAGGTTCTTTAACAAGGACTCTTGTGAGGATTAAAGGCGTGCTACACTCAGGGTGGCTGACAAACACAAAATGCACACGAATTCCCAATTCTCCATAACCGTTGGAGGCTTCATCTCTCTCCTGTATACCATCTATGTATCTCATTCTCAGCCTTTCTCTTAGCAGATATCTTGGCCTAGACCTATGCAGAGAACAGAGGCCATTGGATGAGAACTCCCTTGCTTCCGCCCAAAGCCTCTAGTTACATTAATCCATACACCTCACCGTTCCCTCTGATCCTTACAACCTAAAAAGGGTATTCTTAGGAAATCCAACTGAAAGTGCTTTCCTAAGTGTGTTCCCTGGGACCCTAGTCCCTTGAGTTATCTCCAGGAAGGTTTTGGAAATGCCACATATTATACCAACAGCATCACAGGCCACTAACATATTAAAGAAGGCCTTGAGAGATCGTGGGGTTAAGGCAAACTTATTTGATCACCATGTCCTTTCTTTCATGTTACGCTTGTTAACCTCCTGCAGATTGTTTCATGGAACACAGTGAAATGTTGCCCCAGGGCAAATAATTAGCAAGGAAGAACTGAAAACTGAACTTACGCTTTTCTGTAAACATGAAAAATAGTGGCTTAGAGAATTACAAAGTGGAGCTCAGAAGAGAAACCTGGCCACACTTATTGGCTATGAGAGGAGCTTCTATGGATCAGCCTCACAGCACGTGGGACTCAAATGTGAGCTGAGACACAGATAAATTACACCATCGCGGGCCTGAGGAGATGCTTGGAAACAGTGGAAAGTTAAATGTTGAACCTGTAAATGCCTAAGATCTACTCTGTTCTGTTCATTAGTTTTAAGGGCCTTAGGTCAACTCTCTAATTAGACTCTAGGCAGCCTGTCCCTCAACTGTTTATAACAATTCCAAGTACATGATGGGTACTCACTGATGCTACTGCCTGCCAGAAAGGCCTGAATGAGAGAGAAGCTGAATTACCTGACTGCTCATTTCCTTTGTAGTGGGAATAAATTGGGCACTAAGGTGCTTTGTTGCCACAATGCTACCTCCTGAGACCCTGCCACCTGCTTTACAAAGATGACCACTACAGAAAGCATGGTGAGGGGACAAAGCTCATCCTGGCAGCAGTGTCACCCTTCACCCCCATCCCAAGTGCACTCTTGGTGTTTGGTACTCAAAATCAAGTAAATGCAGGCTTCCCAAATCTTGAGATTAGTTCCCATCCAAACAAACAAACGCAAAGCCTAAAATAAAGTTTCATGCAACTGAACGAACTTTTTCAAATTTCTTAACTGAGAAAAATCTATTCATTCACTTTATTTTTCTAGGTAATTGGAGAAAAAACAAGCATTGACTGATTTTTGAGGCAAACCTGAGAAAAATTTCTTAAACTTTTGGCTTCCTGATCATTTTAGTTAACAAGAAGACAATGGAAAGCATAGTAAAATTTATTGGAAAAATTAAAAGGGCTGTCCATCTAGTTTAGACTGAAAAGCTAACGTTCCATCTCCCTTAGCTGTATAAAACATTTTTTAGCTCATTTTTCATTAAAAGCTAGAACTGAAATAAAATCAAATTGGTACTGGCAATGAACATTTATTTAGCTGACAAGCATCACATCTGATTATCAAGCTCTGTCTCGACTTGCTGATTCATCACCTGCACTAAGTATTCCCATCCTGCTAAAACAGACTCCTTAAAAACATCTTAATTTTTTGAGATGTGGAGTCTTCATACATAATAGAGTTAGACTTTCCAATAGTAGAAGCATTTTCTGTTAGTATCATGAAACCAGACAAACCCAAACTGCACAGTGCTCTGGACCCTTCCTTAAAACTACTGGTGGGTGAAAGACGGATACAACCTTTTTGAAGGGCAATTTGACAACATCTTAAAAATATGAAGATCGTTTGAGCTAGCAATTTTACTTCTAGTACAACATTAAGGGGTATATAAAGATTTAATTAGAGATATTCATCGTAATGTTGTTCATAATACTGGCAGCCACCTAAATGTTTAACATCAGGGACTGGTTAAATTATGGCACATACATAAGATAGAAACGTATGTTAGCATTAAAAATAATATTGTAGGGCTTCCCTGGTGGCGCAGTGGTTGAGAGTCCGCCTGCTGATGCAGGGGACACGGGTTTGTGCCCCGGTCCAGGAAGATCCCACATGCCGCGGAGCGGCTGGGCCCGTGAGCCATGGCCGCTGAGCCTGCGCGTCCAGAGCCTGTGCTCCGCAACGGGAGAGGCCACAACAGTGAGAAGCCCGCGTACCGCCAAAAAAAAAAATGTAGAAATACACCTACTGATCTGGAATGACAGCCATACTACACTGATTAGGCAAAATAACAGGTGATAGAACATTTATTTTTATACACACACACACACACACACACACACACCCATACATATATACAGACTGGAAGGATACTTCCCAGATACTAACTGGACATATCTGGTGTTAGGTTTAGGGACAGTTTTTATTCTTTATCTGTATTTTCTATTTTTTTTTAAAGATAAACACATTTTAGTTTAATAATATACGGAAAAAAATTATCTGGTGCTCTACAAAGCTTACCATAGCTGACAGGTAAGTCACAGATGGATCAGAGAACAGCTGTCCTGGACTAACCCACAGGCCCCGAAGTGGTAGATGAAATGATGAGCAGGGTGGACTTAACTATTTTGGTCCTGGTAAACCACAATCTATTGGTCTCTAATGTCCTGAGCTATGACCCTTGCTCCTGATGAGGCATGAATGGCCAGCAGGGAGGCAGGGGATTCTAGGAGAGGGCCAGCCAGAAGCTCAAAGAGCACAGCTGTTGGCAGACCACACTCTGATTCCTGCAGATGGTGGTGAGGTGAGCAAGGGCAGTGCCTAGTTCAAGAGCTGCCAGAGCTAGGTCAGAAACGGTGTCTTGCTGTGTAGGAGTGTGGGGAGAAATGCCAATCAGAAGGCCTGATTCCAGTCCCGGCTCTACCATAGGGAGCACCTAAGGGTATCCCTTAAAGCCCAAGAGCCTCAGCTTTCCCTTTGTAAAATAAGGATGGTACTGGCGGGGAGGGTCACCATGCTGAGTGCCTCTCGTGTGCAAATCTCTCTCTGAAGGATACTGACGAAGTGACCCCATGCATGGCCAAAGCTGAGTGGGTCCCTGAGAGAAGGCTGCCTGTCTGTGGGATGGTCAAGGATCTGGCGTGAGAACCCTGCCTATCAGAGGTAATAGGGACTATCAACCAGTCAGATCCTATTAGGGGTTTGAATGCAAGATGGAGATAGTGGCAGAGGACACGTGGCAAAAATTTCACAGGAAATGACAAACTGAGTCTCAGGCAGGACCAAAGAAATAGAGATAAGAGCTGCCATAACAGTGGAGCAGCAGGCTGCAAAGGGGCAACAATGTCTCTGAGCTTCCCTGGATCCTAAACGATGCCGCTGCAGGCTGGCCGGCAAGAGTCCAGGATTCCTTTCTCCTCTGAATCTCCATTTCAAGTGACCTGAATACACGTGTCTGTTTCAGCCTTGAAGCCATGCAGACGGTTATCCCTGCCCGGGACACCCTAGATTACCGAGTCAAAGCAGCAATGTGTTACCTTTACTGATCACACTGACTGCTCACTGTGGGGCAGTGCTCTACGTGCTCCTCCCAGCAGTAATCGAGGAGGTAAGGATTCTTATTAGTCCCACTTTATAGTTGAGCAAATTGAGCCTGGATAGTCCAAGGTCAAATGGCTAGAAAGTGAAGAATAGATTTAAACTTAGGTTTGTTAATGCCAAAGCCTATGTTCCCCATACTCTTCCTCCCATAAAAATAAAATCTGAAGTACTCTGTAATAAACAGTAAAGAGCTATACAAAGTGAGCCTTACACAGGGCCTGTCGGGCCCGACAGGAGTGACCCACACAGTCCCACTCCCACCTGTGCTGCTCCTTACCTGCCCAGTTTCTGACCCTCACCAGTGAAGGCTCTAAAGGCTCCCTTGGGCTTCACAAAGTCCTCGTCCCGATGGTCCTCCATGTCCAAGTTCACCTGCCCACCATGCGCTAACCTCCGCAGCTCTGCTGGCACCTCTCTGTGGGAGAAAAGGCAGTTCTGGGGCCCACAAAGAGCAGTATGGGAATGACAGTGATGCTACAAAGGGAGGAGAAACTTCTCAGTTCCAACTGTGAAGTTGGGCTTCACAGGGAGTTGACTGCTCCAGTCGCTACCTGTCCGCCTCCCCCTTCTCTCATGCCTGCTCAGAGTCAAGACTGGAGACCTGTATCTTATTTGGTGACTTGGCTCTGTCCTAGACCCAAAGGGGAAATGCAGATACACAGAGTTTTGGGAGCAGATCTGTGAATCTGTAACTCAACTGTGCTAAATCTGCTTAAAAATGTAAACTTCTTAAATAATAAATATTTGAATCAGCTTCTTCTTTCCCATCTGCCATCTCACTCACTGATATGGAATCCGAAGGAGGGCTTTTCTGCTCACCCTCTGCGGATAGACTCCAGAAACTGGGCATTGGATGGGTCTTGGTAGCTTCTGAGTTCACCATTATCCAGGCTGAATCCACTCTTCCAGAGCTTCAACACTACATGAACCTGTGACAACAGGAGGTAAGCAGTCTATACATTGTCAGGAACCTGGCAAGCACACAAGCATGAACTTGCAAATTAACGAGTTTTTACTATTTTACTGTGTCATTATTAAAACACCCAGACAGACAAAACATATACTCATGCACAAGGAGATCAATCAACAACCAATGAAATAAGTATTAACCTAAAATAAGAAGGTGATATGGTACAACTTAAGAGAATGGGGCTTTGATTTAAGCAGACCTGGGTCTGCATCTTGATTTTGCCACTCACTAGCTAAGCGGCACTGAGCAGATGACTCAACTGAAGCTGTGGCTTCCTTATCTATAGGGTTGCCAGTGTGCTTGGCACAAAGCTTGTGCTCAACTAAAGTAGCATGGCAAATCTTCCGTGGACTATTTTGCAGCCATTAAAAATGATATCTACAATTTCTGTTAACGACTCCCTATATATATATACACAGAAAAGGGTCTAGAGGACTAAAGACCAGCATATTAGCAGCTGCTACCTCAGGTGGATAGGATTTTTATTTCCTCCTTGCTTGACTACTTTACTTTGGAAAAAAACCCAAAATAATTAAAAACAAATACATTATGGAGACTAATGGTCACAAGGTCATATGAAAATATTTATGGCACTGAAAAAGTATATATATATATTTATAGCTGAGTCACTTTGCTGTACAAAAGAAATTAATACAACATTGTAAATCAACTATACTTCAACAAAATTAAAAAAAAACGTTTACGATATAAACCTCAAAACTGACTCTACAGTATGATTATACTTATTGGATAGGGGGGATCCCTATGTGCAGGGAAAAAAGGACTGGAATATAATACGGAAAAAGTTCAAAAAGTACGTTTCAGGCCTCCTTGGGGGGGATGTCTAAAGACCAAGTTCTTTAGGCACATTCACACCACCAGAGAACCCTGGAATCACTATCCCTCTGCCTGAGATCCATGGAATGCTCAGAAAACTCCATTATTTGTCCATCCGCTCTGCCTGTCCCCACTCATGAGCCACCCCCCTCCCCCCACACCCAGCCAGATGAGAGCTGTCTTTGATTCTCAGGTAAGCTTTTCCATTCATGGAATACAGCAAACCTGCTGCCTCTTCCCTTTCGGAGGCTGCTGATTCACGTGTAACATGGGACTAATTTCTCCCCCAAAATGATAAAACAGTACACGAGCTTCCCTAGAGAAGGTAGGTGCACACTCACATCTTGGCCGGAATGCCGCCTCCTTTCTCCAGCCACGTAGGCAGACTCTTCCTCTGGTGCTGCTCCAAGGCGGTAGCCACCTCCTGCAAATGGCTATAAAAGACAAGTTCATAAACACCGGAGAAGTGGGTCAACAGTTATCAGGTTATCCAGATATAATGATGTTATCTCAAGCTTGTTAACTACTAGGTACACTTTCTCTGAGTAGGAAACTCAGAGACTGGGGTAAAAACTGGAATGGTGGTGGGGGGGTATTGCCTGGTTAAAGGGAATGGCTGCTACTAAGCTCTAGTTAATCATGACCATTTCAGAATCTAGGTGCAGGATAACACTAAAGACTTTTTGATTTTCACAAAGAAAACAGAAATCCTGACTGTATGTAAAACAGGTGGCCACCGATTCAATTAAAACAAAAATAAAGCAAGACACGGAGTAAGTCAGGTTGGTTAGGCCAAACAAAACATGTTTGCAGAACCTGATCCAGACCATAGGCCATAGGTTTGAAAACTTTGCCCCAAATCTTGATTTCATGTTAAAAGGTAAGAGAAACTGCACTGCTCTTCTGCATATTAGAGGGAGTGAGCAAATGAAAAACAAAACAAAAACAAATTCAGTCACTACTGGGGTGAGGAAGGCCTCCTTTCCTCTGCTCTGGAACCTCAGTCCTGTGGACACAGACAACGACACCGACCCCTTATGCTCACTCTTGGTTTACTTGTCTCTCCAGGGCTCTTGGTCCCTCGCTCCACAGCTACGGCTCCATGTTCTTTGGCACCTTTAAAGAGATCGTCCACCAGTTCGTTGGGACTTTTCTTCCTGGGAGGGCCAACAATCTGCTGTCCACTTCTCTCTGAGCCCCCGGCATAAAACCTGTGCAGAAAATACACATCTAACACCAAATATACTTAGAAAACAAGAACAGAGCATGTGCCAGGCTCTGGGCTAGGAGCTGGGCACAATGAGGCAAAGGGTACAAATGCCCATCTTTAAGGAACTTACTGTCTAGGTGGGGACAGATTTAAGAGGCAGACAGCCATACTGCAGTGTGAGCCACAGGAGAAGTCAGTAAGGGGTGCTCTAGGAACACAGAGCTGGGGAGTGGGGAGTACAGTCAAGGGTTCCTAGAAGGGTATCTTCTGGGCTAAATCTTGAGGGTGAGTTTATCAGGTAAAGGACAAGGGAAGGGTATTCCAGGCATGCACAACAGCACGTTAGCTCTGGGAATTCACCATCCGGCGGCCAGCACCTTTCCAGCAGACGATCACTATGGTCAGTTAGAAGCAGCTACCACTAGCAGCCCTGGATTAATGGTGGCAGTGGTGTGGTTAGTACAAGCAGCTAGGTTCCACTGTTGGCTCTGCCACTGAGTGAACTAGGCAAGCCAATGCACTGAGCTAACCTCACTTTCCTTCTTTGAAATGGAAGGGAAGGATCACATGCCCTACCTACCTGTTCCTTAAGTCAGGGCCATCAGGTTCAAATCAGCGGAAGTATGCAAAAGAACAAGCACAGAGTAATGCACACATGTAAGGTGTGATACAGCACCGAGAGCTCCCAAGCATCACCTAACCTTGCAATTCTTGTGACATACACCGGGCAGATGCAGAAGAGTGGGTACTGGAGGAGGTCAGGGAAGCTCAAATACAAGCCCCAAGATACCCATACCTGCTTTGCAATAGGCCAAGCATGGCTTGAGATGAAGTTAGCGCTTTTTTTTTAGCTGCATCTGAAAACCTTCAGTCATGTAGCCTTGGCTAGCTGCCTCCTTATCACTCCTATTCACAGCTAAGTCAATAGCACATCTCAGTGAGGAGAACTGAGAACCTATAAAACTGAGCCTCAGCCTTCCATTTCCTGACATTCCCCAGAGAATGCAAGGCAAAACCCTAGGCCTTGGCATGGACAACAGTACCAGTGTCATTAGGTCTGAAATGCTGAGGGACCAGAGATGTAACCGGGATGTGAAGTAAAAGAAGGTCACCGCCTGGAGGATGTGACAGGACAGGAGAAGTAGGAGGAGGTCATTTAGGAGTTGGGCATTCACTTACTTGATGACACTGCCTTTCATTCAAGGAGTATTAAAACACTGAAATTAACATTTATTCCTGAACTTTGAGTGTATCTAAATAGAAGGCTCTGAGGTAGTGTAAAGGTCACTACGTGGATGAAGACAGAGAACAGAACACACATAATTTCTCAGCCCGCTTCCCAAAGAGTGACCACGATGAGATAACTGCATTTCCATAATGGTTATTATACAATGTTCCTTAGGAATGTTTGACAGACCAAGACAGATTCCATGGACAACCAAAACCCATGAAGTGAGGCTGCAGCCAGTTCATCCTTGTTCATTCCAGGTAGACAAAGTTCTGTTCAGTGGACTGTAAGATCCTTATTAAGGGATCTCAAAGCCCTGGCTTACAAACTAGGAATCTGTGATCAAATGTCTTAAAAATATTCATGCCCTTAACCCGGTATTTTCATTTCTATAAACTATCCAAAATAATCTGAAATGTAGTCAAAGATTAATACACAGAGATGTTCACAGCATTGATATTTAAGGTGGCAAAAAACTGGAAATGATTTAAATGTCGAGCATTCCATATGATGCACCATTATAGTCACTGAAAACACTTATGAAGAATCTTAATGACCTGGAGAAGTATTCAAGATGTAGCATTAATCCTACAAAAGCAAGAAACAAACATCTGGCTTTCACCATGTAAAATACAATATAAACAAACTATATTTACACACAGAACCAACACTTAGTGGAAATATGCCAAAATATTAACCGTAGTTACCACAGGGTGGATAAGTGTTATATTTTTTTTCATTACGCTATTCTACATTTTCCACAACGGACACTAATTTTATTATAACATTCCTAAAGGTTAAAAACAAACCAACAAAAAACACTACTGTGTCTGTACATTGGAGGAATATACATTTGTAAGCCCTTTTTTTCTCTTTATTATGTAATATATTGCTTTTTCAATTAAGGAAAAGCTGGAAGGAAATACACCAAAAATATTATTGATACGTGGTTACCTCTGGGTTGTATTACGAATGGCTTTTTTCCTTATAGATTTATTTCCCTTCCCCTAATATTCTTCAATAAATACATATTATCTTAATAATTAAAAATGAAACAGAACAAAAACAAATCCAGAATACCCCAAAAGAAAATAAAATAGTAAGAGGACAGGGATCACTTCTAAGCACAGGGAGTGGAAAACCGTTTCTAGTATGCATATGACTAGCCCACAGTAGTAATGGCTAATGATAACCGAGCATGTTTATCCTTCTAGGCTGTTCTAGGTGATTTGTACATTACCATGGACTTTCCTGTGGACTGTGCCCCCAATAAAGACTCACCTCTGACCCTCCTCATCCTCCTCGTCCTCGTCTTGGTCATGAATAAGGTCTCTGAAGGATGTCACCCTATTATCGCTGGAGACACAGAAAGGAGCAAAATGGTCTCAAGGGGAGTTAGAGAAAGGTGATCCGCAACATCAGCTGCTAACAGTTGAGGACACTGAGGTTAGGGTTTTTGGTGGGGCAGGAAGAGGATCTATGGGAGGAGGGCTAACCTCTCAAGTTTATAATGCAAAACAATGATATTTATTCAAGGTCACACAGGACTAAGAATAAATTAGAAAGTGTATCAAGAAGTAAAATGAAATCCAATTTAAGCTCTCCTAGAGGGGGAGGAGGGAACCGGATAGGGTCTGTACTACTTTAAAAACGTACTACTGGATAGCGATTTTCATCATATAATTTTTAAATATTGGGGGAATGCCTGTGTGCCAGGCACTGAACTGGATGCTAGGTCTATAAAATGATCAGGCACAGTTCTTACCCTTTAGTTGCTTACAGGCTAGTGGCTCTTTGGCCAGGAAACCATCCATTAAATACTGTGCAACAGGGGCTGTGACAGAGGGAAGCACATGGGATGTGAGAACAGTCTCCTGTTCTAGGTGGGGGTTGGGGAACACCAAGAAAAGCGTCCCAGAAAAATGCAACATTTGGACCGAGTGCTGACAAACTAGTAGGGGACCATCAGTCAATTGGATAAAGGATGGTGGGGCTGGTGGGGAAAGGGGACCAACAGGGCATTACAGGAAAGCAGCACAGGCACATACACAGAGACTAGTGAAAGTAACACATTAGAGGAAGGATAAATCATCAAGAAGTAAAAATGAAATGAATATATGAGTGAAAAGGCCTCTGTCTGCTTCTGCTGTAGGTCAGTCAAGTATTTATTAGTGTTTAGGAAAAAAGCAGGGTTGTGTGGGGTGCGGTAGACAGGGCACACTAAACATGGTATGACAAGGGTTAACTCCCTCCTCTGACACTGTCTTACACTGCCACTTTTTTCCTAGTTTAGGTTTGTCCTTAAGGAATAATCTTAGTTTTTCAAGTATCATGAGACACACCATTTTCTGTATTCTTTAGGGGAAAAAAAGTTGTTTCTCTTTAATATGGGGGGAGAGGGTAATGGAGATTTAGTGAGGCTAGAGAAGGAGTTGTTTACTCCAGCTCAGCCTTGAAGAAAGATTTATTTCAGGGAGACAATCAGAGGACAGAATAGGCTCTGAGGCTCCACCAACTAGAAAAAAGAGGACAAAGATCAACCGATGTAGCAAATACATTCCTGCGTAAGTGAGCTGAGAGCAACCTCCTGGGCATTCCTTCATGCTCTACACAACACGGTTCAAAAGGATGCAAGTGATAAGATCCATACCAGTGCCCTAAAAGGCTAATTCCACTCATTACTCTTCCCAGGGGAGTTTTCCACAGATGCTTAGCTTAGCATCTATGGAAAAAAAAATCCTCTGTCTCTCTGTCGTTAAACACCTTCAAATACACATGTGTATACCTGCTTGAGCAAACCACTTGCTCTGGCTATAGGTCTGACTCTTTCCCCAGAAGTTCTTACACCTAGACTCTGACAGTATCTAACACAGACTCTGGTGTCCATTTACTTGGTTCCAATGCCAACTTAGCCTCCAACCCTGGGATCTTGGGCATGCTAATGAAATTCTCTAAGCCTTCATTTTCTCATGTGAAAATGGAGACAGTCAGCACCAACCTCGTGGGCGTGCTGTGAACAGTCGGGGTGCTGACGCACGGTGTAGCACATTTCAAGTACTACTCTGGAGCAGCAGTTCTCAAAGTGTTGGTCCTTGGACCAGGAGCATCAGTATTACCCTCAAAATTGTGAAAGATGCAAATCCTCAGCCCCTACCCTAGACCTCCTCAATCAGAAACCCTGAAAGGAGTGTCTACCAATCTGGTTTTAAGGAGTCCTCCAAGTAATTCTGATGCATGCTAAAGTCTGAGAACAACTGCTCTGGAGTAATGCTCTGAGAGTTACCTTAACAGTATGGATGTCCTGGGGGCATTACCAATTTCAGAATACTCTGTCTTGTATCTTCCACAAATTGGCAAAATGTCTCAGAAATTTCAATTTTTCAGCATCAGAACTCTATCTCCCAGGCACCCTGAAGTGGCACAAAAGTGCTTTGTCAGATCACATTTTCTGCAGTGACAGGAATGCTGTACCTGCACTGTCCAATAACGAAGCCACTAGTCACATGTGGCTATGGAGCATTTAAAATTTGGTTAAGTGCAAATGAATAACTGAATGTTTTATTTTAATTAGTTTAAATAGCCACATGAGGCTAGCGGCCACCATATTGGACAGTATAGTTTTAGAGAATCAGACAACGGTGGTCCCTAGAATTCTAAGAAAGTACAGTTTGGTTGAATGAAAGAAGAAAAAACAGGAAGAAAAAACAGCCTACCTCTTGCTCGACCCTGTGCTCGGTACAGGGGTGGGAGGTACTGCACAGAGAGGTAGCTAGCACATGGCAGAAGCAGCAGCTTTGGATTTAGACAAATTTGGGTTTGAATCCACTATAACAGCAAATGTGTTACTCAACCTTTCCTGAGACTCAGCATCCTGACCTGTGAAATGGTGAGCACCTGACCTACTTCCATGGTTATAGAGGTATAAGAAGAGAACATATGTAAGAATATCTGGCAGAGCCAGACAGATGGTGGGTGCTCCTGGAATACTAGCCCTCCCACCTCCAGGAACTTACAACTTACTTAGGGAAAAAAATATTAAGGTAATTACCAGGAGAAGAATTCAAGACAACACAGGAAAGATGTCATACAGTAGTATGTGGATATGGGTTGTGACTGGAGTTCATGCTGCCTATGGGTTGGGGGATAACATGCTCAGTAGAGAAGGTGGGGAGGGAGCTAAACCTGGAAGGACACAGAGGATCTGCACAGGTGGAAAGGAAGCAAGAGAGTGGGCATGTCCAGTCAGATGAGAGGCTCAAACAAAAGCAGAAGAACCAAAAACAAGGCAGAATTGAGACACCAAACAAATCAGTTTGGTTGAAATAAAGATTTAAGAAAGAAGGAAAAGGGGGATAAGATGAGGATGGCAGGTTCACAGCAAATTCTGGAGGACAGTGAAAGTCCACAGGGAGAGGCAGTACATCATTCTGGCTGAGAGCTGAATGCTGGAAGCAGAAACAGATCTACATTTAAATCCTTGTTTTGCTAGCTGTGTGATCTTGGGAAGATGCCCAGCTTCAGTGTCTTCATCTGTAAAATGGGAAGAATAACAGTACCCACCTCACAGGGTTGTAGTAAGGATTAAAAAGATGTATATATATCAGTAAAAGCTTAACCCAGTGCCTGGCAGCTGGTTAAGTGCTCAATAAATGACAGCTGTTATAATTGAGGAGTTTAGACTTTCTCCTATAGCTATGGTTAACCTTTTTATGTCCCACAGCCCTTTGAGAATCTGATAAAAGTTATGAATTTTCTTGCCAGAAAAGGTACTACATATATATAAGTTTTTACCTACAATTTCAGGTAATTTATGGACCTTCTGACATCCATTCCACAGATTCCTCCTAGGGGGTTCAGGGCCTCCACGTGAAGAACCCCTGTTCTAGAGTCAGAGGAGGAACTCACTAATTGAGTGCTGTGCCACAGAGGCAGTGATGACATGAAAGGGTATGTGAGAAGATGACAGTGGGGTCGGGGAGAGCTCAGCAGCAGGCTAAGTGTCCTGCAACAGTCAGGTCAAACAGGGGAAAGGCAGGCCCCACAAAGGATTCCTCTGAGGTGCTAGCACAAGCCTGCCTTTTCCTGAGAATGCAGTCAGCATTTACCACCTGGACAAGCACAACGATGTAACAAACAGTGCCTTCCCTCTCCCTTTTCCTTGGCTTCACCTAAGCCCAGTACCAAGTCTGAGGCTTAACCAAAGCAAAAAAGTAAGACCTTTAGGCCTGCATGTGTGCTCGGTCTTTTACTCCCCGCAGTCTTAATGTTAAACTCTATTCCCTTGAATTTTTTTACTTTTAAGAAACTTTTTAGAAACTTTTTAACATATAGACTTGCTGTGGAATGAGACAGGGAACAAATAAGAAAAGAATGGGGAAGATGAGAATGGATGCTAATAATGGTAATAATAAAATGACAATAATAGCAGTTAACACGTTCTGTGTTCTAAGTGCTATGTAAGTGTTAACTCATTTAATCTCGCATGTGGTAGGCACTATCATCATTCCCATTTGACAGAGGACGAAAACTGAGGGACTGGAGATGTTAAGTAACCTGCCCAAGGTCACAAATCTCTAAAGTGGCACTGCTGGGATTTGAACGTGAGCAGTCAGGCTCCTAGCCCAGCTTCTAATAAACCATTGTCTTTTTTTTTTTTTTTAAAGATTTTTTTGAGGTGGACCATTTTTTAAGTCTCTATTGAATCTGTTACAATATTGCTTCTGTTTTATGTTTTGGTTTTTTGGCTGCGAGGCATGTGGGATTTTAGCTCCCCAACCAGGGATTGCATCTGCACCCCCTGTATTGGACGGTGAAGCCTTAACCACTGGACCGCCAGGGAAGTCCCATAAACCACTGTCTTGACAGGACTTTGGGTCTACCAGAGAAGACAGGTATGAATATGTGACTGACATCAGAGGCTAAGTTTCAATTTCGTCTCCTCTGTATTTTTTTTTTCTTTCCTGCGGTACGCAGGCCTCTCACTGCCGTAGCCCCTCCTGCTGCGGAGCACAGGCTCCGGACGCGCAGGCCCAGCGGCCATGGCTCACGGGTCCAGCCGCTCCGCGGCACGTGGGATCCTCCCGGACCGGGGCACGAACCTGCGTACCCTGCATCGGCAGGCGGACTCCCAACCACTGCGCCACCAGGGAAGTCCCCTCCTCTGTATTTTTGTGCCAACACCCCAACAGTAATCTGGGGTACCTGTGAAAGACACACCCCAGGAAATCAGCTGTCTCTATCAGCAGCTACAAGTAAAGCCCTTACCTTATCAACCAGGTCCCAGGCAGTAACATCTTGATGTGCCATCACTGACACCTCACAGGTGGGCATCTATGAATAACTAAAAGATGTCCTGCCTATTACCTCTTTCCTCTGGAAATGCAGGTAGGGGAAGAAGTTAAGGAAGCAATGAGAACTGGGGTTAGTGTTCCTTCTAGAAAGGGAGGAAATGTAATTTAAATCTCAGATGCCCTTAGAGAGAAACACAATTTATCACTTCACCAGCAAAGAAACACTATATCTGTATTCTGGGGTTGAATTCAAACTCAAATAAACTGAGAACATACACCAGAGAGTAGAAACAAATCAGGCTACGGCAGAGAGGGGAGCTGTAGTTCAGACACTTTTAAAGGAAGAGGCCCTGCCTGTCTCCCAGAAGACCTGCATTATCCCACTCTGTAGATCACAGCAGTGATCGGCTGTGAGAAACTTGGAGCAAGGGTGGCCAGGACAGGGGATGCAAATGGGATAGCAAAGGTTAACACTGCTTCACAAAATAAGACAAGGTCTCCCTAATCAATTTGGGAAAGGATGGGTTAAACAGGTTTATTTTCTCTAAGTCTTCTTAATAGGGTAATGGGCATCCTAAAATATTGAGAGCCTTTTTAAAGTCACCTGGCCTAATCTTTTACATCTACAGCATCCCTGAAAGGAAGTACTTCGGTTTCTACTTAAAAACTTCCATAAATGGAGAGGCTACTCCTCATATTTCATAAATAAGAGACCCCCCTCCCCAAACATCTTAAAAGTTGGTTCTGTGGTTTCCTCCAGGATTGCATCATATACCACACACTCAGTTAAGAATCCCAAATCTCTACAAGAAAGGAATAAGTCTTGCAAGAAACTACTACCCACCAGTCAGTCTATCTTCCTCCCTCAAACCCACTGGTCCACATCCCCAGCCCTGAATCCTCTGTCCCATTGCTGGAAGCACACCAATGTAGCAATAACTGAAGTTGGCCCTTACCTGGGGGCTGTGCCTCTGGATACTGAACTGGGGGTTGCCTGCGAAATGGTCACAATGTCTTCGTCCCCTCCATCCTCATAAAAGCTTGCTAGGGCAATCTGAAACAGAGAGGTAGTAACTTGGGATCCTTAAACAGGCCTTCATCTAACACATCTCCTTTCATCTCCTTTGAACACAAAGAAGCAAAGACACAAAAATATGGCCCACACTTACAAGGCACTCTGCATTTGGGGGGGGGGGGCCATAGAAAATAAGACCAAAAGGTAATGGCCCAAGTACTTGTTTTCATATTACCTGAAAAAAATTCCACCTACTAAGGGGAAAAGAAGGCAAGAAGGAAAGTTGGGATGGTGACACTCCTCCTTCTCATTTTCATTAGGAAATGTGACCTAGTAAAAGCAGTGTACATTTATTGAGCACTTATTTATGAGCCATGTTGTTCTGAGTACAACTCTACCTGTGTTAACTCATTTAATCCTTAAAGAACCCTATGTAGTTAGTGCTATTATCATCTCATTTTATAGCTGATAGAGAAGCACCGAGAAGTTAAGAAAGCTGTCTGAGGTTACACAGTTGGTAAGGAGTAGAGCCAGGCTCGATCCCAGTCAGTCTGCTCGGACCCTTACTCTCAGCATTTAGGTGATAGCCAGGAGTTGGGAACTGTGAGGTCAGTCCAGATTGCTACTTTTACTTTCTCTCTGATGCTGTTTCCTAATCTGTGCAATGGGGACACCCATCCCACCAACCCTGTAAAACGGATGAGGATCCATTAACATTTATGCAGTCATGTCTTAGCTCTATACATACAGAAGGAATAAGGGCCTCTTTTGGCCATTTGTAACTGGCTGTTTCTCGCATGGACTCAATGCACAGGTATTTACTTATCACTTACTTTGCACAAAGAAGTAAGAGAGCAATAAGGTCTACAGAGGTGAAAAAGACATGGCTCTTGTCCTCAAGGTCACCACCTTTTAGGAGGCAGTGAGCTGCTGTGGGACATAACCAGCCTGTTGGAAGCAGCGTGCCTTTACAGAACACGCTTTAGCAGGCCTGCCAGGAGGCAGTAAGCTGCCGTGGGACATAACCAGCCTGTTGGAAGCAGCGTGCCTTTACAGAACACGCTTTAGCAGGCCTGCCAGGAGGCAGTATGCTGCCGTGGGAATGCACTGAACTGGCATTGAGGGGTGTCTACATTCAAGTCCTGGGCAAGTCATGTCACATGCATGAGCCCGTTTCCCCACTAAGAGCATGAGGAGACTGGGGCTGATGACCTGCCACCTGTAACACTGTGAGCTTTCAGGTCTTTCAGGCAGAAGCTGCATTTTGTATCTCGGCCCAGCACAGGAGCTTTACACTCTGTGTCTGTACAGGT
Organism: Delphinapterus leucas; assembly: GCF_059928025.1. Lineage (NCBI taxonomy): Eukaryota > Metazoa > Chordata > Mammalia > Artiodactyla > Monodontidae > Delphinapterus > Delphinapterus leucas. The sequence continues at coordinate 60,422,386 of NC_143143.1, read as the reverse complement.
GTGATGCTTTATCTAACTCTTACACTTTCGGGAAGCATATAAATGGTGAAGTCGGCAGACACAGTTCAAATCCTAACCCCTGGGTGTGTGACCTTGGGCCTATCACTTGACCTCTGAGCTTCCAATTCATCTATACAACTGAGGAAGTTTTCTGTACCTCATAGTGTGGCTAGGATTAGCTGAGCCATCATATGTCAAGTGCCAGGGCACATGGTGGTTAAGAGCTTGGGCTCTGGTGTCAGGCAGAACTGAGTTCAAATGCCATCTCTTCCACTTGGCAGCTAGTGGGGCCTTGTGCAAGTTACTTAACCTCCCTGAACCTCAGCTTCAAAACGCACAGGTTAAACGACTTACGACACCTAAAGCAGTTAGAACAGCACTCGGCTCATGGCAGGCACTCAATAAATATTCAGCGTCATCGTCTACCTAAGACACAGGCTGGCGAACAACACGTACGCAATTCTTCCTACCATTAATTACTGAGTGCCTATTACATGTCAGGCGTTTTTCCAGGCACAGGGGATTCAACAGTTTACAAAAATCCCTGCCTCGTGTAGCCTACCTTACTGTCTTCTTAACTAATAAATATTTAACGTATACTTAATACATGCTGGTGAACTAGACGATAAGCTCCACGAAGACTCCCATTTTACAGAAGAGTTACTTATTACAGATGAATAGGCTCCACTACCCAGTTTCTCCCAGCAATTACGTAGGAGGGGGTGTGGGCCAAGTCCTAGGCTGGGCTTCTCCCCTGTCCTGAGGCCGGGGCTGCGGAAATGGAAATGAACGAGCACCTAGTCCCCAGCGCCGCTCCACCGGGGAGTTGGTCAGTCGGGCCGGGCCTGCAGCCTTAGACTCGGCGCGGCAGCCACGCCCCCAGGCTCTCCCTCTTCACGCGGGCTGCGGCAGTGCCCAAAATCTCGCTGACCCGAGAGCCAGGCAGAAGGGGAAACTGAGGCCGGGTAGAGCAGGTAGGGGCCGGAGCTAGCCCGCGTTTCCCCACGCCCAGGCCAAGCTGGCGACGCGTGGCAAGCGGCCCCAGGACCCTGAGGCCTGGGTCGGGCCGCGGCCCGGCGGGATGACTGTGCGCTTCGGCCACCGCGGGCTTGTCGCGCCAGGCGCCCGCGCCCCGCAGTCCCCAGTCCGCCCTACGCGGCCCGCCTCGCGGCGCTACCTGCAGGTCCCAGCCGGCCGACTCCAGGAAGAAGCGGGCCCGGTCCTCCTCGGCGCCCGTCACCGCCACGAACTCCCTCAGCGAGTCCTGTCGCTCCGCCGCCATCTTAGCTCCGTGCGCCGCCCAAACCGCCCCGGGCGCCGCCGCACAGCCTCAGCCCCGCCGGCGCGTTCCGCCCACCGGTCAGCCCTGTCCAGCTGAGCGGCGACCGCCCGCAGGCCCCGCCCCATGCGGTGCCTCACGCAAAACCTTCCGTGCGAGAACTCCGCCGCTCCGCGTCCTCTGGCGGCCGTAGCGTGGACCCTCAACCTAACAGCGGGGGTGGGAGCGCGGGGAGGATGAGAGGAGGGGCGGGTCTTCCGCTGTGTACCTGTGGGATGAAAGATCCCGGGAGGAGTCAGTTTCACAATTATTCATTGAGTCACTTCCTCATTTCATTAATTTATTCATTCGTTCGTTCACTTACTTGTTCAAATATTTACTGAATGGAATCAAGGGCCTGTTGCTCTTCCACGGCTGGGGATCAGCAGCGAGCAAAACAAAGTCCCTGCCTTCTTGTTGTTCACATTAGAGAGCCTTGAACAAGTCACTCTTGTCTCCCAACACTTCCGTGGCTCCCCATCTCAATCTGCTTAAAAAATGTCTCAGGGCCTGCAAGACCCCTGCGAGATGTGCCAGCTCTCCGTCTCATCTCCTAGGCTTCTCAGTATTTCCTCTGCTCCAGGCACACTTCCTTTCTTGCTGTTCCTTGAAGGTGCCAGATGCGTATTTGCATCAGAGCCTTTGTGCTCCCTTTGCCTGGAACACCTTTCACTCTCTGGTGGGCAAGGTGCTCCCTCACTTTCTTCAGGTCTCTCAGACACAATCCCGTCTTAGAGGTCCTCAGCTTCTTTGCCCTCTTGCCTCTCACCACCCTGCCTGAAATGCTCTTCTCTTCTTCTTCCCCTGGTCTGCTCTTGCTTATGCTTCTGGTCTCAGTTTAGGTGTCCCCTCCTCAAGGAGGCCTTTCTACATACCCAGGCTCTGTCAGACGGTCCCCAGTGTATGCCCTCTGGTGCCATGTTAAATGTCTGCCTTCCCCAAGGGCCACGATCCCTGTGAACAGCAGGGTTTCTGGCTGTTTCCAGCACAATATGGCTTAAGAGCACATGCTCTGGACTCAGCCTGGGGTTGAAGCCCAGCTGTTACTGCTTGTGTGATCTTGGGCAGATTATCTCTCTATTATTCAATTTCCTGATGTGTAAAGTGGAGCTCCTCGGAGTTCCTACTTCAGAGCGATGTGTGAGGATTCAATGTGAACTGCTGAGAGCAATGTTTGATACTTAGTGGGGCCCCAGCAAACGTTAGCTGTCATTTTATCTCCCGTGACCTGCAGTCACTGACATTAAACAATCACTTACTGACTCTTTGCTGAATTAATAAAGGAGTGAAAAAATGAAACCTTGTGTGTTTGCATATCCAGGTGAGAAATGCAGGGATCAAAATCTGAGGACAAGGATGCTGGGCAGGTTCCTGGACCCCCAAGGAGTATTGAGCTGACTGTGGGATATGACCTAATTTCAATAAATAAAAATTTTCATTTTCCATAAAACAGATGCCTTTGTGGCTAGGAAAAATGAGAGACCCACAAACATACAGTCTTGAAGTGACGTGGCTACAGAGTCGCTGCCTTTAGTGTTCACTATTGTTGTGGGCTGGGCTCTTGCTGGACAAGCTGGGTGACGAGAGCAGGACTCTTGCCCTCTCTGGGCCTCTGGGCCTCTGGGCCTCAGGGCCTACATTATACAAGGTAGGAGGTTAGAGGTGGGCCAGCCCAGTGTTCACAGCCTTCTCAGACCCATTTTCATAACAAACATTTTGTATCACCCCTTTACTGCCTTAAATGGAATCCAGAGATAATAAAACTGACCTACATGCACTGAGAAAACCAATATCGTGCCCTAACTGGAGAAAAGAAAGGATAGTAATTGGGATAAAATGATCTGTATTTCAATCCTCAGGTATAAGAACAGTACAAAGCAAAATGAAGCCGTTACATGCTGGCCTCTACGTACAGGGCTGTATTATGGTTGATTAAAAATGTTGTTAGTGTGCCGCTGTGGGTGATGTAATTTTTCAAAATGGTTTAAAAAGAAGCCTCAGTAAGATTATGAACAACACAAAGTTCAGTCTTCCCTTGATGGACACAGCAGTTGCATTCCTAGGAAATTTGGTATATATCAAAACCGTGCAAAAAAATACTTTTAAGTTTATATGTTAAATGAATTAGGGTCTAGGTTCACTTTATTAACAGCAGGTTTTCAGCTGCACTAGGTCCTGGCGGGATGTGTGGGAGGAATGACCGTTTTTTGTGATGCAACTATCCCCTTCCCATTGCAGGGCACCCAGCACCAGCCCTGGTTCCCAGTCCCTCCCCCTTCATTGCTGTGTCCACCCCAGATGCCCTCCAACTTCCCAGAAAGTCCAAGAGCCTGGGGGCTCACTCTACACTATGCTCATGCTCAGCTGCAAGCCAGGTCTTTCCACCCTGGAAACTGACTGATGACTTGCCCCAGCTTAAAGGTCTGAAGGTGATCCGCTCCCCATGATCCAGCTCCTCAACTAGTATTTGAGTCCCTGATTCCAGCTGTCACCCCTCTTCACTTTTGTGCCCCTGGGAAAACACTTTCTTATGCCAGGGCATCCCTGGCCCCTCCTCCAGAGGCCTCTGGGTATCCTTCCCCTGTAACACTACCTGATAGCTAATGTTTATTGAACACTTACTATGTCCCAGACACTCTTTTTTTTTTTTTTTTTTTTGCGGTACGCGGGCCTCTCACTGTTGTGGCCTCTCCCGTTGCGGAGCACAGGCTCCGGACGCGCAGGCTCAGCGGCCATGGCTCACGGGCCCAGCCGCTCCGCGACATGTGGGAATCTTCCCAGACCGGGGCACGAACCCGTGTCCCCTGCACCGGCAGGCGGACTCTCAACCACTGCGCCACCAGGGAAGCCCCCAGACACTCTTAAAAGAAACTTAAATACACTAACTTACTCATCCTCATGACAACTCTATGAAGTGAGTTCTATTATCATTTCCATTTTATAAATGGGGAACCCTAGATTCCTAAATGAGTTTGAATCCAGGCATCTCAGATATGAGCCTTGTGTTCCCAACCACTACACCACCCCTGTCTCTCTTTGACCTATAGGACTGTGCTTCCATGGCTGGTTTCTGGACGCAGCTCCAGATGATCTGACTGGAGGTATTTAGGGCCACAATTTGATTAGAAGGGAATGTGAGGGTGTGAAGTTGAAACTACATTTTCATAACATTTATCTAAATATCCTTAACAAAACTGGGTGAGGGGTGGTGCTGAAGGCCCCGCCACCTTCCTACCTCTACCCCTCCCTCCGCCCACCTCCCCCCGCCCCGCCTCCACCCCCAAGTCCCACAACCACTACCAGCTCCAGGCTCCCCCCAACCTTGAAGATCCACCACCACCTGCTCCTGACCCACCCAGCCCCACCCCTTTCTCCCGTAACCCCACTCCCAGTACTACATGCTCCCCCACCCTTCAAAGCTCACTTCCTCCCCAAGTTTCATCCCAGTCCCCTCCAATTTCATCCACACCTTTGTTCCCATCCTGGCCTTACCCCGGTCCCACTCTCTAGTTCCACCTTCCATCACCTGCCTGGCATGTTGTCAGCCTTCAACTACTTTTTATGTCGGAATGTAAGGGGCTGCAATAGTGAAAAGTTAGGTTCCTGCCCTCAGTGAGCTCAAATTCTAGTGGGGACAACTAATAATCATCAAGGAAATAAATACACACGCACTCACACGTACACGTAGCAGTAAGTGCTGAGAAGAAAACTTAAGGTGCAAATGGGAAATGAGAAGGAGGAAGATGTCGCGGTGGAGGGGGTGATCTCGGGAGGCTTCTTGAAGGAAACAGTTATGTAGAGACTTGGCTGAATTAGGGAATGTGTGTGGCCAAGGCCCATGTGGGTGCCAGAGTGGAGTCAGTTTAAAGGGTGGTGTTGGGAGATAAGATGGGGGTGTGTGTTGCGGGGAGCAGACTATGCAGGACCCTGTCAGGTGAGGAGATTTTCAGGGGCAGAGAAGGCAACCACCTCCAGTTATTTCAGAGGCCCAGTTCCATGCTATTCGTTTCCCATGGCTGCTGTAACACATTACCACAAATCTGATGGCATGAAACAACAGACATTTATTCTCTCCTATTTCTGGAGGCCAGAGTATGAAATCAGTATCACTGGGCTGAAATCAAGGTGTTAGGGGGCCATGCTCCCTTCAGAGACACTGGGGAGAACCTGCTCCTTGCTTCTTCCAGGTTCTTGTGGCTGCCAGCATTGTTTAGCTTGTGGCTGCATCACTCCCATCTCTGCCTTTGTGGTCACATTGCTTTCTCCTCCTCTTCTGGGTGGAATCTCCCTCTGTCTCTCTCTCATCAGGACACTTGTGATTGCATTTAGGGCCCACCTGAATAATTCAGGACCACTGTTCCATTTATAGATCTTTAATCACATCTGCAAAGTCCTTTTTGCCATATAAGGTAACATTAACAGGTTCCAAGGATTATGACTTGGATATCTTTTGTGGGAGACATTATTCAATTTATTATATCTACCCTTTCTTCTGATATCTGGTAATTCAATGATTTATTCAATTCTCAGTGCAGTGTAAACCTTGACACTTGTTTCTTTTTCCTTTTTTGTAATGCGATTATCTGATTTAAGTTTTGATTGTTGAGGCATCCATTTCAAAGAGGCATCCCCTTCAATGTGTTTATCTTGAATAAAAACATTGCCAGCCACAGGGCTAGATAAAGAGTCAGGCCATCTTCCCCCATAGAGCTTCCTTTGTTTTAGAGATCTTGTTTGTTTTCAGTAACTGATCATTTGAGCTACCAGTTGTTGTTTTTTTTCTTCTTCCTGGGCTTTAAATTCCCACCCTTAAGTTTTAAATTTACCAATAAAGAGTGAGCCCACAAAATCAGCAACCCCAATAAAACAGAACCCCAGGTGCTGTCTCTCTCTCTCTTTCTCTCTCTTTCTCTGTGACCTCACTGTGTGGCCCCAGGAATGCTGTGTAAATTCCAGGTCTTGTAAAGTAATAAGCCTCTGTTTTTTCAAAGTTCCCTGATGGGTATCACTGAAGGGCATCTTGCACTCATAATACCAACCACAAGGGCCAGTCCAACTATAACACTGGTTATCGATATGCTGAAACTGGCACAAAACACTCAGACTAAATTAATGGCCCATTAGACTTAGTATTATTCCAGCTGCTTTTCTGTTTGTTATGATGAAAAACATCCAGACTAATCCACTTCCCGACCTAATAGGTGCTAATAAATGTTTGTGTGGAAAGAGGAAAGGGAGTTTGCATGCACTGAGTGTACACAGAGCACATAGCACATAGTAAGCCCTCAGTGGATGTTGAATTGAATTGCTTCTTATACAGTGCAGAGAGTCCACGTGATTGTCCTCGACGTTCCAAGAGGTGCAGTTTGTTACTAATGGTGGTCAGGGAGGGAGTGGGGGCTTCAGGATTAGAAACCGGGCATGTCTGACTCCAAGGAATGCGTGCTTTCCCCTACACCAGGGTTTCTCAACTTCGGTACTACGGATATATTGGGCCAGATAACTCTCCGTTGTGGGGTATGCCCTGTGCATTATAGGATAATTAGCAGCATCCCTGACCTCTACCCACTAGATGACAATAGTACCCCCCAAGTTGTGACAATCAAAAATGTCTCTAGACATTGCCACATAACCCCTGGGGGGCAAAGTATTCTCTTCTTGAGAACTACTGCCCTCCATTATGCTGCCCTAGTGGAGGGGGAGGTATAAAGAGATGCCATTTCATCTGGGAATTGAATCCAGGTGTCCCACGGAACAAGTAAGAAACTGTCTCTATGCCACAGAGGTGGAGATCACTGGTTATCTACTGATGTTTACTCTCTGATTCTCTAGTGACTGATTTTAGCTGGGCGCACCTTGCTAGAATAAAGACTACATTTCCTAGCCTTCCTTGCAGCTAGGTGTGATCATGTGACCACATTCCAGCCAATTAGAGGTGATGTGGACAAATTCCCAGCTGTGACCTTGAAGGGAAGTGTCATTCTCCCCTTCACTACTTCTTTCCCTGGTCTTTCTGCCTGGGATATGGACCTGGTAACAACAAGATCAAGGAATCCTGGGTCTCAATACCAGGGAGTCCCGAATTGCCTGGCCAGCTTATACTGGAATATTACTAAAGAAACCAACTTTCTTCTGATTTGAGCCACTGTTATTTAAGAGTTTTGTTAAAGTTGCCAAACCTGCATTCTAACTGTTACAGCCACCCAAGTCAGCCACAGTGGAGAAGGAAAGAAGGCAGGAAAGGAGGAAGGAAGCATGTAGATGGAGGGGCACAGGTGGTCTGGTTGGGCTCAGAGACACTCAGGGAAACCTTCTGGGAAAGACTCTGAGTTGCATCTTGAAGGAAGAGAAAATGTGGAGTGGGGAGCAAGGGGGCAAGCCCTCCAGAAGGGGCTACAGCAGAAGCAAGGGCCTCAAGGAGAGACCCGGGCAAGGTCTTGAAGGACAAGGAGGGCTTAAACAGGCTGAGAAGAGAGAGGAAGGCAAATCAGAGGGGAACCCAGTGCCAAATGGGGAATTTCGCCAGGTGAAAGGAAATCGGGTGTAGGGAATCTGGAGTTCGTCATAAGGCCTGAGGGCAACTGGAGGCTGGAATTGGAGGCAGAGGAATGATTGGGGAGTCCCTGGCCCTCTCTTAGAGGACCCACTCTAGGGCTGAGCAGTCATCCATACCCCATGCCCCATGCCAAGATGAGCATAGCTCTGCTGGGCCTGAATTTTTGACATCTTCTTGTCAAGGGTTCCTCCGGTGGGCAGCCAGGGCCAGCAGGAGTGCAGCCAAAGTCACTGCTTTCAGCCCCAGGACCACAAGAGTGAGCACAGACAGGAGGCCTGGGGGACACAGAGGAAAGCTCAGGAAGGACCCCAGCTGAGCCCCCAACAGCCCACACCTCAGTGCCTCTATGGTGGAGTTGGGTCAAGCTTCTGTATAACCTCTGGGGCCTCATCCTTTTTACCCTGGAAGAGATCAAAGACCTCCCATCCCCCTGTCCCAGGCTCGAAGAGCCTTTGCCCAATATCCTACCTGTACCTTTAATCATCTTGACAGCATCTCTGACCTCTGATAACAATAGAAAATTGCTTTCGTTATATACTGCTCAGCTCCTCTGTCCCAGGCCCTGAGCTAAGCACTTCCTAATTGCCTTATATAATCCTCAAACTAATCTTCCAAGGTAGGATAACAATCCAGCTTGTATAGATAAGGAGACAGATCCAGAGTGGGGAAGTGATTTGCTCAGGTCTACATGTGTCAAAGTAGTGATGGGACCAAGTGGTTTGGCTCCCAAGAATGGCAGGAACAGGGCTGAGCATCAGGGAAGCTAACCTGGTCACCTCTATTCCAAGTTCGCCCCAGTTATCAAGTGCCCTTGAGTGTACCTTGAGGTGATGTGACAGGCACAGTTCTGGGCACTTGACACATGTGGCCCCATTGGATCTGTACATAACCCCATGAGGTAGGTTCTCTGTTTCTTATCTCCCTTCTTCCCCCTAGATCACAGAGGAGGGCACCAGAGATTCAAGGAGTAAGGCAACTTGTCCATAATCTCACAGCTAGAAAGGGGCTCAATCCAGGAAGCCTGGCTACAAAGCCATGTTCTTCAGCACTGTTATGCACATCTTCATAGTGTAGCCTTGCTCTGAATCACGGGGAGCTCACCACCTCGTAAGCAAGACTGCCCACTGAACAGTTAGTACTGACTGTTAGAAGGTCCTTCCTTTGACTGAGCTTTAATGTGGTTCTCTGGGTTCTGGTTCTGCAGCTGAGATGGAGTCCTGGGAACTGTCTTAGTGGCAGAAGGGCCCTAGAAGTCTGGGACTGCACCTTTCCCATGGCCAAGCCATCTCTGGCCCCACTTACCTGTGGGAGCCTGGTTAACGCCACTGGAGATAGGTACACTCACCTGATGGAAATACCTTGGCTGCACGTTCACTGGTGAATTCTGACTCTTGGAGAGAAGTGTGCTTTGCTGCCAGGGAGAGAAGTGGTCTCACACTCCTCTTTCTTTCTATTACTCCACTTCCTGAGTCCCTGTGTTAGGAGCTGGGGTCCCTGAGATGAGTCTGCCAGTTTCTGCCTGGGCTGGGGGCTAGAAGTCAAGCCCTGTAGTTAGAACTGCATGAGCCTCTCTGGGGTAGGGACAATGCTTGCTTCATTGCAGTGTCTGCAGCACCTAGTACAGTGTAGAGTAGTCAACAGGCATGCAACAGATGTTTGTTGAATCATTAACAGTCTATAAAATGTTCTGTGGAGCTCAGAATGGGGATAAATTAACTCTGCCTGGGAGAAGGAGAAGGTGTCACAGAGGAGGGGCTATTTGTGCTGGGCCTTGAAGGATGAGTAGAAGTTCTCCGTAGAAAAGGAGAAAGCATTCCAGGCAGAGGGAATAGCTTATGTAAAGGCCTTGAGGCTAAGAAGAGCTAGCTTGTTTGGGACATGATGAAATTTTCCTTGTGGACCACCTCCCCCTCTCCCCCAACATCTCCTAAACCACCTGTCTCACCTTTGACTCTCAGCCTGGTGCCCTGTCCAGATAGGTATTGCCCGTTGGGTTTCCTCTGAAACTTTACACAGTAATAAGTGCCTGAATGCTCAGTGGAGATGCCACGCAGAAGAATGCTGAAATCATTGTTGGAAGCCCGGACCGCTGTCACATTGGGGTAGGAGATACCTCTAAAGTTGTAAATGGCCTCCCGGCTCAGACCAGCTCCCCGAAACCACCTGATGGGTCTGGGGGGACCATCTCCAAGCACCGTGCAGTTCAGTAAGACAGTGTCTCCAGTGGTCGCCAACACCAACTCCTGGGGTTGGATGATCCAGAGGTCTGGCTCTGGGTCCCCAGCTCCTGCAGCCAAAGAGAGGACTTTGTTGTTCCCTCTCTCCCTCCGTAGTCCAATCATTTCCTCCCTCATATCTACCCTCCCTTTGCTTCCCCTGTTTTCTTCACTCAGTCACTCCCTCCCGCATTCCCTTGTTATTCACTAATTGATTCACTCAGTAAAGGAATTCTCAGTACCTACTATGTGCTGATGCTAGGATTGGGGAAAAGGAAGCTTGCTAAGACCTACAAATGTCCTGCCCTGGAGAAGTTCTCAGTCTGGGGGTGGAGATGGTCCAGAAAATCCCCCTGAGGTTGGAAACCCAGAGGACTGCAGGACTAAGAGAAGCTTGGAAGGAGTCAGAGAAGACTTCCTGAAATGCTTGCATTAAGTTAAAATGAACCCCCCTCCCCACTCCACCACACATAATGTGGATACCCTCCATGTCAACGGTTTACAGGGGTTTCACAAACATCAATTCTTCTATTTCATCACCTGAATATCCCTTGAAGTAGGAATTTTGTTGCCTATTTTGCAAGTTCAGCACTTGAAGGAGATAGAGCTGAAGTGACTAATTTAAGAACACATTTCTACTGAATGACAGACCCAGGATTTGGGTGTCCAGGTCACCAATGGTGGACTTATAGATAGTATGACTGGTTACTTGGGGATTAAATGATCAGCCCCAGTTCTTGACTCTCCTCTGATAGTGTGGCACATCCATACTCTTGCTGTGGATTCATGGTGGCCAGGTACACTTCCTTGTCTCTTAACTTTGACCTTAGCCATGTGACTTGCTTTAGCCAATGGGCTGTTAGCAGATATTATATGAGTAGAAGCTTGAAATGTGCTTAGGGTGTTGGGACTTGCCCTCTTGTGCTTCTGCCATCTCCATGAGAAATATGTACTCTGGCCAGTCTGGGCCCTGGAATGAGACATGTAGAACAGAACCACCCCAGCTGCCTGTAAATGTGTGAGTGAGACATACTCATTGTTATATGCCATGGAGATTTTGTGTGTGCAGCATGATTGTGGATAAAGGTGACTGATGCAGGGAGATAGATCAGAGCAGAATGCTATGACCTGCAGGGCCTGATACTCACTCTTCACAAGCACGGAGGTGCCCTCATCCAGCTTCTTTCCTGAGTGCTCATTCAAGCCATCAAGTCTCACACAGTGGTAGGTTCCAGCATGTTTCGTGGTGACATTGTGGATATAGATGGAATAGTCGCAATTAAGTGGTTCCAGTGTCTTCTGGATCATGGGCATTACCCCGGGGAAGAAGCCATGTTTGAAGTTATAAATTTCCTGCTGGCCCTGGTTGCTCACCTTGACCCATTGTATCATGTCATCAGTGCAGGAGCCGACTACTGTACACCTCAGCAGGAGTGTCTCACCTTCTGCCACCAGCATGGGGCCCTCAGGCTGCAGGACCTGCCATTTACCCCCCTTGCTCTGCTCAGAAGCTCCTGCAACAGAGGAAGAAAGGCCTTGTGCTGGGCTGGAAGGACTTGGAGCCCTAAGAGGCAAACTTAACATAAACCAGCCATCAGCTGGTCAAGAACAATTGCTTAGAACACTTGAGGGGTGTTGTTGGAGAGGGAAGTAAAAGAGGAGATGAGGCAGCTGGCTGGAGAGAGAGAGAGAGCAGGGCTATTAAATGGATTACTTATGAGTAATAGATGGCACTTGAGTGCTCACCATGTGCCAGGCAACGCATGTATTATCTCATTTATTCCTCCAACACTCCTTAGAGGTTGGCAGCATCATCCCCATCTTACAATAGAAGACATTGAGAACCCAGAAAGAGTTAGGTAGCTTTCCCAGGATCACTGCTAATTGGGCTGAATTTTGCCTCCCCCACAAATTCATATACTGAAGTCCTAACTCCCAGTACCTCAGAATGAGACTCCATTTGGAGATAGGGTCTTTAAATAGGTGATTAAGTTAAAATTAGGTCACATAGGTGGGTCCTAACCCAAATATAACTGGTGACCTTATAAGAAGAAGATAGATTGAACTATTGAGTTTGGCTTGAGACTGGGCACAGAGAAGGAAGGCCAAGCCCTCCCAATGGAAGTTCTTCTACACCTGGGTTATGAACAGCAACTCAGGTACTCCCTCCAAGAGCTCTGTGAGGTTCTCCATTTCTGAGAGAAAACTAATGCTCAAGGAGGTGCAGAAACCTGAGGGGAACCATGCATTCAGTAGGTGTCATGGCCAGGATTTGGACTCAGATCAACTGCCTCAAGATTCTGCTCACTACAGGTCATCAGCTTTGTGCCTCGAGTTTCCCTTCATCTGTGCTTCCATCAGGCCTTGGGAATAACTTGGTCTCATTCCAAGACTTAAGTTTGTATCGCGGTGTTTCTCAGTTGGGAGTGAGGTAGGGAGTAGAATGAAGCAAACCTTCCCTTCTAACAGGATCTAGGGAAGGGTTGTGGAATTCTAAATTAATTTCCCCTCATCTTCAGCTAGGCATGTGCCATTAGCCACTAAGAACTGCCTCACAGCTGTGACCAAGTGACACCCCACATTCAATCCTAGGAATTTCGTTTGTCCTTAGTTCCGGGAAGTTCAGCAAACACCCACCCCCAAACACCATTATTTGAGTCAGTCAGACCTTGTTCTCTCTAATTCTTTCTAGTCGTTCTTCCCCTGGCCTCAGGTAGTTTCCTCACATGGATGTGCTAAACTGTGCCCATCACTCAGCACAGGGCTGAGAATAATGCCTGCTCCCACCTGTAAAACTGGAAAACCTCATGATCGACAGGGCAATGGGTAGACTACACAGAAGGGAGTACTCTACCTAGAGAGAGGTGCTCTGGTCCCACCTAGCAAATCTAGAAAGCAAGGTCCCAAAATAATAAAATATAGTAACATTCTATTGTGAGGCTTATAATGCATGTGTAGGTAAAGTTAAGGCAATAATAGAATAAAGGCTGGCGTGGGCAGAATGTTAGTATACCATCATAAGGTTCTTATACTATATGTGAAATGGTATGATATCGCTTAAGGTAGATGTTGATAAATTACAGAGGTATATTATAAACCCTAAAACAACCACTAAACTTCAAAATAAAGTTATAGCTAATAAGCCAATAAAGTAGAGAAAATAACTTTATAAAAATATTAAATTACCAAATGAAAACAGAAAAAGAGGAAAAAGGGAACAAAGAACAAGTAGAACAAATAGGAAAGTAATAGATTTAGACCTAATCATATCAAAGATTACTTTAAATGTAAATGGTCTAAATATTCCCTGTAAAAGTTAGAGATTGTCAGATTGGACAAAAAAGTAATATCCAACTACATGTTGCCTACAAGAACTCCACTGTAAATATAAAGATAAAAATATGTTAAAAGAAGAATGATGGAAAAAGATATATCATAGTAACACTAATCAAAAGCTGGAGTGACTATATTAATATCAGATAAAGTAGATTTTGGAGCAAAAAATATCTCCAGGAATAAAGAATGACATTTGACAATGATAAAGGGGTAAAATAATCAAGAAGACATAAAACCCCCAAGCATTTATGCACCTAATAACAGAACTTGAAAGTATATGAAGCAAAACCCAACAGAACTGCAGGGAGAAACAGACAAATCCACAGTTACAGTCTGAGATTTCAATATCCTTATTTCAATAGTTGATAGAACAAATAGGCAGAAAATCAGAAAGAATACAGAAGATTTAAAAATACTATCAACAACTTAGTCTAATTGATATTTACAGAAAATTATATCCCCAAATAGCAGGATATACAGTTACTTTCAATTGTACAAGGAACATTTATAAAGATAGAGCATGTTCTGAGTCATAAAAAAGTCTCAATAAATTAAAAAGAATTCAAGTCATGAAAAGCATGAACTTTGACCACAATGGAATTAAATTAGTAGAATCAGTAACAGACAGATGCCACGAAAACTTCAGATGTTTGAAAACTAATACACGAGTCAAAGACAAAATAAAAGGGTAATTAGGAAGTATTTTGATCTGAATGAAAACGAAAACACAGCATTAAAGTTTGTGGCATGTTGCTTAAGCTGGTGGATATTTTAGCATTAAATGCTTATTTAGGAAAGAAGAAAAGACTTAAATGAATGCCCGTAGTTTCATCTTAAAATAGAAAAAAGGAGCAAATTAAATCAAAAGTAAATAAAAGAAAGGAAACTACAAGGATCTGAGTGAAAATCAATAAAGTAGAAAACCAAAAACAATAGAGAAAATCAACAAGAATAAAACCTTTGAGAAGATCATTAAAACTAATACATCTCTAGCCCTTCTGAATAAGGAGAGAAGGAGAGCGAGAGAAAGAGAAAGAGAGTGTGAGAGCCATAGATAGGTATCAGGAATGAGAGAGGTGACACCAGTACAGTTTTTACAGATATTAAAAGGATAATCAGGCATTGTTATTAACAAGTTTCATGGCTATATATACTTAACAACACAAACAAATTTCTTGAAAATCACAAACTACCAAAGCTACCTCAAGAAGAGACAAACAGATGTTTCTATCGATTTAAAACATTTAATTTGTTTTAAAAACCTTCCCACAAAGAAAACTCCAAGTCCAGATAGCTTCACTGGTGAATTCTACCATATATTTAGATACAACACCAAAATCTTGATTGATAAAAGAACACGTTGATAAATAAAAATTAAGAACTCTTAAAAGGAGTTCAAAAGACACTTGTGAAAGAAGAAAAGACAAGCCACAGAGTAGGAACAAATCTTTGCAAAGCATACATCTGATAAAAGGTTTGTAACCAGAATATACAAAGAATTCTCAAAACTCAATAATAAGAAACACAATTTAAAAATGGGAGTTGAACAGACCCTCATCAAAAAAAGTGCACATGAAAGATATTCAACATCATTACACATTAGGGAAATGCAAATTAAAACTACAATCAGATATCACTACACACCTTTTAGAATGACTAAAATTGAAAAGGCTGACTATACCAAGTGTTGGCTAAAATTGAAAAGGCTGACTATACCAAGTGTTGGCAAGGATGTGGGGGAAATGTTATCCTCCTACATTGATGATGAAAATGTAAAGTGGTACAACCACTTTGGAAAACACTTTGGCAGTGTCTTAAAAAGTTAAACAATCACCTACCATATGATCCAATCATTTTATTCTTAAGTATTTTCCCAAGAGAAATGAAAGCATATGTCCACACAAAGACTTTTATATGAATGTTCAAAGATGCTTTATTTGTAATAGCCCCAAACTGCAAACAACCCAAATGTCTGTCAATAGGTTAGTGGAAAAACAAACTGGTTTATCCATAAGGTAGCTAGAAATGAAAAGAAATGACTATTGATATGTGCAACAATATGAATGAATCTCAGAATCATTACAATGAGTAAAAGAAGCCAGGCAAACAGGAGTATATACTGTATGATGTTTGTTGTATAAAGTTCTAGAAATTGCAGACTACTCTATAGTGATAGAAAGCAGATAAGCTGTTGCCTGGGGAGGAGGAGGAGTGGAAAGGGTGAATCACAAGGAAACTTTTATGGGTGTTTGAGGTATTCCTCATCTTGATTATCTTGGTGATAAGTTCACAAGTGTGAAATGTCCAATGCCCACAAAACTTGTCAAATTGTACACCTTAAATATGTACAGTTTATTGTATGTCAATTATACCTCAATAAAGCTGTTAAAAAATTTATAAAGATGAAGCTTCTGTGTGTGATGAGAAAGGGAGAACTAATGGAGAAGAGGCAGTGGGAGGAGATGAGGGCTCAGAAAGTCTCATGATTCTTATCCCAGTTGGGGTGAGTCTGGGAAAGTGAAATAGCAGGGAGGAAACTGGAGCCTGGAATAAGGCCCCGTGCCCCACACCCCTCTCTCTCTCCCTTTCTTGATTCTCCTTCTATGTTGTCACATGGGCTTTGGGAATTGTCCTGGGTGCTTTGTCTCTACCTTAGCTGTGGAGCTGGACCATTCCCTTTCCCACAGCTCTGGGATTTCTTTCCACCCATTTTCCATCTGCATGCTCTTGTTTTTCATGATTCCTGTTGAGGGGTTCCCTTTTGGAAGCATGATAGAAATCAATATTTTTCAAAAATATTTTGAATATATTTTATTCCGGTTAGTTTAGATATATGATTTCCTAACCTAGTGCCTAACATGTAATGGACACTCAAAAGTCTTTGTGAAACAAGTTAATAAGAATTACGATTCACATTTTCCTCGAGAAAACCAGCTGGAAGAAGAGAAGTGGTGCCCCAAGTCACAGCCAGTGAACGAGGGAGCATCCAGGTCTGACTCCACACCAGGGTCCCACTGGGGCCTCTCTTGGGGGTGACAATTCTGGAGGACCCTAGGTGTGATGAACAGAATCTAGACCTCAGTAGGGCTTGGGGCAGAGACCCACATGGGCAGGCGGTGGAATGAGCCCACTGATAGCCATGCATCTTGTCTGGTGGATCAGAGGGTTCTGGGCTCAGAGGGTGAGTTGTACCCAGAAGGCCCAAAACTCAGGAGCTAAATCAGCCTGATCCTGACTTAGAGGAGACATGGGTATGATAATAATAGCCAACAGTTATTAAATCTTTACATCGTGCCAGGTATTTATATGCATTATCTCATTGAATCCTCCAAACAAAGAGGTGGGTCCTAGGATTAGTCGCATTTTGGCTCATGGATGTTTGATTTGTATCGTCGCACAGGGCCCAAACCTTAGACAGGCCTCATGCTTGCCTTAATGCTCTACTGCTGCTGTCTTAAAATTCTTAATACTTTTTTTTTAACGTCTTTATTGGAGTATAATTGCTTTACAATGGTGTGTTAGTTTCTGCTTTATAACAAAGTGAATCAGTTATACATATACATATGTTCCCATATCTCTTCCCTCTTGCATCTCCCTCCCTCTCACCCTCCCTATCCCACCCCTCTAGGTGGTCACAGAGCACCGAGCTGATCTCCCTGTGCTATGCGGCTGCTTCCCACTAGCTATCTATTTTACGTTTGGTAGTGTACATATGTCCATGCCACTCTCTCACTTTGTCACAGCTTACCCTTCCCCCTCCCCATGTCCTCAAGTCCATTCTCTAGTAGGTCTGTGTCTTTATTCCCGTCTTACCCCTAGGTTCTTCATGCCCTTTTATTTATTTATTTATTTTAATTTTTTATTTAATTATTTTTTTCCTTAGATTCCATATATATGTGTTAGCATACAGTATTTGTTTTTCTCTTTCTGACTTACTTCACTCTGTATGACAGACTCTAGGTCCATCCACCTCACTACAAATATCTCAATTTCGTTTCTTTTTATGGCTGAGTCATATACCTTGAGAAAACCATAATTCAAAGAGTCATGTACCAAAATGTTCATTGCAGCTCTTAATACTTTTTGAACAAAGGACCTGTACTTTTATTTTTCACAAGGCTGGGCAAATTATGTAGCTGGTCCTGGGCTGAGCCTCACCATTTTTATATTTAATACAGTAGCCCTAGAGAAAGGCCCCAAAGAGCAGTTCTTTGTAGATAGGCATACAAGTGTCTGAGCCAGAACCCGGCGGTATGAGCCCAGAGCCTGGGAGCTTAACATTCCTGTGCTGCCCAAGAAGTTCTGCTTCTCTCAACACTTGGTCTGCACTCTGCTGGGATCAGGAAAGTTCTCAGCTCTCCCCTCCCCCTCCATCTTGGTGGGGTCAAGCCCCTCCTGGCACCTCTCTGTGGGATCAGCCAGGGGTGGATCCTGTTCTGTCCCAGATCCTACTCACCCCAGAGGACGAGGAGCAGTGCCAGCAGCCAGGAGCGGGGAGATGAATGAGCCAGGTGGGTAGGGGTGGGCATCACTGGGGGCAAAGTGTGCCTCCCGTGGTCTCCTAGACTGGCCACCATTCCGTTCTCTGATCGGTGTTGGAGTCTGAAGTGAGATCTGTGGGCAAGGCTTTTTCTGCTTCTCATGGCCAAGGCTACTTGGGGAAATATTTTCACTACAGCAAGACAAGGCTGCTGGTGTAAGAGGAAGAAGCTGGGTGGAGAGGTTTCCGGCTTTCGTGTCTGAGCAGTAGTTCCTGTAATCACTCTGTCAAAGACTTAATGACCTTTTCCAGACCCTGTCCTTGGCATCCTGGAAGGGAGATGAGCTTGGCTGTCATACTGTGCCCTCAAGTCAGCCCGAATTTGGATCAAAAATCAGGTCTGCCTCTTCCTGGCTGTGTGACATTTCAGAGTCACTTGTCATCTTTGAGCCTTTGTTGCCTCATTTGCAAAATGGGGACAGTAACAATCCCTTCCTAAGAAAGGTGTTGCAGGAATGATATATGTGTGTGAGGGCTTAGCATAATGTAAAGGCTAAACATATTAGCCATCATTATTCATAATATGTAGGAAATAGAGGAGGTGATATTTGCTTAAGAAGGATTTATTATCAAGCTTCCCAGAGGCCTCCTTTTAACATTGCAGGGTGACACACACTCTCTTCCTAATTGTGTAATCATGGGCAACTTTATAAACCTCCATTTCCTGGGGTCCAAATGTAACACACTCGGATTGTGCAAAAATCTGTGTTTTGTGGTACCTTAATTTTCTGTAATTGATCTAAACTTCCTTGGGACCCCCCCGCCCCCATTATGCTACCTATCAGGAAGGAAAAGATTAAGTGTGCTAATTAATCCCAGGCTCTTCCAGGTCTGACAGCCTCTTTAGCTGCACTGTTTGGATTCAAATCTTGGCTTTACACAGATCTGGCTGTGTGACCCTAGGACAATCACTGATCCGTAAAATTAAAATAAAAATATGCTTGCAAGTATGGGGTGGAGTAAGCACTGTATATGCTGCCATCATTCTCTCTTAGGTTAACTCAGTCTTTTCTAGAAAATAAAAGAAGCTCAAGCTTTCAGTGCTTCCCTTCTTCTTTCCTAATGCAGATGGTCCTGGGTGCAGAGGAAGCTGAAGTTTCTTTCTGGGGTGGAATAGCGGGCCTTGGGTTTGAACACTGTCTTGGGGTCTGGGTCTGTCTTGGAGGTTGGTCTAGTTTCATCCCTGAGCACTTTTCACTGGGTCTGTCAAGGTGTGGCTGGTCCTGTATGGCCTTTGGGACCTTTCATTGGCACCACTGCTAAATTGCATTGCTTCCTCTACTTGTTCTCCTGTTGAGGAGGCCCATCTATTGGAACCTCTTTGAACAGATCACAGGCCTAGAAAATTCCGCCAGACTCTCAGGACCTCCATGTCATCCTCACAGGGGAACTTTTGAATCAGCCACTTATCTGTGTGAATTCCATTCTCAGCTATTTCTTTCATTCTCAAGTTTTTTTAAAATTAGTTTAATTTATTTTAATAGGTAAGGCATTGTATTGGTTAGCCACTGCTGAGTAACAAATCATACCAAAAATGTTGTGACTTAAAACAATAACCATTTATTTAACTTGTGATTCTGTGGGTTGATAATTTCATCTGGGCTCAGCTCCATTGTTCTTCATATCTCTGCTGATTTTTGACTGGTATTGCTATGCATTCAAGATCTGCATCAAGTTGGCTAAATTGCTTTGCTACTGGGGTTGGCTGACTGTTGCCTGGGCCACCTCAGTTTTCCTCCATATGGTCGCTCATTCTCCAGGAGGCTAGTCTGGGCTTGCACAGTTGAAAGGGACAGTTTTGAGAAAGAGCAGAAGTTCTAAGGTACAATGTCACTTCTGCCACATTCTTTTGGCCAAAGGAAGTCACAAGACCAGACCAGATTCAAGGGATGGAAAATAGACTTCACCTCTTAATAAGAGGAGCTGCAAAATCAGATCGCAAAGGGCATGGATACAGGGAGGGGGTAAAGAATTATATATATTTTTGTAATTTACCACAGGGATCCATGGGGTTCAAAATTCACATGATTTAAAGTCTCCTTCATAGGGCTCCCTAATATTATGTTCCCTAGGGTTAACCATGGTTGCAAGCTTCTGGAGACATTCAGTTCCCTCACTATTTCTGATCTGTTGCTCAGATGTCAGGTTGAACATGGCCCCTTGTGTGGTCTGTGGCACCCTAGGAAGGTTCCTGGACACCCTAAGAAGCCAGGTCAAATCCCTTCTTCCCTAGGATTTCTAAATACACTTGGGGTTTATATATGCCATTCTCACCACACCCCAGAGTTTTGACCCCAGGGTATGGTTGCCAGGACCCTAGCATCTCAACTCCTGCTCTTTCTCCCCCTTACTTGCCACCCTCATCAAATCATAGGGAAGACATCCCCTTCTTTCTTTCTGTAGGGACTTTCCTAACCTCAACTCTCTTCTGAGCAGATGGTCTTCTTTGTTTTGGCTGGAATCCCTTTGGCCCCCTCATTGAGGCAACAAGTCTTAGGCTCCATCTTTGATAAGGGACAGAGCTGCACAGGAAGGACTGGACTACTGTGAGGAGGAAAAATGCACAAGGAAGTACATAAAAAATATTAAACTTGTCCCTTCACCATAAAAAGGGTGCCATATGATTAGCATGTGGGGCACTGGCTCCCAGTAATTTCTCAGTATCTAGGAGCAGTGATTCTCCTCCTGGTTTAGTGGACTTGGTACTTGGTTGTTGCAGGAATGGTGATGTCTATTACTAGCTTGAGGAGTTAGTCTAAATTGTTTTCAACAGGGGCAACTGAGGTATATATAAAACACAAGTCCACACTTAACATTGACTTTTTTCTCTCTGCAAAAACGGAACTTTGTAAAACAACAGCTTCTTCATTGTTTACCACAAAATGGAAAACCCAGTAAGCAAATCTAGGGAAAATATTCAACCTCATCAGCAAAAACAAACAAACAAAAAACAAAAAACAAAAACAATTTAAAAAACAGCACTGGTGTTTTTGTAATCAACATTTATCTCCATTTCTTTCTCTGTTCTCCTCTTTATCAGAGGAGCTAAATCCTGGGGACCACATTTTTCAGAACTCCTTGCCAGGTTTGCTTGGGATTCAGTTCTACTGAGGAGAGATGCTTGCATTAGATTTGGAAGGTGAAAGAGAAGGAGAGGCATGATTGCCCCTCTAGAAATGGAGAGGGGAAGATGTGTGGGCATCAGAAGGTGACAAATGTGAGGTTTTGCAGTGGCCCCCACCATAAATCTTCCATAAATCACTTGTAAATCACAGGCAGCTGTGACCACTGGTGGTGGGTTCCTATGAATATTGCAGATTCTTGGTTCTTCAGAAGCTAGGAATAAACTAGGGAGGTAAAGCTGTGAGGATGTCCAGTGTTCTGTATGCAACAAATCTCCCAGTTTCCATGAGAATAAAGCAGGATTGCATGGCTTTTTTTCTTTTTTTGACCTCTTGAATTCATCTAGCATAATTTCAGCCATTTTCTTTTTCTTCCTTCCTTCCTTCCTTCCTTCCTTCCTTCCTTCCTTCCTTCCTTCCTTCCTTCCTTCCTTTCTTTCTTTCTTTCTTTCTTTTTTCTTTCTTTCTCACTCTCTGTCTCTCTTTCTTTCTCCCTCTCTGTCTCTCTTTCTTTCATTTTTTGGCTGGGCCACGTTGCATGTGGGATCTTAGTTCCCTGATCAGGGATCGAGCCCACGTCCCCTGCATTGGAACAGCAGAGTCTTAACCACTGGACTGCCAGGGAAGCCCATTCTCTTTATTTAGAAGAGCATTTGGTGTCTCATTAATACTGAAGCCTCTAGGTCCTTGAACCTGACTCTCTGCTGTTTGCAACTTGTCCTGTCCTGTGGCTTGATTCCCCTTTTTTGTCTATTTTTTCTTATTTTATGTCAAATCCCATGACATGTTTGTTGGTATTGTTTTAATTTTTGTTGAGGTATGACTTACAGAGCAGTGTATGTAAGGGAACAAAAATGTAGCTCACTGAAATTTTAGATTTTTAAAATTTCTGTATACACGCATGTAATCACCACCTCAAGATATTGAGTTTTTTTTTTTAAAAATTAATTTATTTATTTATGGCTGTGTTGGGTCTTCGTTGTTGCATGCGGGCTTTCTCTAATTGTGGCGAGCGGGGGCTACTCTTTATCGCAGTGTGTGGGCGTCTCATTGCGGTGGCTTCTCTTGTTGTGGAGCACGGGCTCTAGGCGAGCGGGCTTCAGTAGTTGTGGCACTCAGGCTCAGTAGTTGTGGCTTGCAGGCTCTAGAGCACAGGCTCAGTAGCTGTGGCGCACAGGCTTAGTTGCTCTGCAGCATATGGGATCTTCCCGGACCAGGGCTTGAACCCGTGTCCCCTACATTGACAGGCGGATTCTTAACCACTATGCCACCAGGGAAGTCCCCTGCTCCTTTCTATTCAATCTCTGACTCCATAGGCAGCCACCAATCTATTTTCTGTCACCATAGATTGGTTTTGCAGATTCTTGAATTTCACATAAGTAGAATTATACGATGACTGGTGTCTGGCTTCTTTCACCCATCTTAAAGCGTTCTTTTGTGGATTATTTTTCTTTATTGTGGTTAAAAATATCTCCTACCAATAAATCTACCATCTTAACCCTTTTAAAATGTACAACTCAGCAGTGTCAAATATATTTACATTGCTGGGCAACAGATAACAGAAAATTTTCATCTAGCAAAACTGAAACTATACCCACTAAACATTAACTATCCAGCCTTGTCCATGGCAACTGTCTTCCTACTTATTGTTTCTATGATTTTGACTACTTTAGATACTTAATATGAGTGGAGTCATGCAGTATTTTTCCTTTGTGGCTGGGTAATTTTGCTTAGCATAATGTTCTCTAGCTTCAACCAAGTTGTAGCATGTGACGGGATTTCCTTCCCATCTGAATAATATTCCATTGTATGGACATACCACATTTTATTTATCCATTTATCTGTTGATGGACATTTGGGTTGCTTATCTCTTGCTTATTGAGAATAATGCTGTGATGAACATGAACGTGCAAATATCTCTTCAAGATCCTGCTTTGAATTCTTTTGGATATATACTGGAGGTGAGATCGTTGGATCATATAATAGTTCTCTTTTTAACATCTTTATTGAAGTATAATTGCTTTACAATGGTGTGTTAGTTTCTGCTTTATAGCAGTGAATCAGCTATACATATACATATATCCCCATATCTCCTCCCTCTTGTGTCTCCCTCCCATCCTCCCTATCCCACCCCTCTAGGTGGTCACAAAACACTGAGCTGATCTCCCTGTTCTGTGCAGCTGCTTCCCACTAGCTATCTATTTTACATTTGGTAGTGTATATATGTCAATGCTACTCTCTCACTTTGTCCCAGCTTACCCTTCCCCCTCCCTGTGTCCTCAAGTCCATTCTCTACGTCTGTGTCTTTATTCCTGTCCTACCTCTATGTTCTTCAGAACATTTTTTTTTTAGATTCCCTATATATGTGTTAGCATACGATATTTGTTTTTCTCTTTCTGACTTACTTCACTCTGTATGACAGACTCTCTTTTAAATTTTTTGAGAAACTTCCATACTATTTTCCATTCCCACCCACAGTGACCAAGGGTTCCCATCTCTCCACATCCTTGTCAGCACTTGTTATTTTTTGTTCTTTTAATAGTCACCATCCTAATGGATGTGAGATGATATCTCATTGTGGTTTTAAAAATTTAATTGAGTTTTTAATTGAGATATAGTTGACATCTAACATTATATTAGTTTAAGGTGTACAACACAATTAGTTGACATTTGTATATTGAGAACTTTTAAGATTTACTCTCAGCAACTTTCAAATATTCAGTAGAGTATTATTAACTATAGTCACCATGCTGTACATTACATCCCCATGACTTACTTATTTTATAACTGGAAGCTAGGGCATTTTGACCTCCTTCACCTATTTTGTCTCCTGCCCCCACAGGTTCTGGCAACCACCAATCTGTTCTCTGTATCTGTGAGCTTCTTTTTGTTTGTTTGTTTTAGATTACACATTGTGAGATCATACAATATTTGTCCTTCTCTGTCCAACTTATCTCACTCAGCATAATGTCCTTAAGATCCACCCATATTGTCACACATGGCAAGGTTTCATTCTTTCTTATGGCTGAAAGATATTCTAATGTACATATACACTGCATTTTCTTTATGCATTCATCTGTCAATGGACGCTTAAGACGTTTCCATATTTTGCCGATTGTAAATAATGCTGCAGTGAACATGGGGTGCATACATCTTTTTGAGTTAGTGTTGTCATTTTCTTCAGATAAATACCCAGAAGTGGAATTGCTGGATCATATGGCATATCTATTTTTAATTTTTTGAAGAAGATCAATACTGATTTTCATAGAGGTTGCACCAATTTACATTCCCACCAACAGAACACAAAGGTTCCCTTTTTTCCACATCCTCTTCAACATTTGTTACTTTTTGTCTTTTTTATAATAGCCATTCTAACAGGTGTGAGATGATACTTCATTGTGGATTTGACTTGAATTTCCCTGATGGCTAGTGATGTTGAGCACATTTTCATGTGCCTATTGGCTGTCTGTATGTCTCCTTTGGAAAAATGTTTATTCAGATCTTCTGCCCATTTTTAAATTGGGTTGTTTGTTTTTTTGATGTTGAGTTGTATGAATTCTTTATATATTTTAGATATTAACCCCTTATAAGATATATGATTTGCAAATATTTTCTCCCATTTAGTAGGTTGTCTTTTAATTTTGTTGATAGTTTCCTTTGCTGTGCAGAAGCTTTTTAGTTTGATATAGTCCCACTTGTTTATTTTTGCTTTTGTCGCCTTTGCTTTCTGGTGTCAGTTTCAAAAAAAAAGATCATCACCCAAACTGCTGTCAGGAAGCTTATAGCCTGTTTTCTTCTAGGAGTTTTATGATTTCAGGTCTTACATTAAAGTCTTTAATCCATTTTCAGTTAATTTTTGTGTATGGTGTATTATAGTGGTTAGTTTCATTCTTTTGCCTCTGACTGTCAGTTTTCCCAAAACCATTTATTGAAGAGACCATCCTTTTCTCATTGTATGTTCTTGGCCTCTTTGTTGTAAATTAATTGATCATATATTTGTGGTTTATTTCTGGGCTGTCTATTCTGTTTCATTGTTCTATGTGTATTTATGCCAATATGATGTTGTTTTGATTACTATAGCTTTGTTAATATAGTTTGAAATGAGGAGTGTGATGCTTCCAGCTTTGTTCTTCTTTCTCAAGATTGTTTAGGCTGTTCGAGGTTTTTGTGGTTCCATACAAATTTTAGGATTGCTTGTTCTATTTCTGTGAAAATTGCCATTGGAATTTTGATGGGAATTGAATTGAATCTATAGATTGCTTTGGGTAGTGTGGACATCTCATAGTGGTTTTAATTTGCATTTCTGCTTAGCGATTTTAAGCATCTTTTCATATGCTTGTTGGCCATTTGTATTTCTTCATTTGGAGAATTGTTTATTCAAGTCTTTTGCCCATTTTTGATCAAGTTTTTTTTGTTGTAGTTGTTGAGTTGTAGAATTTTCTAGATATTAACCCCTTAGCTATATATGATTTGCAAATATTTTCTCCCTTTCTGTAGGCTGCCTTTTTACCTTGTTGATTGTTTTCTTTGATGCATAGAAATATTAAAGTTTGATGTAGTCCCATTTGTCAATTTTCACGTTTGCTGCCTTGGTTTTGGGGTCATATCCAAAAAATCATTGCCAAACTTAATGTCATGAAAATTTCCCCTATATTTTCCTCTAGAATTTTTACACCTTTAAGACTTACATTTAGATCTTTAATCCATTTTTGGGGGTTAATTTTTGTATATGATTGTAAGGTAAGGGTCCAACTTCATTCTTTTGCATGTAGGTATCCAGTTTCCCCAACACCATTTACAAAATCTATTATTGTTTCCCCACTGAGTGATCTTGGCATGCTTGTTGAAAATAATTTGGCTATATATGGAAGGGTTTATTTTTGGGGTCTCTATTCTATTCTACTGTTATATATCTACATCTATATCTATCTATATCTATATTTATGCCAGTACCACACTGTCTTGAATATTACTGCTTTGTTGTATGTTTTGATATCAGGAAGTGTGAGGTCTCCAATTTTATTATTCATTTTCAAGGTTGTTTTGGCTATCAGGATCCCTTGAGATTCCATGTGAATTTTAGGATATTTTTCTATTTCTGCAAAAAAGGTCTTTGGGATGTTGATAGGAATTGCATTGAATCTGTAGATTGCCTTGGGTACTACGAATATTTCAACAATATTAAGTCTTTCAATCATGAGCATGGAATGTCTTTCCATTTATTTATATCTTCTTTGATTCCTTTTAGCAAAGTGTTATAGTTTTCACTGAATGGGTCTTTTACCTCCATGGTTAAGTTTATTCTTAAGCATTTTTTTCTTTTTGATGCTATAGTAAATGGGCTTATTTTCTTTATTTCCTTTTTGGATTGGTCACTGTTAGTTTATAGAGGCGCAGCTGATTATCATAGGTTGATTTTGTATCCTGAGACTTTGCTGAACTCATTTATTAGTCATAAAGTTTGTGTGTGTGTAATCTTTTTAAATTAATTATTAATTAATTAATTTTTGGCTGTGTTGGGTCTTCGTTTCTGTGCGAGGGCTTTCTCTAGTTGCGGCAAGCGGGGGCCACTCTTCATCACAGTGCACGGGCCTCTCACTATTGCTCCCTCTCTTGTTGCAGAGCACAGGCTCCAGATGCGCAGGGTCAGTAGTTGTGGCTCACGGGCCTAGTTGCTCCGCGGCATGTGGGATCTTCCCAGACCAGGGCTCAAACCCGTGTCCCCTCCATTGGCAGGCAGATTCTCAAACACTGCACCACCAGGGAAGCCCGTGTGTGTAATCTTTAGCGCTTTCTGCATATGATTTCATTTCATCTGAAAATAGAGATAATTTTACTTCTCTCCAACTTGGATGCCTTTTATTTCTTTTTCTTGTCTAATTGATCTTCTAGTACTATGTTGAATAGTAGTGGCAAGAGTTGTTATCTTTGTTCCTGACCTTAGAGGAAAAGCTTTCAGTCTTTCACCATTGAGTATGATGTTAGCTGTCAGCTTTTCCTGTAAGGCTTTTATTATGTTGAGGTAATCTCCCTCTATTCCTAGTTTGTTGAGTGTGTTTATCATGAAAGGGTGTTGAATTTTGTAAGATGCTTTTTCTGTCTCAATTAAGATAATCATGTGGTTTTTGTTCTTCATTTTGTTATTATGGTGTGTTACATTGATTGGTTTTCATATGTTGAACCATCCTTGCATTCCATTTAAAAATCTCACTTGTTCATGGTATATAATCATTTTAATGTGCATTGAATTTGATTTGCTAGTATTTGTTGAAGATTTTTGCATGACCATTCATCAGGGATACTGGTCTGTAGTTTTCTTTTCTTGAGTCTTTGTCTTTTTTAATACCAGAGTAATGCTGAAGTTTGAAGTATTTCTTCCTCTTCAATTTTTGGAAACCCTGGGGAGGATTGGTATTCATTCTTCTCTAAATTTTTCATAGAATTCCCCAGTGATGCCATCTGGTTATGGGATTTTCTGTTTTGGAAGGTTTTTGATTACTGCTTCATTCTCCTTACTTATTATAGGGAAATTCAGATTTTTATTTCTTCATGATTCAGTCTTGTTATGCTGTATGTTTCTAGAAATTTATCTATTTCTTGTAGGTCATCCAATTCACTGACATATAATTGCTAATATTAGTCTCTTTTTTATTTCCATGACATTTATTGTAGTGTTCCTTCTTTCATTTCTAATTATGGTTATTTAAGTATTTTATCTTTTTTCTTAGGTGGTCTAGTATTTGTATGTTGATTATGATGATCTTTAGAAAGATTAATTCTTGGTTTTATTGATTTTTCCCCTTGTTTTCTATTTTCTATTGCACTTATCTCTGCTCTAATTTTTACTATTTCTTTCTTCTGCTAATTTTGGGTTGAGTTTGCTCTTCTTTTATAGCTCCTTTAGGCATAAAGTTAGGTTGTTGATTTGACATATTTCTTCTTTTTTAATGCAAATGTTTACAACTATAAACTTGCCTCTTAGTACTGATCCCATAAGATTTGGTATGTCGTGTTTTCATTTTCATTTGTCTCCAGATATTTTAAAATTCTTCTTTGATCCATTGCTTGCTTAAGAATGAATTATTTAATTTCCGCACATTTGTGGATTTTCCTGTTTTCCTCTGCTATTGATTTCTAGTTTATTGCATTATGGTCAGAGAAGATATTTGTATGAATTAAATCTTCTTAAATTTGTTAAACTTGTTTTGTGGCCTAACTTGTGGTCTAACTTAGGGAAGGTTTCATGTGTGCTGGAGAAATTGTGTATTCTACCATTGGGTGGAGTGCTCTGAATATGTCTGTTAGGTTCAATTGATCCTTTGTTCTTTTGTCTGATTATTCTATCCATAAATGAAAGTGGGGTTTTGAAGTCTCATATTATTACTATGTTTCTGTCTATTTCTCCCTTCAGTTCTTCAATGTTTACCTCATATATATGCGGGTTCAAATGTTAGATGCATATGGATTTACAACTGTTATATCTTCTTGGTGAATTAATATCCTTTTAGCATCATATAATGTCCTTCTTTGTTGCTTGTGGCATTTTTTGGTCATAAAGTCTATTTTTTCTGGTATGAGTATGGCCATCCCTACTCTGTTTAGGCTCCTATGTATGTGGAATATCTTTTCTCTTACTTTCTCTTTTAGTCTGTGTAGATCTTTAGATCTAAAGTGAAGCTCTTGGGACTTCCTTGGTAGTCCAGTTGTTGGGGCTCCACGCTCCCAATGCAGGGGGCCTGGATTGGATCCCTGGTCAGGGAGCTGGATCCCGCATGCTGCAACTAAAAGATCCTGCATGTTGCAACTAAAAGGATCCTGCATGTCGCAACTAAAAGGATCCTGCATGTCGCAGCTAAAGATCCCACATGCTACAATGAAGGTCTTGTGCATGACAGTGAAGATCCTGCACACTGTTGCTCAGCCAAATTAAAAAAATAAAAAGTGAAGATCTTGCAGATGGAATATAGTTGGATCCTTTTTTTAAAAAAATATATCTGGTCAATCTATGTCTTTTAATTAGGGTGTTTAATCCATTTACATTTAGAGTTGTTACTGATATGTAGTTACTACTATTGCCATTAAATTTTTTTTCCTGTATGTCTCGTAGCTTTATTGACCATCCGTTCTTCCCTTGCTGCTTTATTTTTGTTTCGTTGATTTGTTTCATTATGTATTTTGATTTTCTTCTCATTTACCTTTGTGTATATTATATATTTTTATGGTTACCATTGTAACTATATAACATGTCTTGAAGTTGACCTATATTTTAAACCAATAAAAACTTACCTTTAATTACATATAAAAATGTTACTTCTTTACCTCTCTGTCCCCTGTTTTATGTTATTGATGGCATAAATTACCTCTTTTTGTACTGTGCATTTATTAATACAGATTTATGATTATTTTAATCCTCTTGTTTAAAAATTCCATGCCACTTTTACACACCTACATGGCAATACTACAAGATTCTGTATTTCTCTATACATTTACCTTTATCAGGGAGTTATATTGCTCTTCATTGTACTTTTGTTTCAACTTGAAGTATTTTTTTCAGCATTTTCTTGTAGAACAAGTCTACTGTTGATGAACAACCTCAGCTTTTGTTTATCTTTGAAACTCTTAATTTATCCTTCTTTTTGAAGTATAATTTGGCTCAGTATAGTATTCTTTTTTAAAATTTTAATAACAAATTTTATTTAATTCAATATATCCAAAATATTATCACCTCAACTTGTAATAAATATGATTATTAATAAGACATGTTACATTTTTTACTCCTATGATATTTTTGAAATCTGGTGTGTATTTTACACTTACATCTCAATTTATTTTATTTTATTTTTAAATTAATTTTTATTGGAGTATAGTTGATTTAAAATATTGTGTTAGTTGCTGCTGTACAGCAAAGTGAATCCGCTATATGTATACATATATACCCTCTTTTTTGGGATTTCCTTCCCATTTAGGTCACCACAGAGCACTGAGTAGAGTTCCCTGTGTTATACAGCAGGTTCTCATTAGTTATCTATTTCATACATAGTGTATATATGTCAATCCCATTCTCCCAATTCATCCCATCCCCCCTCCCCTCTCTGGTATCCATATGTCTGTTCTCTACATCTGTATCTCTATTTCTGCTTTGCAAATAAGTTTATCCATATCATTTTTCTACATTCCACATATAAGCAATATTATGCAATATTTGCTTTTCTCTTTCTGACTTACTTCACTGTGTATGACAGTCTCTAGGTCTATCCATGTCTCTGCAAATTGCAGTTTCATTCCATTTTATGGCTGAGTAATATTCCACTGTATATATGTACCACATCTTCTTTATCCATTCTTCTGTTGATGGACATTTAGGTTGCTTCCATGTCCTGGCTATTGTAAATAGTGCTGCAGTGAACATTGGGGTGCATGTATCTTTTTGAAGTATGGTTTTCTCTGGGTATATGCCTAGGAGTGGGATTGTGGGGTCATATGGTATAGTATATAGTATAGTATATAGAATGCATATAGTATTCTTGATTGAAAGTTTTTTTCAGCTCTTTGAACATATCATTCTCCTCACTTCTAGCCTACAAAGTTTCTGCTGAGAAATTCACTGATAGTCTAACAGGAACACATTGCTTTTTCTCTTGCTGCTTTCTAGATTCTATATTCTTCTGTGATATTTGACAGTTCGATTATGGTGTGTCTCAGTGTGTGTCTCTTTGGATGTATCCTGACTAGAGTTCTCTGCGATTCTTGAATTTGTATGTCCATTTACTTCCTCAGATTTGGGAAGTTTTTGGCCATTATTTCTTGAAACAGGCTGTCTGCCCTATTCTCACATTCTTCTTCTTCTCAGACTCCCATATGTGTATGTTGTTCCATTTGATGTTGTCCCATAAGTTTTTTAGAATCTCTTCACTTTTAATTCTTTTTTCTTTTTGCTCCTCTGGCTTGGTAATGTAGAAACTATTGTATTCAAGTTCACTGATTCTTTCTTCTGCCTGGCAAGTCAGCTGTTGATTGTCTAAGTGAAATTTTCAATTCAGTTATTGTATTCTTCTGTTCCAGGATTTATTCTTTTCTTTTCTTTTTCTGATTTTTTTATTGGAGTATAATTGCTTTACAATTTTGTGTTAGTTTCTGCTGTACAATGAAGTGAATCAGCTATATGTATACCTATATCACCTCCCTCTTGGACCTCCCTCCTACCCCCCACCCCATCCCTCCATCTAGGTTGTCACAGAGCACTGAGCTGTGCTCCCTGTGCTCTATAGCAGGTTCCCACTAGTTATCTATTTTACACATGGTAGTGTATTTATGTCAAATCTAATCTCCCAATTCGTCCCACCTTCCCCTTCCCCACCATGTCCACATGTCCTTTCTCTACCTCTATGTTTCTATTCCTGCCCTGCAAATAGGTTCATCTGTACCATTATTCTAGATTCCACATATATGCATTAATAAACAATATTTGTTTTTCTCTTTCTGGCTTACTTCACTCGGTATGACAGACTCTAGGTCCATCCACATCTCTACAAATGACCCAATTTCGTTCCTTGTTAAATGCAGCACATGGGCTTTATCTAGTCGTGGTGAGCAGGAGATACTCTTTGTTGTGGTGCGCAGGCTTCTCATTGTGGTGACTTCTTTTGTTGCAGAGCACAGCCTCTAGGCACCCGGGCTTCAGTAGTTGTAGCACATGGGCCCAGTAGTTGTGGCTCATGGGCTCTAGAGTGCAGGCTCAGTAGTTGTGGTGCATGGGTTCAGTTGCTCCACAGCATGTGGGATCTTCCTGGACCAGGGCTTGAACCCGTGTCCCCTGCATTGTCAGGCGGATTCTTAACTACTGCACCACCAGGGAAGCCCTCATTCCTTTTTACGGCTGAGTAATATTCCATTGTATATATGTACCACATCTTCTTTATCCACTTATCTGTCGTTGGACGTTTAGGTTGTTTCCATGTCCCGGCTATTGTAAACAGTGCTGCAATTAACATTGGCGTACGTGTGTTCTTTTGAATTATGGTTTTCTCAGGGTATATACCCAGTAGTGGGATTGCTGGGTCATATGGTAGTTCTATTTTTAGCTTTCTAAGGAACCTCCATACTGTTCTCCATAGTGACTGTATCAATTTACATTGCCACCAGCAGTGCAAAAGTGTTCCCTTTTCTCCACGCCCTCTCCAGCATTTATTGTTTGTAGAATTTTTGGTGATGTCCATTCTGACTGGTGTGAGGTGATACCTCATTTTGGTTTTGATTTGCATTTCTCTAATAGTTAGTGATGTTGAGCATCTTTTCATGTGCCTCTTGGCCATCTGTATGTCTTCTGTAGTGAAATGCCTATTTAGGTCTTCCACCCATTTTGTAATTGGGCTTTTTTTTTTTCTTTTGATATAGAGCTCCATGAGCTGTTTGTATATTTTGGAGATTAATCCTTTGTCTGTTGTCCCGTTTGCAAATATTTTCTCCCATTCTGAGGCTTGTCTTCTTATCTTACTTATGGTTTCTTTTGCTGTGCAAAAGCTTTGAAGTTTCATTAGGTCCCATTCATTTATTTTTGTTTTTATTTTCATTACTCCTGGAGGTGGATCAAAAAAGGTTTTGCTGCGATTTATGTCAAAGAGTGTTCTGCCTATGTTTTCCACTAAGAATTTTATAGTGTCCAGCCTTACATTTAGGCATTTAATCCATTTGGATTTTATTTTTTTGTGTATGGTATTAGGTAGTATTCTAATTTCATTCTTATTTATTTATTTATTATTTATTTTTGGCTGCATTGGGTCTTTGTTGCTGTGCATGGACTTCCTCTAGTTGTGGCAAGTGGGGGCTACTCTTTGTTGCAGTGCGTGGGCTTCTCATTGTGGTGGCTTCTCTTGTTGTGGAGCACGGGCTCTAGGTGTGCAGGCTTCAGTAGTTGTGGCACACAGGCTCAGTAGTTGTGGCACATGGGCTCAGTTGATCTGCAGCATGTGGGATCTTACTGGACCAGGGCTCGATCCCGTGTCCCCTGCATTGCCAAGTGGGTTCTTAACCCCTGTGTCACCAGGGAAGCCCTTAATTTCATTCTTTTACATGTAGCTGTCCAGTTTTCCAAACACTACTTATTGAAGAGGCTGTCTTTTCTCCGTTGTATGTTCTTGCCTCCTTTTTCATAAGTTAGGTGACCATATGTGCATGGATTTATCTCTGGGATTTCTATCCTGTTCCATTGATCTATATTTCTGTTTTTGTGCCAGTACCATACTGTCTTGATTACTGTAGCTTTGTAGTATAGTCTGAAGTCAGGGAGCATGATTC
Organism: Delphinapterus leucas; assembly: GCF_059928025.1. Lineage (NCBI taxonomy): Eukaryota > Metazoa > Chordata > Mammalia > Artiodactyla > Monodontidae > Delphinapterus > Delphinapterus leucas. Next base: position 60,389,004 of record NC_143143.1, on the reverse strand, counting down.
CTCCAGCTCTGTTTTTCTTTCTCAAGACTGCTTTTGATATTCAATGTCTTTTGTGTTTCCATACAAATTGTAAAATTTTTTGTTCTAATTCTGTGAAGAATGCCATTGGTAGTTTGATAGGGATTGCGTTGAATCTGTAGATTGCTTTGGGTAGTATAGTCATTTTCACAATATTCATTCTTCCAGTCCAAGAACATGGTATATTTTTCCATCTGTTTATGTCATCTTTGATTTCTTTCATCAGTGTTTTATAGTTTTCTGAATACAAGTCTTTTGCCTCCTCAGGTAGGTTTATTCCTAGGTATTTTATTCTTTTTGTTGTGATGGTAAATGGGATTGTTTCCTTAATTTCTCTTTCTGATTTTTCATTGTTTGTGTTTAGGAATGCAAGAGATTTCTGTGCATTAATTTTGTATCCTGCAACCTTACTAGATTCATTGATTAGTTCTAGAAGTTTTCTGGTGGCATCTTTAGGATTTTCTATTTATAATATCATGTCATCTGCAAACAGTGATAGTTTTCCTTTCCTTTTCCAGTTTGGATTCGTTTTATTTTTTTTTCCTTCTCTGATTGTCATGGTTAGCACTTTCTAAACTATGTTGAATAAGAGTGGCGATAGGGGACATCCTTGTCTTGTTCTTGATTTTAATCCAAATGCTTTCAGTTTTTCACCATTGAGAGTGATGTTTGCTGTGGGTTTGTCATATATAGTCTTTATTATGTTGAGGTAAGTTCCCTCTATTCCCACTTTCTGGAGAGTTTTTATCATAAATGGGTGTTTTGGGTTTGTTTTTGTTGGTCTTTTTCTTCTGTTTCCCGCCTGGAGTAGTTCCTTTAGCACTTGTTGTAAAGTTCTTTTGGTGGTGCTGAATTCTCTTAGCTTTTGCTTGTCTGTAAAGTTTTTGATTTCTTTGTCGAATCTGAATGATATCCTTGCTGGGTAGAGTAATCTTGATTGTAGGTTTTTCTCTTTCATCACTTTAAGTATATCCTGCCCCTCCCTTCTGGCCTGGAGAGTTTCTCTGAATAATCAGCTGATAACCTTATGGGGATTCCTTTTTATGTTATTTTTTGCTTTTCCCTGGCTGCTTTTAATATTTTTCTTTGAATTTAATTTTTGTTAGTTTGATTAATATGTGTCTTGGTGTGTTTCTCCTAGGGTTTATCCTGTATGGGACTCTCTGTGCTTCCTGGACTTGGGTGACTATTTCCTTCCCCATGTTAGGGAAGTTTCCCACTATAATCTCTTTGAATATTTTCTCAGACCTTTTCTTTTTCTCTTCTTCTTCTGGGACCCCTATAATTCGAATGTTGGTATGTTTAGAGTTGTCTCAGAAGTGTCTGAGAATGTCTTCAATTCTTTTCATTCTTTTTTGTTTATTCTGCTCCTCGGCTGTCATTTCCACCATCCTGTCTTCCAGCTCAGTTATTCATTCTTCTACTTTAGTTATTCTGTTATTGATTCCTTCTAGTGTATTTTTCACTTCAGTTATTGTGTTGTTCATGTCTGTTTGTTTGTTCTTTAGTTCTTCTAGATCTTTGTTAAACATCTCTTGTATTTTCTTGATCTGTGCCTCCATTCTATTTCTGGGATTCTGGATCATCTTTACAATCATTAGTCTGAATTCTTTTTCAGGTAGGTTGTCTATTTCTTCATTTATTTGGTCTTGTAGGTTTTTACCTGGCTCCTTCATCTATGACATATCTTTTTGTCATCTCATTTTTTTTTTTGATAGGTGGGATTGTGTTCCTGTCTTAGTGGTTGTTTGGCCTGGGGCTTCCAGCACTGGAGTTCATAGGCTGTTGGGTAGAGCTGGGTCTTTGTACCAGGATGAGGACCTCTGGGAGACCTCATTCCAATGAATCTTCCCTGGAGTCTGAGGTTAGTCCAGTGGTTCAGACTTGGAGCTCCCACTGCAGGAGCTCAGGCCCGACCCCCAGATCGTGAACCAAGTTCCTGCAAGCTGCGTGGGGTAGCAAAAAAAAAAAAAAAGAAGAGCAGAACAATAACAAAGAGTAAAAAATAAAATAAGATTAGAAAACTAACAGATACATTAGAAAAAATAAATAAAAATATAGATGAAACAACAACTGGGAGGTAAAACAGAACAGCAATAGCAAAAAAGAGTTGGAATAAAAAGAAAGGTGAAAAAAGCCTTGACGGTGGGGAGGCAGGGCTTAGGCAGGGGCAGAGTTTAGGTAGTGGGCGGGGCCTATGCTTAAGACACACAGGGCCAGAAAAGGCTCTGGGGTGGTGGGGGGTGGGGCTTAGGCTTAATGCAGCAGGAGGGGCCCAGGAGTGCCTGTGACCTTGGAGGGCAGAGGGCCAGGTTCAGGATCCCAGCAGGCTCCCTGGGCCCGAGTGGGCAGGGAAACACTAGGCACGTTCTGCCTGATCCTCTGATCTTGGAGGGTCCCTCCCTGTTGGCCTCTCCTCTTCTTCCGGTCCTCCCTCCTATGATCCTAGGACCCTGGTCGCTGGAGGGGGCCCCGATAGGTGGAGGACCTGGCTGGGCACCCCAGCAGGCTTCCTGGGGCCTGATTAGGCAGCAGAAATGCTAGGCAAGTTCCCCCCCGATCCACCGAGCCTCCAAGGGTCCCTACAGTTGTAGGAACCCCTCCCATCTCCCAGCCGCCCCTCAGGGGTGCTGGTCCTCTCCAGCCTCCACTTCTCTTCCCCCCTCACTCCCCCACCACGTCCTTCCTGGTCGCTCGGGGCTTCCTCCTGTCTCCTTGTGTGTCGAGTTCCCCCACCAGTGTCCGGCAAACTCCGCATCCTCCCATGCTGCCATCTTGACTGCCTCTCTAGAATTTATTCTTTCCTTCTACATAGTTTCTATTTCTTTGTTTATAGTCTCACTTTGCTCATGCATAATTTTCCTGATTTCATTTAGTTGCCTATTTGTGCCCTCTTTTAATTCATTGAGCATCCTTATTATGATTATTTTGAATTCTTAGTTTGGTAATTCATAAATCTATATTTCTTTAGGATTGGTGTCTGGAGATTTAATTTGTTTCCTTGAATAGGTTATGTTTCCCTCTTTCTTTTTATGTCTTGTTATCTTCTGGTGACACACTGGAATTTGAACTCAGCTACCTATCCCATCTTTGCAGTCTGCTGTCCTACATGAAGGCCCTTTTCCAATCACCCCTCAGAGCCATTCTAGGTACATCATTAAATTATACTTCTTTTTCTACCTCGTTACCCGTTCAACACAGATGAGCAGTTACCAGTGTACAGCACAGTGACACAGACTTCCTTTGTCTGGGATTTGGACATTGGAACTAATCCCTTTGTCTTCCTATCTGGATCTATCTTTCATCCCAGGTCCTCTGTAGCCAGGTCCTATGTTCCTCGTAAAGTTGGAAATCTCTCACTCTGCTTTTATACTCCAGATTGAGGTTGGGCTCAGTCTAGGTCTCCTATCAGTGAGGGAGCAAGTTCCCTACAGTGTGGTTTTATGTGATGCTGTTGGTTTTTGGGGTGCTGCTTCCCAGGCATTGACTAGGCAGTGTTCCACCATCCTGAGAAGCAACACTTCCCTCAGGCACCCTGAACTCCTGGATTGCAAATATGTCATTTTGTCCATTGTGGAGTTGGGTTTTCCAGACTAAATATTTTTAGGCCTGCTTTTGACATACCCGTGCATATAGTGGTTTTGTTTTTATTGAATGTTCAGAGGTCATCTTTTTAGCAGCAGAATCTAGGAAACACCTAAACTCTATGAGTGTGTGTATCTGTATGTGTATTTGTGTGTGTGTGTGTGTGTGTGTGTGTGTGTGTGAGAGAGAGAGAGAGAGAGAGAGAGAGAGAAGAGAGAGAGGCTATATCTAAAATAGGATAGCAATTTTATTCTACTGTTGCCTTATGAGGATTAAATAAAATAACAAAGTGTCTGGCAATCATCAATACTGCATGCCAAGCTTTATCCAGGATGCTGAATGAGACTCTATCACTGTGGCTGGACCATCTACACAGGATGTGCAGGAGAGATGGTCCAAGACTAGCTCTGTCATCAGTAGCCTAACACCTACTGAGACAGTATATAAAAGGAGGCTGCGTGAGGAATCATATGAGAGATTAGAGCAGGGATTTCTTTACAGCATGGATTGTGGAAATGCTTAGGGGAGGGAAGAGGAGTTCACCCCACCTCAGGTTGACTGAGGGGTTTTAGGAGGACCCTTAAGCTGGACATGTGTCCCTGGAAGTTTCACTCTTTCACACCCAAACAAGTGTAGGTGAGGGGCTGGCTGGCTGTTTGAACTGCAGTTTGTAGTTCCCTGGGGGATATCTCAGAGGGAATCACAACAGTGCTATTTGAAAAAATTATATTTGGACTTCTCCACCCACTACTGGCTACCACTGTGTCACTGAAGGGGAAAAATGGAAAGGAAAATGGTTAGGAAGTTCTCTTTTCTGTTCCCTCTTTCTCAGTCTTGGGGGATCCAGAGACAGCAGTGAGAGGAAGAATGAATGGAAGAGAAGCTGGGAAATGGTGAAGAAGCCTACTCATCACTCAGCACCACACAGGTTTCCCACTTGGGGCTGGTCTATCTGTGGGAGTGGAAACTACTGAATGAGAGATTGCAATTTTTATAACCTGAATAATATGTAATGACTATTACCCATTAGGGGGATGATTTGTTAGATCTTATTTGAAAGGTTATTGTGAGGGAGAATGAAGTGGTTTTCTCCTTGAACCCTACTGAGTCCAGTATGTCCAATAAATTTGTTACAGTAACAGGAACACAAAGGGAGTCTGTTTAAGAGGTTCGGGTAAAATTCACCTGGATAGAGGCGGGGAAAAGTCATTTGTGTAGACTCTCCCTGTCTACCTTTGTCTTGATCTGCAATGTCAGAGACCTCTGGGTTTAGCTCCCCAATACTCCTGTTCTGTCCCTCATCCTACTCACAGGGCCATCCTGGGAGTAGGGTCCACAGTAGCAGCAACCAGGGGCAGTAATGTGGGTTGCCTGGATGTGGCCAGCCATGGTACCTGGAATCCCATGTTCTGATAACCAGAAGATTTACCCTGAGAAAGGAGCAAGGGCAGGACAGTGCCTGGGGCCAGAGACTAGACAGGAAAGGATTTCAGCCCTACCCCTCACAGGAGGTGAAGTAAAGGGCTGCTTCTTCCCAGCCTTCCCCCCCTGGAAACTAGGCGAAGGCACATGACAATATCCCACGTCAGAAAATTGCCTTTCTGGGCTTCCCTGGTGGCGCAGTGGTTGAGAGTCCGCCTGCCGATGCAGGCGACACGGGTTCATGCCCCGGTCCGGGAAGATCCCACATGCCGTGGAGTGGCTGGGCCCGTGAGCCATGGCCGCTGAGCCTCCGCGTCCGGAGCCTGTGCTCCGCAACGGGAGAGGCCACAACAGTGAGAGGCCCGCGTACCGCAAAAAAAAAAAAAAAGAAAAAGAAAATTGCCTTTCTGCCACAAGGGAAATGACAGACGTTGGTGAGCCCTAGATTTGAGCCTAGAACTATCTCATTGTCAAGCCTTCCTTACTGTCAAGTACTCATTGCTGTCTTCCCAAAAGAATGATTTTCCTAAACATTATGGTTTCCTAGAAACTTCTAGTCACAGATCATGGGATAAGCTGGAGGAGCTGGCAGGACCAGGGAACTTTCTCTGCAGTCCTAGACTGAGGATTCTCTCTTCTTTTCCTCCCATTCTGTCTCCTGCCTTCTTTTTACCCTTCCCTGCATTCCTTCTTTCACCTATTCAGCATGAAAGACTGTATTGTAGTCATTCATTCATTCACTCCACAAATATTGAGCACCCATTATGTACCAGGTTCTCGGTGCTTAGGAATTACCAGTGGACCAAACAGACAAAACTCGCTGCCTTCTTGGAGTTTACATTTTAGGGAGTAGGGGGAAAGGCAAGCAATACATAATAAATAATAAATAAAACAGATAAGTAAATGATGGAGTGTGTTAGAAAGTGATAAGTCCTATGAAAAAAGCATAGAGAAAGGAAAAGGAGATGAGGTGAGCCCATGGGAGTCCAGGTAAGGACTTTGTAGTTTTCTCTCAGTGACGAGAGCAGCTATCACAAGGTTTTGAGCAGAGAAGGGACAGGATCAGGCTTTTGTTTAAAAGTATCCCCTGCTGGCTCTATTGAGAATGGATGAGGCAAGGACAGAAGCAGGGAGACCAGTGAGGCGCTAATTGCAACAATCTGGAAAAGAGGGTGGTGGGTGAATCTAAGCAGTGGAGATGGAGAGACGTGGTTGGATTCTGGATGTGTTTTAAGGTAGAATCAACAAGATTTCTGATAGGAAGTATGCGGGTTGAGAGACAAGAGGAGTCAAGGATGCCTCCTAGATTTTTGGTCAAACACCTGGACGAAGGGGGTTCCCAATTACTGAAATGAGGAAGCCTATGGGTGTAGCAGCTTTTAGGGGGATGAGAAGAAGGTCAGTTTTGAAATATTAAATTTGCTTTCTAAGTGGAGCTACTGAGTAGGTAGTTAGTTATAATATTTAAGACAGAGGTCCCAGATGGAAGAATAACTTTAGGAGTTCTTGGGTTATCAATGGTATTTAAGGTCACTGACGTAGACAAGAGGATCAAAGGAGAGTATATGGTCATTAAGAGTGAGGGAGTTTGAACTAGACTGCCTGGGTTCAAATCCCAGTCAGTCACTTACCATTTACGTGAACTAGGGCAAGTTACTGAAACTTTGTGTCCCTCAGCTGTGAAATGAAGATAGTTATTGGCCACACTGCATCTGCTCTTTGTGAAGACAAAGAATTCATACATGTAAAGCATTCAAAACAAAGTCTGGCACACAATAAGCTCCCAGTACATGTTAGCTGGTTATTGGTTTTATAACAGATATGAGTTTTTCCATTACAAAAGAATGTCACTATTTTAAAAAAATATTGGAAATAATTTCAGTATTAAAGACAGTCTGCAAGTATAGTACAAAGAACTATTTTTTTCAGAAACATCTGTGAATAAATAGTTGACACTTTGCCTTATCATCCCTAAATATTTGTGTGTATTTCCTACAAATAAGGACATTCTCTTGCATTGTCACAATACCTTCTAAATCAGGAACACTGAAATATTACTATCATCTTATCTTCAGATCCCCTCCTAGTTTTGCCAATTGTCCCAAGATGTCTTTTGGGATCCAATTTTGGCCAGACCTGTTTCTGCTGCTGTCACGGAGAGCATCTGGGGAGAACTTTGCTGACCACTGAGAAGATGACGAACTCAAGCTATTGGAGTGAGATGAGCAGCAGCAGCTGTGGGACTCAGCAGTCCCCAGAGGTGCTGCAGTGCCAGCCCCAGAATTACCACTCCTACCATCAGTCAAGCCAAGCCCAGCAGCCTCCAGAAAAAATGTTGTGTATGAGTGACTGAGGACTTACAGTGGGCCCATGAACAAGGTGGTTCAGGAGTTGGACCCCATCAGCTCATGGGAAGTGCTCTCCCCTCTCAAAACTACCTCCCCCTACAAAAGCTTGGTTTGGAGTGACCATTCCCAGGAACTTCATTCTCCAACTCTGAAAATATCTACTTGTGCCCCAAGCACTCTACATACAACCCCAAATACTGAACAGGAACTCCATTCTCCAACAGTGAGAGTCACTACATATCCACAGACCATTTTTAGGTGATATATAGTGCAAAATCCTGAACAGGAACCACTGTCTCCATTCCTAAGAGGAGGCCATTTCTTTCCAGGAGATAATGTTATTTATGAAAAAACCATAAGAAAAGTGGAAAAGCTAAATATGGATCAGGAATGCTATCCTCAGGTTCAGCCATCATCACATTGTCCAACAGCCCCAGATCATCCACTCTCCACACTGTCAACAATCACATTCTAGCCAGCAAATCCAAACCATCACAGGAAGTGATTCAATTTCTACAAACACTGGAATTGAACTGTGTCATGGTGGCTCAAACCAGGCACATGAGCAGGTGATAATTCAGGATGATGGCCGTGAAAAATTGACCCCCAAGTATTTTGGAGAGTTGCTTGCTGATCTAAGCTGTAAAAATACAGACCTTATTAGAACATATGCAGAGAACTGGAGGAAGCAAACAGGACTTTGAGTCTACAGATGAGTCAGAAGACATTGAATCAGTGATTCCAAAAGGACTGTAAGAACTTACAAAACAGCAACTTCTCTGTGCTGCAGATGAGGGGTATGTCTGATAAATCACTACGGCTAGTGATGTCCACATTCAGCAACATACAGGAGGAGCGAGGACATCTTCACAATGACTTGACATCACTGGAAAATGACAAGATAAGACTTGAGAAAGACTTGGCATTCAAAGAAACTCAAATAAAAGAGTCTGAAGAACTCTTGGCATCAGTGAGAGCAAATAATCACCAGCAGCAGCAAGGACTTCAAGACTCAACCTCAAAATGCCAAGCAAAGTGCCAAGCATTGGAAGAAAACAATCTCTCTCTTCAGCGTATGTTATCAGACATAGAATATAGACT